>NC_029794.2:117759157-117778856 GCF_000816755.2 Arachis ipaensis
TCGAATACATATTAATTTTTTTGTTATATTTAAACTAGAGGAAACTATCAATTTGTCGTTGAATTATCAAAACACTGACAAAAATGATTCTTACTTTTGGTAACAATAAAAGTGTTCCCTAAATATTTCAAAATGCTACAAAAATATTCGACTGCTAAAATAAAAGTTTTCTTCACTAATAAAATAGAGTGATGTAGCATACAAAGATGTACATATGACATCCTATCATATTCACATTCTGTTTTTTATTTTCTTTTTTATCCTCACTCTTTGCAATCTCTTCTCTTACTTTTCACCATTCTCATATAATTTCTCTCTCTCTCTCTCTCATTCCAGTCACTAAAATTTCTATCACTACTACCACCTCCACAGTATCCTTTCTCTTTTCATCATATCCACCAATATTTTCAATCTTTTAGATTTTCAAAATTTTTGATTTCATTACAACATCTTCTCCAAATCAGTCCATTAACAATGCATTTTGGAAGTCTTGAATGTGAGGAGATTCAAAACAAGAGAGGAAAGGAGAACTCTACGACATAATCCTCATCCATAATCTCTTCGTTGACACCTCTTTTCTCGGTTCCTGAAGTTCGCATTGCTGCAGCCGCACTACCCACTGTTGGAGACCTCCGGTGGCCACCATTCATACAATGGTGACCTCTTATAGGTCACCTTGACTGGTTCACGCTCTTATCTGGCTTCCAACGGAGCACCTCGTCCTTCGCCTCGCCAATGCTCAGATGCACATCACGCCATCGACGAATAATATCAAGACACTTGACACCCGTGTCCTTCGTCGCTTCTGCTGGAAGCTCCTCAAAAACTACAACACTTAGTGCTTCTACCTTTCGAATCTCCGATGGTCACCACAATGGTTACGCGGATTCTAAGCATGGCTTTCTGGTGAGAGTGTTTTTTTTTGTGAGAATGTTATTTTTGTGGCTATTCTTGCATGTAGCTGGAAGAGAAGAGGAGAGAAGTGGAGAAGAGAAGAGAGGGTGGCTACTATGGGGAAGAGGAGAGGGCAGCGCTCATTGTGGGTAGTAGTATTGGTTCTGGTGGTTGTGATACCATGGAAAGGGGGTAGTGAGAGGAGAAGGTGAAAGAAATTAGAGATATTAGAGTTTAATTTGACAAATTAGAGTTTTTAATTTGGGTTTAGGATAATTAGTACCACGTGATCAATTACGGATACCATATTTGCATTCCGTTTGCCACCTAAAGTATTTTGTTAACAGAAAATTTTTTCTCCTACGATTGGATATCTTTCTGGAATTTTTAAATATTGAAAGAGCATAACCGTCGGTTAGGAATTTTCACACAAAATAATTCCATTGATAGTATAGTTCCCAAACGACAAGCAATGCTCAATCAAAGTTTTAATTTAGTTTTGTCACGAGTATAAACCCCAATGAAAATTAACCGAAGTATTCAAATCTCGGGTCGTCTCACAAGGAATTACAATGAGGTGATCAATTATTGACTATGAAGGAACAAGGGGGGTTTGATTTGGTAAAAGGGCAAGAAAATAAATGGCAAGAGAATTAAAACAAACAACTAAAGAAGCAAATACTAAAGAGAGACATTCATGGCAAGGATTGAGAATTAAGGTTTTCTATCCTAGTCATACGATGATTAACAAGAATTTATCCTATTTCGTCATCTCTAACAATGGAAGAAGGTACAATATTATCTTCACACGAGAGAAAGTCAAATAAGACTAGCTAATCTCAATTCAAAAGTCCTAATCAATTTACTAATTGAATTAGTAAAAGATTAGCGTTAATGGAAACAATATTAGCTAACAACTCTAGATCACCAACATGAGTTAGATATTCATGACTCAAGATTGCCTAGTTCCTCTTTCCAAGCTAAGAATGCTCAAAAAGCTACTCTAAAACCCAACCAAGTATTTTGTCAAACACTTAGAAGGCATAAAAGTAAAGCATAATAAATTGCAAGGAAAGATAAATTCTACAACTACCAATTGCAAGGAATCAACAATAAACAAAGCAATTAACCATGAGAACATAAAAGAAACATCAATTGCATTAAAGAAAAGTCAAATCCAACAAAAGTGCATGAACATAAAAGAGGCATATAAAGGAAATTAATACTACAAACTAAGAGAATTAAGATGAAGGAACAAGAAATTATAAAGAAAATGTAGATGAAAGCAAGAACTAAAACCTAGATCTAAGATGCAAAGTACCATAAGAACCCTAATTCTAGAGAGAAGAGGGAGCTTCTCTCTCTAGAAAACTAACCTACATGATGCTACCTGATAAACCCATATTTTATGATGTATTTTGTGCTCAATTTAAGTGATTTACTCAATCCTTCACCCACTTATTCATGTAAATTGCATGGTTTTACTTTTCCTTCCTTACTTTATGATATATGTGAAAACATGTTTTCTTATGCTTTAAAAATATTAATTTTTAATTATCCTTTATTACCATCCGATGCCGTGATTTGTGTGTTAAGTATTTTCAAGTTTCATAGGGCATGAATGGCTTAGAGGATAGAAAGGAAACATACAAAAATGGAAGGAAAGCACAAAAATGGAGTTTTGAAAAAAAGGGCAGCGACGCGAGCGCATGGACGACGCGGTCGCGTGCCTAGCGCGAAAAGGCATCGACGCGCACGCGTGACTGATGCGGACGCGTGCCTTGAGCAGAACGCAAATGACACGTACGCGTGACCGACGCGTACGTGTGACAAGGAAAACTCCCAGATGACGCGAACGCGTGACAGACGCCACGTACCAGAATCTGCAGAAAACGCCCCCAGCAATTTCTGGATCCTTTTTCGGCCCAATTCTGAATCCAGAAATACAGAATATAAGCCAGAGAATGGAGGAATCAAAGAAGAGGACAACTGATCATACATTCACAATTCAGAATTTTAGATTTAGATGTAGTTTTTAGAGAGAGAGGTTCTCTCCTCTCTCTTAGGATTGAGGATTAGGATTCCTCTTAAAGGAATTAGGATTTCTTCTTCTCAATTTCCAGGTTTAATATTTCTTTTATTTATTTTCTCAATTTAGTTTATGAACTCTTTATGTTTGGATTGATTTTCTTTTATTAATGCAATTTGAGGTATTTCAGAATTATGATTGCTTTCCTTTATTTGTCTAAATAATTTAGATTTTTTCCTTTTGGCTTTGGTTGATTAATTGGTAACTCTTGAGTTGTCAAACTCATCGTGATTGATAATTGTTATCTTTGCTGATTGATTTAAATTCCTATAACTCTAGTCTCTCCTTAGGAGTTGACTAGGACTTTAGGTGTTAAATTGGTTTATCCACTTGACTTACCTTCATAGTTAGAGGTTGACTTAGTGGGGAGCAAAATGTAATTCTCATCACCATTGATAAGGGTAACTAGGATAGGACTTCTAATTTTCATACCGTGCCAAGAGTTTTATTAGCTACTGATTTATTAATTCCTGCACTCTATTTTTCTCATTCAAACCTTTTTCAAAAACCCAAAAATACTATTTTTCATAACCAATAATAAATTGTACTTCCCCGTAATTCCTTGAGATACGACCCGAGGTTTAAATACTTCGGTTATAAATTTTATTGGGTTTGCTTAAGTGACAACCAAAACTTTTGTACGAAAGGATTCTCTGTTGGTTTAGAAACTATACTTACAATGCGATAATATTTGTGAAAATTCTTTACCGATAGAAATCAGATCGTCAAAAATGGCGCCGTTGCCGGGAAATTGCAACTGTGTGCCTTATTATTGGTTATTGTAAATATTTTCTTTTACCTATTTATTTGTTTTTATTTTTTATTTTTATTATTTACTATGAATTCTCACCCCTCTCGCTTTGAGTTTGGTTCTAATATTGTTGAAGGGAATGGAAGCTATAGTAGGAACATGCATCAAGGTCAGAACAGTCAAAGATGGATGGAGCCACGAGGACTTGATTAACCCTTTAGGCAACAACACCCTCCACAGTACCACAGACGACGACCATTCTACAATGCATGCCAAAGCAATAGATATGGTGGATCCCCTTGTAGTTACCAACAAGCCACACCCTGTGCTATTGAACCACCCTCTCAATATAGCTTTGAACCACCATACTCACAAGCCCCCTACAACCAAACACCTCCCTACGACCCTAATCCATATCCACCCCGAATCCAATCCAATTACTCCCAAGAACCACCACATTCTTATGATGAACTGTTCCTCCAAAATAATGACCCCTCATATCCACCCCAATCTCCAATGGATGACACCCTTCGTGTTCTTCTTCAAGGACAAGCGAAGATGCAAAGGGGCATACTGGAACTCGTTACTGCCTTAACCGGGGTAGTAAATAAATTAGCCTCCCAACATCTGAGCACTCAAAGTACTCCCATGGCTACATGTGGAGAATCTAAAGAAGAGCGTAGCATAAAGGAGACACTAGAAACTTCGGTGGACAATAAGGAGCATGGCTTTGTATTGGAACAAGTGGAGGAAGCCATAATAGTTGCAAAGGAAGAAGTGGTTGAAGATTTAGGAGATGCTGAACATCCATGGGAATCAAGAACTGTAAAGGATTCCGCCTAGAAGTTCGAAATTGATGCCAAGGAGGATAGTGCACAACCTCCAAAGCAGGTATTTTATGAAGAACTGGATGGAATAACCCAAGACGCAAGTTTTCCTGATGATGATAATCACAAATCAGGTTCTCTTCGTAATGAATTTACATCCGCAAGTGAATTCTTTGAGATAGAAGAATCTTTCCCGAGTGAATACGAAGATGATGCTGAGGTAGATTTTTCTCAACCTCCAACTTATGACTTGAGTGATGATGAGGAAGAAATCAAGGACTTTGATCAAGACATGGTTGAATTTGAAGAAGTTTGCAAAGAAGTGGAGGAATTCACAGAAGAATACAAGGGAGTAGAGCTTGCAGAACCACTGGAAACACCTACCCCAAGGCCATTACCGCCCAATACAAGCTTCAAGTGAGTACAATCCTTAACCTTTATCTTTACTTTTCCACTTGAATATAGTTTGCTTGAAACAGAGGGCCAGCTTAGAGCTCTCTGTGGCTTTAAGAGTAAGAGGGAAATAGCTCGTACTCAGAGCTGGTGTGCAAGATTCAATAAGGTTCCACGCTTCAATTTGAAGTGCAAGGATTGGTATCAAGTTCAATTGAATGGGTCTCGGAAGGCGTTTGGTCATCTTGGTGAGAATACAAATTACGTACCGTCCAGCTGGAAAAATGTGGATCAAGGCAAAGACGGTTACAAAAACAAAGTTTGGGACCCCGAAATTCATTCTAACAATCAACATTCCTGGAGCCTAATCACTTGCTTTAACTTGCTTGAGGGCTTTACATGCCTAGTTTGGGACCCCGGAGGCTGTTGGCATTCCAAACACTGGTGGAGATTTTTGGATGAATTCAAGCTAAAGCCACCATAGCAGGAAGCTCATCAAATGTCCAACTTAAGGACTTTAACTAAAAGTGCTAGGTGGGAGACAACCCACCATGGTATGATCGTTCTTTTTCAATTTTATTTCGTTTTGTTTCTTTTTATATTATTTTATTTTCATTGAACCTGGATATTATTCATAGCATTTACATTAGCATTGCATATTGCATACTGCATAATTGCATAAAAAAAATCAACCCACGTGAGCGCGCAAGCCATGCGTGGGCATCGATTGGAAATCGGCGTCATGATCCAACGCCCAGAAAGTTAGGCTGAAATCGTGCGGCTGGTGTGTGTTTAGCACAAATGGGCCCACGCATCCGCGTCAACGACGCGAACGCGTCACTTACAATTCACAGCGCTAAAATCTTTGCCCTTATAGAGTGAACAGAGAGTTGCGCCAAAACGACGCTGGAACTGTGCGTCTAGCACAATTTACAGCGACGCGTTCGCATATATCACGCGTCCGCGTCACGTACCTTTTACCTAATTCACGCGATCGCATCAATGACACCGCCGCGTCAGTTCCTCTTTGTCCCTATTACGCGATCGCGCGCTCCACGCGTTTATGTTTCATGCTGCTGTTACACTGTTCTTTCATGTTCATGATATTTGTGTCTCTTTGCAGCTGTAATTAATTTTATATGAACTGATTTTTCCTACTGTTTATTTCCCGGGAACACCCAATTTTAGCTGGAATGTCGCCCAATTTTCTGCAAATTGTTTCATTTTTTCATTCATGTATTGGTTTTGGCAATTTTGAATTTTTCACTCCATGGCTACAACCTAACCAATTAATGCATGCACGGGCTAGTATTCTTATTCCTTTTGATTCCCTGGTTAATAAATTGCATTATTGATGATTTCATTTTAATTTTTGCTACTCTTGTATCTATATGAATTATCATCAATAACCTGATATCCTTGCTTAAATATGAGTTGACTGTTCTTTAAATTTGTGAATCACTTGTTACCTAGGAAAACGATTATCATGCCACTTACTTTAACTTTCTTTTTACTAACTCACTGCTTTAACTTTCTAGCTCCCTTTTCACTTCTTAACCATTTCAACTTTCTGACTTCTCTTTTCATATGACTACCTTAACTTTCTAACTCAGGGCGTGATCATTGTTTTTCCTTATTAACTTGAATTCCACTTATCATATATTTTGGATTGTGATTTCTATTTTCAGACTTTTCCACTTGAACACAATCTAAAATGCACATATATTTGACTCATTTCATGCTTCCTTTGCTCTTTTGCCACTCTGTGCTTATATTGCTATTATTCTATTTGCCTACTTGTTTTTCTACTTTTGTTCTTCAATTATATCCTGAAATTTCTGCTTTTTAGGATGTCTGACCCTCAACGCAAAGGAAAGGGCAAAGCAACCACTGGTAAAAGGAAAAGAGGCGAATCCTCTATGACCATCCTCGACATTTTGCATGATGATTCCTGGCGGGAAAAGAACTTTACCCCGCAGGAAAAGGCTGACCAGCTCCTCACCACCACAGACCAAGTCAAATTTGCAAACAGATACTGTGATCTCAAGTATCCAGTGTTTGCGACTTCCAGGAACCTGTACTTGGAGAGAACTCTAAAAATTCCAGAAGAACTACAGCAGTACACCTCTGAACAAATAAAACAGAGAGGCTGGTTCTTCTTGGAACGAAACTTGACAGAGGTCAATGCTTCCTGGGTCAGAGAATTTTACTGTAACTATTTCAAGACCTCCCTGGATGCAGTGCACCTCAGAGGAAAACAGATTTTGGTCACTGAGGAAGCTATTGAGGACATCTTCCACCTTCAGCCTAAGTCCGATCAGCCTGACAGCTACCAAAAGGTTGAAGAGGATATAATATTTATGAGATTTGACTGGGATGCTGTCAAGCAGAGAATAACCCTTGATCCTACTGTCCCATGGGTCATGGGAAAGAATACAGTGATGCTTAAGGGAATCAAGCTGATATATTTGAATGGTGAGGCTCGGCTCTGGCACCAGATCCTGAGTAACTATGTGATGCCGAGCACTCATGAGACAGAGCTACCCGCTGCTATGATTACCCTCATCTGGTGTGTGATGGAGGGTAAAGACCTGTATCTTCCACGTTTTATCCGGTATTATATGGCCAGGGTCCATGTCAGAGGCACTCTCCCTTTCCCTTAACTGATCACCCAGCTAGGCCGCCGAACTGACGTGCCTTGGGAGCTGGCCAATGCGAAGCCGACTGCTGCTGATTGCAAGAAGATCATTCCTCACAGCAGGAAGTTTCAGGCTTTAGGCTACAGACCCCCATTCCTTACCGCTTCTGATGAGGCAGCCACACCTTCAGCTGCCCCTTCTTCATCCACTGCTGCACCAACTACCACCACTGCACCTCCACCTGCTCTTGAGCCCATTTATCATCTGGTGCACCGCCTCTTCGCCCGCCTAGATCGTATGGAGCGTCGCAACAAGTGACACTATGAGCACCTCAAGTTGATGATCCGATCCGACAGCGACATCCCCTCCGAGCCCGATACACCTTCAGAGGTATCTTATGCGGAGGCGGATGATCATGAGGAGGAGACACATGTCCAGGCTGAGCAGGCAGGACCAGAGCAGGCTGTGCCACAGCATGAGGAGCCACACCAGATCCAGGTCGCAGATCCGGCGATTCCTCTCCAGTCAGAGCATCCACTGCAGCAGACAGATTCTCCTACACTTATCCAGCCTGCAGACCTTCAGCCTACCACAGAGACACAAGCAGCACATCCTTCCAGAGATGACACTTCTTCACACCCAACTTGAGTGAGCATCGAGGACGATGCTATTATTTAAGTGTGGGGAGGTCGCCATCTCTGGCGAATCTTTTTGGTGAACCACTTTTCAGACTCTTTTTATTCTATCTTATTTTGTTCATTTTCTGTATTTTCATTTTATTTTTATCTTTCAGTACTTGCACATTGTTCTTTTGCTGTATTTTTACTTTATTTCCGCATTTTGCACTTTAGTTTATATCTTAGATATTTAGCTTAGTTTGTAATTCTAAACTTATTAGTTATAGAATATGTGGATTAATCAGTATAGTTTACCCTTTTAGCATATAATAGTTTGATTTAATTGAAAATAAAAGGAGTAAACTAGAGACTT
The DNA here is from genome assembly GCF_000816755.2 of Arachis ipaensis. Classification (NCBI taxonomy): domain Eukaryota; kingdom Viridiplantae; phylum Streptophyta; class Magnoliopsida; order Fabales; family Fabaceae; genus Arachis; species Arachis ipaensis. The sequence continues at coordinate 117,767,741 of NC_029794.2, forward strand.
TAACAGAATCAAAATATCCACACACCTTATATATATATATAGCATTACATGTTAGTTAATTTATACAACATTTTTCAAGGAACAACACTAAGATTTTAAGGGCCACCCTAAGATTCACATTGAGAATAATGGGAACTCTTAATTTCTACTTGCATGACATACATAATTGATATATGGTTTTTGAGCCAAAAGAACACACAACCTGTGAGTTTTTGAGCTTGATTGCATGGTTGCATTTAACCATAAATTTCATTCCTGTGTGTTTCGCCCTTCTTTCTTATTCTGATGTTCTTTACTTTGTTTTAATCTATATGTCCAATATAGAATATAGATACATACCAAGAGATGATTGAGGCCATCATTTGAATTTTTCCTCACTTATCCCAAATTAGCCTACCTTTTACATCGCCCTTGTTAGCCCCCTTGAGCCTTTTAATCCCCTCTTGTTATATAACCACATTACTAGCCTTAAGCAGAAAAACAAATTAAAAATCCCAAGTGAATCCTTGGTTAGCTTAAGATAGAGATTGTGTATCCACTAAGTGTGGAAAAACATGGGAACATGGGATGATAGAAAAAGTGGGAAATTGAAATTGAATAAGTTATTTGAATATTTGGGAAGCATGCTCATGTTAAATCAAATTAATTAAATTACTATGTGCATTGAAGAAAAAAAAACTTTTAAGTAATTAAATAAAGGGATACAAAAAAAAATTACCCCAATGCAAAATAAAAGAATCAATGCACATGGGACAAAATTCAAAAGTAAATTTAATACATGAGCATGTAACACAAAATTGGGAAAAGTTTGGGTAGCTAGGTAAAGCATTTTAAATTATATAAAGTATGTATATGTTAGGTGAAATCTTAGACTAATCAATGATTCACTTTGTTAGCTCACTTAGCCTTATACGTATACCATTACCTTTACCTTGGCCCCATTACAACCTTGAAAAAGACCTCATGATCTTTGTATGTCTATATTCAATATTTGTTGATTGGTTATATGAAGAACAAGGTTTTAGAAAGCAAGGATAGAAAAGGAACAGAGTGATTAACCCAATAAACACTGAGTGACTAGAGAGTAAACACAAAATCCAGTGAGGGTTCAATAGCTCATCACCATATATCTCTGCTTAATTGTTAATTGTCTTGCAAGTTTGTGAAATACTTTTACCCATCTCAATTGTAAAAGAGCTTTAACATTATCTAAGATTTGGCTATGTAAATATGATTCCTTGAAAATATGAAGCAAACTAACCACATGTAAGCTTTATATATATAGGTGGACAATAATTAGAATTACATGATTCATGTAGATAGCTTGCATTTAGAATAGGTTGCATTGCATGAGATTCCACCATTCTACCCTCACTTTTTCCCTTGGATTTAGCATGAGGACATGCTATTGTTTAAGTGTGGGGAGGTTGATAAAACCATATTTTATGATGTATTTTGTGCTCAATTTAAGTGATTTACTCAATCCTTCACCCACTTATTCATGTAAATTGCATGGTTTTACTTTTCCTTCCTTACTTTATGATATATGTGAAAACATGTTTTCTTATGCTTTAAAAATATTAATTTTTAATTATCCTTTATTACCATTCGATGCCGTGATTTGTGTGTTAAGTATTTTCAGATTTCATAGGGCATGAATGGCTTAGAGGACAGAAAGGAAACATACAAAAATGGAAGAAAAGCACAAAAAAGGAGTTTTGAAAAAAAGGGCAGCGACGCGAGCGCATGGACGACGCGGCCACGTGCCTAGCGCGAAAAGGCATCGACGCGCACGCGTGACTGACGCGGACGCCTGCCTTGAGCAGAACGCAAATGACGCGTACGCGTGACCGACGTGTACGCGTGACAAGGAAAACTCCCAGATGACGCAAACGCGTGACCCACGTAAACTCGTGACAGACACCACATACCAGAATCTGCAGAAAACGCCCCCAGCGATTTCTGGACCCTTTTTCGGCCCAATTTTGAATCCAGAAACACAGAATATAAGCCAGAGAATGGAAGAATCAAAGAAGAGGACAACTGATCATACATTCACAATTCAGAATTTTAGATTTAGATGTAGTATTTAGAGAGAGAGGTTCTCTCCTCTCTCTTAGGATTGAGGATTAGGATTCCTCTTAAAGGAATTAGGATTTCTTCTTCTCAATTTCCAGGTTTAATATTTCTTTTATTTATTTTCTCAATTTAGTTTATGAACTCTTTATGTTTGGATTGATTTTCTTTTATTAATGCAATTTGAGGTATTTCAGAATTATGATTGCTTTCCTTTATTTGTCTAAATAATTTAGATTTTTCCCTTTTGGCTTTGGTTGATTAATTGGTAACTCTTGAGTTGTCAAACTCATCGTGATTGATAATTGTTATCTTTGCTGATTGATTTAAATTCCTATAACTTTAGTCTCTCCTTAGGAGTTGACTAGGACTTTAGGTGTTAAATTGATTTATCCACTTGACTTACCTTCATAGTTAGAGGTTGACTTAGTGGGGAGCAAAATGTAATTCTCATCACCATTGATAAGGGTAACTAGGATAGGACTTCTAATTTTCATACCGTGCCAAGAGTTTCATTAGCTACTGATTTATTAATTCCTGCACTCTATTTTTCTCATTCAAACCTTTTTCAAAAACCCAAAAATATTGTTTTCCATAACCAATAATAAATTGTACTTCCTTGCAATTCCTTGAGATACGACCCGAGGTTTAAATACTTCGGTTATAAATTTTATTGGGTTTGCTTAAGTGACAACCAAAACTTTTGTACGAAAGGATTCTCTGTTGGTTTAGAAACTATACTTACAACGCGATAATATTTGTGAAAATTCTTTACCGATAGAAATCAGATCGTCACTATCCTAAAACTAATTGCTCCCCCCTTTGCCCAAGCTTGAATTCTGCATGAAATACCCTCAGAAACAAGTTGGATTTGGACCTGGGAAGCTCAGAAATCGCCCCCAACAAATTCACATTAATGAGGTCACATGATCAGCGTCACGCATGCGCGTGGGTGACGCGTGTGTATCGCTGGCCAAAATTCCTCCTCACGCGAATGCGTGGGTAACGCGTGCGCGTGGCCCTTAATTCTCCAAATGCTCATTTCTTCATGAATTCTCCACTTTGCATGTTTTTCTCTTCACTTCTTCCATCCAACACTTGCCTTATGAATCTGAAATCACTCAACAAACATATCAGGGCATCGAATGGAATTAAAGTGAATTAAATTTAGCTATTTTAAGGCCTAAAAAACATGTTTTCACTCTTAAGCACAAAATCATGAAGAATTACAAAACCATGCTATTTCATTGAATAAATGTGAGATAAGTTGATAAAATCTCCTAAATTAAGCACATGATAAACCACAAAATTGGAGTTTATCAAATCTCCCCACACTTAAACCAAGCATGTCCTCATGCTAAACTCAAGAAAGAAACAAAGGGTATCAATATTTATTTAATGCAAACTACCTAGATGCAACTACCTACATAAATCTATCTAAATGAATGTAATTACTTAGTCAAAAATAAATCAAGTTCCAAGAAGGTATATATGCACATGAGGGCTAAGGCAATCTCAATTGAATCAAACCCACAATTGAATTGAGTTATTAAAAAGATTTTGCAACTTGCAAGAAAAGAGATGATCATGGGTGAAAACATGTAATTGAGCAATCAAACCCTCATCGGATGTGTATCCGCTCTAGTCACTCAAGTGTATAGGGTTGATTCACTCAATTTTCACCTAATCATGATTTCTAATATTTGTTTTTTATCTAACAATCAACAATCATTTCATGCATGCATACAAATATCATGAGGTTTTTCCCATAGGTTGTAATGGGGTCAGGGTCAAGGTAAGGATGCATATGGTCAAGTGGACTTGAAATTTGAATCTTTGATTAACTTAAACTTCCTACCTAACCTATGACAACCTATACAATTTCAAAGCTAACCTAACTACCCATTATTCACACACTCATGCATTCTCTTTTTGATTCACATTCCATATGCATTGATTTTTATTGAAATTCACTTTGGGGCATTTTATTTGTCCCCTTTTTATTGCTTTTCTTTTTCTTTCTTTTTCTATTTTTTTTCTTTTTCTTTTTTTATTTTTCTCTTTTTTTTTATTTTTTTTCTTTTTTTCAAACTAAAATATACACAAAAGCATCAATGCATATGGTTTAAACATAACTGATACATGAGTATGTACCCAATTCCCATGATTTTCAACAAAACTATAAAATACACTCTTATCTCTACCCAATGTTCCCAACTCTCCCAAAATCAAATGATAAACACGCTCACTAGCCTAAGCTAATCAAGGATCCAAACAAGGGACATTTATTATTTTTCGCTTTAAGGCTTGTAATGTGCTAAAATTAAGAACAAATGGGTTAAGCATAGGCTCAAAATTGGCTAACAATGGAAGATAAAAGGAAGGGCTATTTGGGTAAGTGAGCTATTTGAAACAATGGCCTCAATCATATAAGTGCATTCATACACAAAATAATGGACATAAAGAATCAAACAAATCAAAGATTACAATCATAGAAAGAGAATAATGCACACAAGAATGAAAATAGTGGTTATATGATGTAACCATACAATTAGGCTCAAAACTCACATGCTTGTGTTTTTAGCTCAAAAACATGATCCACAATATATAGTTCAAGCAAGTTCTCAAAAAAAATTTTTTTTCAATCAATTGGGGTAGTGCCCTATAGATAAAGTCCTTGGAAAATTTCATTACTTTGACTAAGCTTATATATATATAATGCAATAGAAAATCCTAAAAGATCTAAAGAAATGAAATGCAAAAGTGTTGGGATTAGAAATTTATCACCCAAAAATGCCGATTCGGTCGGACGACCTCCCCACACTTAAAAGTCTGCACCGTCCTCGGTGCATTCAAAGATGAGCAAGGGGCGACTTTCCGGGTTGCCACCTTCAGCTGGTAGGTCAACCAGTGCTACATGTTCTTTCTCTCGCTTCCGTTTTTGCTTATGACAAATCATCCTGAAAATAAGAGACAGGATAGTAAGAAAGGTAAATGCAAAAGCAAGGAAGCGTAAATTATTGGAATGAGGTAAATCACCAAAATGAAGTGAGTGAATTAATGTGACATTAATGAAAAATAGGCGTGTGAGTTCTAAGTTACGCGCGGTTTAGAACTCACACCCTAGTGTTTAAAAACCATGTCACATTGATGCAAAAGAAGTATGCACGTCACTCATTCTAGTGTGCTTGAGATACTTCAAAGAAAACTTGTAGGTTAGAACAACCAAACAAGTAGTGAAAAAACATAAAAGTATTCAAGCAACAATCAAGTAATTGTGAAATTGGATAATACATGTGTATTGATTGATGTGCAAGGAAACTTAGTGAACAAAATGAAATATAGAGCTCACACATCAAACAATGACACAGATTGAAGTTGTTGCAACACCTAAGTGACATAGAGGTGAAACACATGGGTGCTATAGAACTTAGGAAAAAGAAGATAGAAGTGGAAATCAATCACATAGCAAGCATGGTCCACAAAGCTTTAAAAGCTCAAAAATATGTTACTAGGTAAGCTTTCGATACAATTCCACAATTCCAAAATCTCAATGCATGAAATAGGTGATGTAAATAAAGGTCAATCATAAATAAGCATCACCTAAAAAAATGCATTGATAATGTACAATTGCCTAACAATAGATGATGAATGCATGGTGGCCAAAACATGCAATTCAAAAGAGTTAAGACGCTTGAAGGCAATGTATAAGTGCTTGGTATGCACAAATGTTAAGCACGAAAATTTTAAAACCAAGTAATCAAATATAACCTCAACAAAGAATCCAACAAGGAATATAAAAAAATGATGTTAAGATAACATCCTATCAGTAATCAGCAGCAATAAACAGTAAACAAGATTAGTAATCCAACATTTATAATGAAAACAAAAAATTGAGCAAAAATTAAACTAACTAAATAACTAACTAAAAGAAATGGTAATAAATGGTGATTGGTAGTGTTGGGTGATGGTTGAAGGAGGGGAAAGAGAAGAGAAGAGAGAAGAAGGAAAGAAATGGAAGGAAGAGAGGAAAAGAAATGAGTGAAACGGGGCAGGGGTGTCACACGTACGCGTCATGTCACGCGCACGCGTGGATGGTAGAAGTGAGGTGCGACGCATACGCGTGGGTCACGCGTATGCGTGATGGACAAATCAGAGAGGCGACGCATACGCATGGGACACGCGTACGCGTGGGTGAATTTGTGCTAGAGGCACAATTCTAGCCCAAAACTCGTACAACTTTCTGGAATTTGTATGGGAGGTGAAATTTTATATTCCACGCATACGCGTGGGCGAGGTGTACGCGTGGATGGTAGAAAAACTTGGTGTAACGCGTATGCGTGGCATGGTGCTCTGTTTTTCAAAATTTTTCAAGTTCTTGCACCAAACCAAGCATTCCAAACATCCAAACAGCTACCAAAACACCATAAAATCTTATTTAACATACTAGACTCCCAAATAAACTTAACAAACTAAACAAAACATGAAATTAAACTAATTTTTACCAATATTTACAAAAAGAAAAAGGAAAAGATGTTACCATGGTGGGGTGTCTCCTACCTAGCACTTTTATTTATTGTCCTTAAGTTGGACTTATGGGGAGCTCTCATCAAAGTGGCTTGTACTTGAATCCATCCTTGAACATCCACCAATGCTTGGACTTCCAATAAGCTCCATCATTCAAAATTGATATCTCCAAGCTTTGATGGAGTTCCTCACAAACCATGGGCTCCCAAAGTTGATCCTCCTCTTGTAATCCGAGATCCCATACTTTGTTTTCACACCCGTCTTCAAGTTGATCATGTTGATTCCCTCCGGGTGGTATGAAAGTCGAATTCTCACTAAGGTACCAAGCAATCCTTCTAGACCCATCCAATTGAGCACTACACTAATCCATGCTCCTCAATTTTGAGCTTCCAATCATAATGAGCCCAGACTTACAACGCCAACCACTAAACATCCTCCTCTTACGCTTAATTCCACAAAGTGCCCTAGGTTGGCCATCCGTTTCAAGAAAACCAATGATCTTGATAAAGCACGCTCCACTCCCGTCCATCCTCTTCTAGAGGCTTCCACATCTTAGCAAGGTTCTTCAAGCTTTACCTCTTGCCAAGCTTCCTCAAGTTCAAGTTCTTCCTCACCAAATTCTTCTAGCTCTTCCCCATCACTCAAGTCATAAATAGAAGGTTTAGTAAAATCTACCTTATCATCAATTCCAAGTCCAATGGGGAAGGATTCATCAAGCTCAAAATGATCATATGTTGATGCGGAATCATCATAGATAGGGAAATTAGGTACTTGCCCCATTTCTTCCAATTCTTCAATCTCAAAATGCCTTGGAGGTTGTGCACTATCCTCCTTGACATCACTTTCAAACTCCATGGAAGAAGGCTCTTTAACTTGAGATTCCTCCTTGCACTCAATATCTCCTACATCTTCAACCACTACTTCCTCTTGTTCAATAATCTCTACCTCCTCCTCTTGTTGCACTTCTTGCTTTGACTCCTCCTCTTTACCTTGAAGCTTTAAGTCTATTCCCTCACTAAGCTCCTTAAGTGCTTCTCCACATTCAACAATGGGAGTGCCTTGATCATATAAGCTTAGGCGGGATGAGACCATGTTGCTAACGGCTTCCATCACGATAGCAATCTTAGCTTCTAGCTCCTTAAACTCCCTTTCCGTCTCCTCTTGTTGCCTTAGGATACGAGATCTAAGATCTTTTTGTTCTAGCATGAGGGCATGAAGACTTTCACCTATTGGAGGTGGTGGTAGAGAGGGTTCATTGTTTGAGAAAAATGTATTGTAATTGGAAGGTTGTTCATATTGGTGAAAGTCTTGAGGTGGTGTGTATGGAAATTATGGTTCATGAAAGTATTGGTATTGGAATGGTGGTGGCTGTAGGTATGATTCATATGGTGGTTGGTATGATGGATATGGGTTGGGATCATATGGAGGTGAATAGTGGTATGAGGCTTGTGAGCATGATTGACAACAATATTGAGGGTTTGGTTCATAATTGTGTACATTATGGGGTGGATTGTAGCCATGAGAGATTGAAGGAGGTTGTTACCATGAAGGTTGACCATAAGCATGTGGCTCCTCCCTAAATTGAAATCCATTCCTACAATGTGGTTCCTCATTGAAGTTTTCATTTCCTACAACATAATTGAGCCAAACTCATAGCCAAAGTGATGAGAATTCATAGTGACAAGAGAAAATAAAAACAAAAGTTAACAAGAAACAAAGAAAGCAAAGTCCTACAACTAGCAACAACTAACAAAGAAGCAAAAGGCAAACATATTCACATATCCACAATATATACAATAGCCAATAACATAGCACCATTGCAATTTCCTGGCAACGGCGCCAAAAAACTTGAAAGAGCATAACTGTCAGTTAGGAATTTTCACACAAAATAATTCCTTTGATAGTATAGTTTCCAAACGACAAGCAATGCTCAATCAAAGTTTTAATTTGGTTTTGTCACGAGTACAAACCCCAATAAAAATTAACCAAAGTATTCAAACCTCGGGTCGTCTCACAAGGAATTGCAATGAAGTGATCAATTATTGGCTACGAAGGAACAAGGGGGTTTGATTTGGTAAAAGGACAAGAAAATAAATGGCAAGATAATTAAAACAAACAACTAAAGAAGTAAATACTAAAGAGAGACATTCATGTTAAGGATTGAGAATTAAGGTTTTCTATCCTAGTCATACAATGATTAACGAGAATTTATCCTATTTCGTCATCTCTAACAATGGAAGAAGGTACAATATTATCTTCATATGAGAGAAAATCAAATAAGACTAACTAATCTCAATCTAAAAGTCCTAATCAACTTACTAATTGAATTAGCAAAAGATTAGCGTTAATGGAAACAATATTAGCTAACAACTCTAGATCACCAACATGAGTTGGATATTCATAACTCAAGATTGCCTAATTCCTCTTTCCAAACCAAGAATGCTCAAAAAGCTACTCTAAAGCCCAACCAAGCATTTTGTCAAACACTTGAAAGGCATTAAAAGAAAGTATAATAAATTGCAAGGAAAGATAAATTCTACAACTACTAATTGCAAGGAATCAATAATAAAAAAAGCAATTAACCATGAGAACATAAAAGAAACATCAATTTCATTAAAGAAAAGCCAAATCCAACAAAAGTGCATGAACATAAAAGAGGTATAAAAAGGAAATTAACACTACAAACTAAGAGAATTAAGATGAAGAAACAAGAAATTATAAAAAAAAAAAGTAGATGAAAACAAGAATTAAAACCTAAATTTAAGATGCAAAGTACCCTAAGAACCCTAATTCTAGAGAGAAGAGGGAGTTTCTCTCTCTAGAAAACTAACCTACATGACGCTATCCTAAAATTAATTGCTCCCCCCTTTTGCCTAAGCTTGAATTCTGCATGAAATACCCTCAGAAACGAGTTGGATTTGGGTCTGGGAAGCTCAAAAATCGCCCCCAGCGAATTCACTTTAATGAGGTCACGTGATCAGCGTCACTGGCCAAAATTCCTCCTCACGCGTACGCGTGGGTGACGCGTGCGCGTGGCCCTTAATTCTCCAAATGCTCGTTTCTTCATGAATTCTCCACTTTGCATGCTTTTCTCTTCACTTCTTCCATCCAACACTTGCCTTATGAATCTGAAATCACTCAACAAACATATCAAGGCATCGAATGGAATTAAAGTGAATTAAATTTAGCTATTTTAAGGCCCAAAAAGCATGTTTTCACTCTTAAGCACAAAATCAGGAAGAATTACAAAACCATGTTATTTTATTGAATAAATGTGAGATAAGTTGATAAAATCCCCTAAATTAAGCACAAGATAAACCGCAAAATTGGGGTTTATCAAATACATAAGGGTTATTTTTGTCAACATTATGATAATTTGAGAGTGAAATTAGTAGTTAACCTATAAGACTATTATAGGCTAATTTTTTTACTTTCTTTCAAAAATATATATAATAGTTATGAAGTTAAATCGACTACTATGCATAATTCTATAAATGCAACGGCGGATTTACGGGGCCTAAGGTGGCCATGGTCTTCCCCCCCGTTGAAAAATAGAATGCTTCAAAATTTATTTCAGATGATAAATTGATCATTTTAGTTATATGAAATATTACAGAACAAATTTAAAAATACCAAAATCTTAAAGTATGTAGTTAAATGTTAATTTCTATATAATATAATTATTAATGTTGACTTATATACTATAAATTATATTTTGTTAATTTTTTATTTTATTATATTTTAATTTATTTTGTATTTAATTTGGCTCCCCTTTTATAAAATTTCTAGATCCGCCACTGTATAAGTGTATGAATAGAAATCAATTTAAGTTGGTCTAGTAGTTAGTTTACTAGTCTGCTTAAGTAAGTATTAGAGGTTTGAATTTCATTTTATGCATGCAGCAACCTATTAGCCAGTGACAAACTCTTAAATAGATCTTAAATCTTCAGCGGATTAGTCCTTAACCTGTCAAATTGACAGATATCGTAAAAAACAAAAAAAAAAGTGCATAAACAAATTCAATATATAATTCATTTAGTAGTTGGGTTTAGCTAACACGACTCATGTAAAAAATATTTTTAGTAAAAAATTTTAAATGTTTTATTTTTTAATAAATATAATAAAAAATTAAACTTATAATTTTTTTCTAATTAATTACAATAGCGTTTGTTTAGTGAGTGTGTCTACTAAATTTTATGGCACGGTGACACATTTACACACACATTTCATGTTTAATTTTTGAAGACACAAAATAAAGGTTAGTACACACAAAGAAGACACAAAATAAAGGTTAATACACACGTACATAAAATTTATGTACTACCAAATTAGTGAGACATTGAGACACAAATGTTGAGACATAATTTTTTTTACTTTTATCTTTAATTAAATTTCATAATTCTAATTTTGTCCTTCTACTCTAACATTTCTTTTTCCTTTCTTTTCTTCTTCATCTTCTATGTGTTTGCCATCCATCTTCCTTCCCTTTCTCCTTTGTCTCTCCTCTATCTCT
>NC_029794.2:117778919-117779859 GCF_000816755.2 Arachis ipaensis
CCTCCACTTTTATCTTCACTTTTTTCTCTTTTGGAACACATTCTTTCTCTTATATTTGCTACAATGAATTTTCTTTCTCACTTTTAGAGAAGTTTGCGTGTCTAGATTCATGACAAACACAATAAATTTGTGATGAAATGAGAAGAATAGATCTAAAAACAATAACAAAGATCTTAAAAATAAAAGCAGTTCTCATTTCTAGATACTGGTATTTTTTTTTGAAAAATATTTTTTTATTTTATATTTTTTAATCAATAATTTTTTGTATTTATTTTTTTTTTTGGTACTATTAGATTTTTTTTGGATTTGAATTATTGTTTTAGTAAAGAATGATCTAGTGAAAAATGATAATAAAAAAATTGTGTTGTAATGATATGATAGTGTAAATTGAAAATGATAAAAAAAATTTTAACCATTTGTGATGTCTGGTACAAATTATTTTATTAAACAAAATATATAAATACTAATTTTTAAATTTATATATTACCATATCTTAATGTCTATATTAATTTTTTATTGAGACACCAAACAAACATGTATTAACAAGCATATATATTCTTCACATTTGCTTGTTCAATATACTCTTAGTATGAGTGGTAAAATGGGTTGAATTCGTCGAGCTGATCCGTCGAACCCGCTAAGAAAGGCGAATCGAGTTAAAATTTAGAATCCGCCAAATTAAAAAATCCACCAAACCTGCACCGCCAAATTTATGGGTTTTGGCAGGACAGAACGGGCTGGCCCGCCGGGACAAGAATTTTTATTTTTTTTATTAAATAAAAGAGTAATTATTACTACAAAATTAATAATTATATAATTTTCAAATACTTTTTTATTTTTTATTTTTATTCTTCTTTTAGTTATTAACTTTATTTATTTAATTTTATAATTTTGTATATATACTTAAATTATGTGACTTATTTTTAAAATAAAAATGGTT
>NC_029794.2:117779867-117786637 GCF_000816755.2 Arachis ipaensis
ACTTGTCGATTCGCCATAAAATGAGACAAATTAGTATTTTAAATCCATCCCGTTCCGTTTTATGGTACGGAACAGAGTGAATTAGGACAGATCGACCGCTTTGCCACCCCTAACTCCCAATTGTTTGCGTTTCTAACTTTCTATTAAGTGGGATTTGGATTCTCTAAAATTTGAATTTCACTTTAGAGAGTAAAGTATCATTTTTCATCATTTATTTTATAGGTGAGACCAAAAATAAATATAAAAGAAAAATTATTCAAGGATAAAAAAATTATACTTTATCCTCTAAAATACAAATTTAAAATTTAAAGGATCCAAATTCTCTCAAGTGAGTGACATCTAAGATTTTGATATACTCAATTACTCACGCATTTGTTTGTTTGATATACTCACGCATATGAAGTACTAATGTATGGTTAGGTATTCCTCTTTTCTACTTTTCTTTTCTTTTCTTTTTCCTTTTTAATCACCCTTTTTGTTTGACACATCGTTTATTGGATATGCTTGAATCAGGCAACATACAAATTATATGTCCAGTAGCTAGAATGATTCCAAGTTTCCAACAATATTTAAGTATGGTCGTTCCTTCTTTATCAACTTGACTAAATTATTGGTAATGCTACATAAGCATTTTTGGATATTCTAATTATTGTAGTAGAGAATAAAATATTTAACGATGAATTAATTTTTTTGTGAGTATATCCAAAATAACATAATAATTATGTACGATATCAGATGTGTCATATTTATATATATTATTAGATTTTATTAAATAAAAATTAAAGACTAATATAAAAAAATAATTAACATACGAGTGATTTTACTCTACAAATTTTATAAGTCTTTTAATTGATGTTATGTTCAAACGTGCCTATCATGCACGTATGTTTCACGCGCTTCTAACAGATTTTAACTCAATCAATGCGCGTATATATAACTTTCTTTTTTGAAAGGATTTCGTTTCCTTTTTTCGAATTTCTTGCCTTCTCTCTTCAATCTCTTTCGTGCGTTTCTCTCTGCCTTCTCCTTCGTCTTTTACGTGCATTTCTTTCTGCTTTCTCCTTCTTCATTTACGTGCTTCAGATTTTTCATTATGCGTTTATCCATTATTTTTTTACATCAAGTTGTGAAATCGTTTTTGAAGATAATGGATGATTCAACTTCAGATTGCCAGCTGAACCAGAGCGAAGTGGATTTTGAAACTGAATCCAATGAAGTTCCTGAGGTGTGATTTAGTTTTAGTTAGTAATTGAATCTGAATTTGAATCCAATTAGTAGTTTTTGATTGTGTAGCAGAATAATGCGTGCACCTTGCCTGTGATATTTGCTGTTTATTCTTCCTTGTTTGAATTGAATCTAATGTACTAGTTCTCATTAAAATTAAAATAATTTTGTCCGTTTTATATCAGACATTCGGGTGTAGATCAGCAATAATTGGGTGCATTTCAGGAAAGTTTTGGTGTATTTACAGTTTATGACTTTTCATCTGACGGAGGGTGAATTGTCTTATTATTTTAGTTGAATTGTTTTAGTTTCTATTTAGTTATGATTCATGAATCTGGTTTTCTTATTTTTGATGATGGTTTTATAGTTGTATTTGCATTCTATAGTTTATGTTTATTTTAATATGGTGTATTTTGAGTGTATTTTGCAGACCTTCTGTGGTATTGATGACCACTTTGTCCCCAAAGTTGTGATGACTTTTAACACCCTTGAAGATACTGTAAAATTTTACAAGAATTATTCAATGATTGCAGGTTTTTCTACAAGATTTCAGAGCACAAATAAGAAGGAAAACAAAATTAAGAATCAATTGATTACATGTAGCAGAGAGGGAAAATGGAAATCAAAAATATCTCCGGCCGAGAAGACAAATCCGTCAGCTGGTTTAAATTGTCTTGTAAGAATTTATATACACGTATTGAAGAATGTTGGTGTTTGGATCATTTCGAAGGTCGTGTTGCATCATTCACATCCTTGCTATCCAGATCAAGCACAGATGCTCAAACAGCACAGGGAACTAAGCATGTCCGTACCTCGTACAATAGAGAATAACGAGGAAGCTGGTATCAGACCTAGCAAAACTTTGCAATCATTTGTTGCAACAGCCGGAGGTCACCGCGAGTTAAATTTTATCGAAAAAGACGTGAGGAATTACATCACTAGAGAAGTGCGGAATGTTTCGGAACAAGAGGATGCAAAAGAATTCGGGAAATACTTATTAAGAATGAAAGAGAAGAATCAGAATTTCTTTTTCGAGCTCGAACTCGAGGATGATCAGTCCATTAAGCTTGCTTTTTGGGCGGATGCAAGGAGCAGAGCTGCCTGTGAGTATTTCGGAGATGTTATTTCATTTGACACCACCTACAATACAAATAGGTAACATGCTGTTCTGGTTTAAGATGCTGAATTAATGTTGTTTTATGAATCTGCTTCAGAGGTGTATATTGGAGGTTTTTAGGTGTATAAGACAATTATTTCGGTGTATTTTGTTGATTTTAATTCTGTTTCATCGTAATCTATTTCATGTATAATCTGGTTTGTGGTTCTTTTGTCGGGGTGAATCACTACGGTCAGTCAACACTTCTTGAATGCGCTTTGATGAAAAACAAAGATATTGAATCATTCAAATAGTTATTTCAATGTTGGCTTCGTTGTATGGGAGGAAATGCTCCGAAAGGGATTCTCATCGATCAATGTGCATCGATGCAAAGGGTTATCGAGGCTTGTATGCGGACAATAATTCACCGTTGGTGTATTTGGCACATCATAAAGAAGATTCCAGGAAAATTAAACGGCTACAAGAGACACATAGAAAACAAACAAGAAATGAGCCATGTTGTTTGGAACTCTCAAACCAAAGAATCATTTGATAGGAATTCGGATGATTTTCTGCTGAAGTATGGTCTTGTGGACAACAAGTGGCTTTCAGGTAATGACATTTAAAATCTGCAGTAGAGGTGTAAATTGCATGTTTTTGGGTGTATTATAGTCTGATTTGGGTGTATTTTGCAGATCTTTGCGAAGACCGTCATATATGGATTTCAATTTATCTGGATCACCACTTCTGGGCCGGAATGAGAAGCACACAAAGGAGCGAGAGCATTCATTCATTTTTTAACAAGTTTATTACCCGGAATAGCTCACTTATCCAATTTGTCAAACAATACGATAATTGCCTCGGAAGCAGGGAGCAAACAGAGAGAGAATCAGATGCTGCAGATTTTCAAACGGTCATACCGTGTGCAACAAAATCCTCCATAGAAGCTCAGTTTCAACATGTATACACTCACCAAAAGTTTAGGGAAGTCCAAGCACAATTCAGAGGGAAGGTGAATTGCATCACAAGATTAATGAACTCCGCTTTAGGCTATTCAGTATACGAAGTTGGAGAACAAGTTTCCAGCTCAATATTCAACAAGTTTACGGTTACTAACGACTTAGTAGCAGCCTAAGTAAAATGCCAGTGCTTATTATTCGAGTCAAGAGGGATATTGTGCCATCACGCCCTAAGCGTGTTAAGCTTTGAACGAGTAACCCAAGTGTCACCGAGATATATATTGGAACAATGGAGCAAGAAGGTAAAGAGGCGACATACACACATCAAGAGCAGCCACGACGAGCCACTGTTGGAGCCAAGAAGCAAGAGGTTTGACAAATTGGTGTTTTGTTTGCAAAATATATGCGAATTTACATCAGAATCCGAGGAGTTGACTGCCATTCTGCACCGTGCCTACGATAACGTCATGGTTGAGATGGAAGAACTGAAAGAAGGAAGGGGACATGTTCATTATCTCACGAAGATGCCAACTTGGAATCCGTTAACGAACTTCAAAGCCCTCCAAGGGTTCGAACAAGAGAACGTCTAAAAAATAGGCTAGATTCAAAGTTGGACAAACAGATTGCAAATGCCTCAAAGAAGAAGAAAACGAAAGCTCTAAGTGAGGTAAAAGTGATGTTCTTTAAATAGGTGGTAATTGAGTTTAATTATTTTGTTAATAGTTTTGCTAATGTGTGAGTTTATTATTTCCAGTTAAACCTTTTTTTTATGCTACATCAGTGGTGCAAGCAAATTTCAGCCAATATCACAGACATGTTATGAATTATCAGTTCAGGGATCCAACACCAGCAGAAAGGTTTTTGGGTGTATAGTTTAGGATATTGGTGTAATGCTCAGTTTTTAGGTGTATTTCTTAATTCTCTTGTGTTTGACATTTTAATTTTATATTTTTCAGATGTTGCTGTTTATGTTATAAATTAGTATTTTATTTAGTTTTTAGGGTTTAGGGTTTTAGGGATTAGAGTTTAGCATTTAGGGTTTAGGGTTTAAGATTTTAGGGTTTAGGAGTTTAGGGTTTAGGTTTTAGAGGTTTAGGGTTTTAGAATTTAGGTTTTAGGATTTCGGGTTTAGGGTTTTAGGGGTTAGGGGTTTAGGGTTTAAGGTTTAGGGATTTAGGGGTTTAGGATTTTAGGATTTAGGGTATATATTTAGGTGTATACGGGTTATATTTGGGTGCATAATTAAAGTAATTGGGGGTATTAGTTGGTTTGGTGTTGTTTTCCTTTATTTTTTTTTGTACCTGTAATTTACAGCTTTTGAATACAGCACAGACAGTTTATTTATGCAAACAAATTTGATAATACAACTGCATTAAATATTCACAAAATTTACAAGTGTTCAAACTAGTTCAAGACTAGATAACACTGAAATTAATCACTCTCATTGTCAATATCATATGAATCTACTTGACAATATGGACTCAACAACACTGCAGATGGCTTGGACAATCTCATTGCTTCACTTCTCCTTATCGTTGTATCTCTGTCACGATTCATCTCATGAGAAAGAATTCGGGAAGCAAATTCAACTCTGAAGTGGTCCACCTCCGCCTACAGTTTGAAAGAATATTCTTGTAATCAACTCTGTTAATTTAGAAAAGTAATAGAGAGTTATATAGTTTTAAACACAATTACCTGAGTCCAATTGTCGCACTCATACTTCCCCCTTTTTAACGTTTTGAGGCTGGATTATTTCAAGCCATTTCATTACATAAACAGCACAATCATAGTTGAAAACAAAAAATAATTTAGCAAATTAAAATAGGACAGCAAGAGAAAATACAATTTTCAGAGTAAAATATTTGTACGGTGTTTGTTGGCCTGAAATGTCAATGTATGGAGATTCAATTTCACGATCTTTTATCTTGAGAGGTGCCCCTGACATATACCCTAATTCTCGAAATCACGTACTCCTAAAAACAAAAAACAAAAAATAAAGCAAAATATAAGAAGGAATAAATCTAATAAATGAATATACCCAAAGGATCACACTATACACCTTCCTTTGAATTGAAATACACTGAAATTTTAATAGTTTGTGAGGACATTCATTGGTGGGATGTGCATGAGTCCACCAAAACCTAATTCGCGAACGATCGCTTTCTTTGACTTGCTCATCTTTTCAAATTTTTCACTCAATAGTCTGGTGGCACACTTCAAGTATTTGGTTTGCTGTAAACAAAGCAAAATTAGAATCATTTAAATAATCTATATTTGTATTAGAAAAATTTGACTTGTTCTAAGATATATATATGCGCTTACATTGTATTTTTTTCCACCTTGGTTCTTGGTTATCATTTTTACTGCAAGAAAAAAGAAATACTGTCAATAGATAAAAAAAAATACACCTAAATATCAGAGACATACACCCAAATACCAGTCACATACACCCAAATACCAGTCACGTACACCCAAATCCAGTCCTATACACATTTTGTTTTTTCAATTAAACGAAATTAAATGAGTTCAAAATCATATTCAACTCAACCAAATATGCATAAAATAACACTACAAGGTCAAGCACAATTAGAACAGTACCAGTTACAATTCAATACTCTTAATATATATATTAGTCCCATACACCTCTACTTTTTTTTTTTGGATTACATGACATTATATGAGTTCAGAATGATATTTAAGTTCAAAATGCCACTAGAAGCACCAGTCACATTCAAAGTCTAACATATACACCCAGAAATGTGCCATACAGAGTTTATATGTATACAAACCTACTTAAAAAACATCCAAACATGCACAAAATAAAGTTTATATGTATACACTCAAAAATCATTTCACTAGAAGTACGTAAAATAGTATAACGACTTGAAGAGTTTCATCAGAACAGTAATATGAGATCTAAACCAAGAACAGTGAAACAGAGATAGAAATATTAAGTAGATTTAAAATTGAATAAATAATATGTACTAACTACGTATATGTATCATATGTGTGTATATAATAGTGACTGATGTATATTTTTTTATTCTTCAGACTCTCTAATATATATTTTACTTCATGACTCTCTCCTTTAGTCTTTTTTATTCTAAATCTAATTTATATAATTCAAATTAAATATTGTGACACTAAATCAAATTAATCAAATCTAACTGATTCGATTTACTATTATATAAAATATATATAGTAAATCGAATCAGCTTAATTCGCATATTGTTGCACCCATTGTAACAGTCATTCGAGTTTTGATAGACCAGGACTGAACAATGATTCAAAAGCATGTGTTTAAATAAGGCAACAACTCTACACATATGGGTTAGTCAATTTAAAACACTCTCATGCCGCTCATTTTATTTTATATGAGTTTTTTTTCTAGTGAAATTTTTATTTTGTTTCCAGTTGATATGAGAAGAGTTTTGTCCCATAATTTTTTTTATGTAAACTCTATTGAATATAAAAAAAAAAATTTCTGCATC
>NC_029794.2:117786663-117787096 GCF_000816755.2 Arachis ipaensis
TATAATAATATAATTAAAATTTTTTATAAACACCAAATCCATAACTCTACAGGGTGACTGATTAGTTATAATTAACATCGACTTACTAGTCATTTAAAATTTCAAATTAAACAAAGTGTTTTTGACTTGTTCCTTCTTAACGAAAACGCACTAATAATTTAGAAAAAGAAAAAGAAAAAAGAAAAGAATAAAAAAAGAGATGAAAAGTCAAAAAGACATGAAGAATGAGTGAATGACAGTGTAAAGATGACACGTAAGGTGGGGACGGACCACGGCACTACGCTGTGCCGTGTGGACGACCAACCATACTAATGAATCTCATGCATTGATTATTCCCCTTTTTTTTCTTATTTGATAATGAAATATATAAAATTAAAAAGCAAAAAATATATATATTATCTTTTTGGAAAAAAGAATAGCAGAGATCCGATTC
>NC_029794.2:117787184-117813513 GCF_000816755.2 Arachis ipaensis
ATGACTGTGAATGACATCTCTCTTATTGAGAAGAGGAGTTTGAACCCACCTTAAGCATTTTGAAAAAATTTTAAATTCCAAACAATTCGGTCGGACCGATTTTTACTGAATTTGACCGATTTTTATTGGTTCATTCTAAATTTGACCCATTTGTATTCGTTTTCTGTCTTATATCGTTCAAGTATCGGATCAGATCGATATAAGATTCGGTTCACCAATTTTTTAGTTGAACTGGTCGGTTCAGTCCGATTTTAATAACTATAATTTTAACTATATTTTTGAAGAGTCATGTCATATAGTTAAATATTTATATATTTAACGTATAATTTTATTATATCATACTCAAGTTAGAAAAACGTACTTAGAAACTAAATTTTGTTTTCAATAATCAATCAATATTGATTTTGCTTTAGAATTTTTATCTCTTTTTCTATATAATAAAAAGTCAAATTCTTAACTCTTATTTAGTCTTTATGTTGTTAATTGATCGTTGACAAAAAAACCCTTATAAATTGACTTAGCTTGATCCAAATATCCAATGTAGTACAGTAATCAATAATGATAATAGGCAAGGGCATATATGATAGGAGATGTATCAACCAACGACATAAAACTACAACTCCAAGTGCATAACTAAATACAGCGAATCTGGTACCACTTATATAACAAAAAATATAATATAATTTTATGTGTCATTGTCCTGACGTATGACAGTGCCAGCCCAGCATAGTCCTTTACTTCTTTTAATTAATATTTTTTCTTTTATAAATTAATATTATTTCTGTAAATATTCAGTCTTATTTTATGTATCTATTTTCAAAGTATTATATGTATTTTATTTTATTTTTTTTAACAAACAAGCTCAACATAATAGAATAGAACAACAGTAGAATAAGTCATGAAAATCATCAACCAATATAAATTATATTAATAGATATCTCTAATATTATTTTTGATATTGTCATCAACAATAGAAGGAATCCATATATACTACTTTACGTTCTATAATTGGTCAATAATTTGTAGAAAATTTCTTCAACACCTGCTTTCTTGTTATGAAAGATCCGTCCGTTTCTTTCTAGCCAGGCATTTCAAATAACTGCAAAGAAGCATTGAGCCACTTGTTACACTCCTCTTTTCTATTAACAACACATATTCAACTCTCAAAATGTTCTTTCAGCGATCCCAGAACAGACCACTACCTCTCAAAATCAGATAGCCATGTACACCACACCTGCCAAGTAAACTCACAACTAAGAAATAAATGGTGAATATGTTTTACATCTTTTTAACACAATATATATATACATATGTTACCATCCTGAGTAATAATTTTCAACCTATACAATCGTTGTTAGTACACTTCCTATCAAAGCAAACCAAATAAATAACTCCACTCGTGGCGGAACCAAACCTTTCCATATAGTTATAGTGAAGATATAGCTGGTGCCATCCTCCGAAAGTGTTTCTGATTGCACCACCGTCATAAAAGAGTTAGTACAGAAAATATCATTTTTATCAAACTTCAACACAACTCTATCCTGTCTATCATTAACTAGTTTTACAGGCCATAAAATCTCACACAATTGATCCATTAATTCCAACTTCTATTTGTATAAATCTTGCTTCCGCTGGAAGTTTTAAATCCACTCTAGCCCATCCCAAAACCCACAATCTCCTATGACCGATCCTCTTAGGTTTGAAATAGAGCAGAGCCTCGGAAAACTATTTTTTAACGACCCACTTTGTAACCATATATCTTCCCAGAAGCAAGTCCTTCTTCCATCACCCACCTCCGTAGACAACCCAACAATCATCTTGTCTCTCATACTACGATCCTGGAACTGCAGTTGACAAATATCCTTCCATGAACCTCCTCTATTAGACAATGTCTAATTTGATAACATCACAGTGGGGTTCAAGATATAACAAGAGCATACAACCTATTTCTATAATGGACACTCCTCTTTTGAAAAATTTCACCTCACTTGAAGAGAAGTGTTGTGTTCCTAACCACGGCATCACCCACCCCCAGCCCACCCAATTTTTTTGGAGCCTGAACCATATCCTACTTAACCAGTGCTATACCATTTCTGCCTTCCTCCTTACTCCATAGGAACTTTTTCTGCAACAAAATTAAATTTTCTGTCACTGTCTTTGACATCTTATACAAGCTCAAATAGTACACTAGCAAACTATTTAACACATATTTAATAAGGACCATCTTACTAGCTTTATTGAGCACTTTTGCTTTCTATAAGCTAAGCTTCTCCTCCACTTTATCAATTATCGGCTTAAAAGTCCTAACCAATCTTGGGTTCGCTCCTAGGGATATGCCAAGATATCTGACTGGAATGTTAGCCTCCTTACATCCCAACAAATTGCACATGTGGAATACCCACTATTGTTCATAATTGATTGGGATCAAACTAGATTTATTGAAGTTGATTGATAAACCATTATTTTATGGTTTATCTTGTGCTAAATTGAGTGATTTTTATCAATTCTTTGCACACTTATTTATATAATTTGCATGGTTTTACAAATCCTTCCCAATTTTGTTCTATGATTGGAAACTTGCTTCCTAAACCTTTAAAGTGTGTATTTTTAACTCCTCTTTATACCATTCGATGCCGTGATCCGTGTGTTAGATATTTTTAGGCTATATAGGGCAGGAATGACTTAGATGATGGAGAGGAAGCTTGCAAAAATGGAAGGAACATAAGAAACAAAGGAGATGACCAGCGAGGATCGACGCGCACGCATGGCTCATGCGTGCGCGTGACTTAGAGCTTTTCACAGTAACGCGTACGCGTACCTGACGCATACGCGTGACAAGCAAAGTTGCACAGCGACGCGTACGCGTGAATGACGCATACGCGTGACACGCGCAGAACACCATCGACGCGTACGCATGACGTACGCATACGCGTGATGTGCGCCACGTGCAGAAATTGCAGAAGACGCTGGGGGCGATTTTGGGCTGGTTTTGAACCCAATTTTTGGCCCAGAAACACAGACTAGAGCCAGGAGACAAGCAGAGACTCAGGACACATTCACTTTTACACAATTTTTAGTTTTAGTTTTGGGATCTTAGAGAAAAAAAATCACTACTTCCTCTAGGGTTCTTTACATTCATAGTTTTCTAGTTTTATACTTTTGATTGGGATATTGAGAAGAGTTACTACCTCCATTTGAAGTCTTTGCCATTATAGTTTGCTTTCTTATTTCTTTGCTCTTTTACTTTTCATTCACTTTGTTCAGAGTTACATATGGATATCTTCGATTTTGGAAAGGATTAATGCAAAGAATTATTTTTACCTTTAATTAATTTTCTGTTATTACTTTATTTGAATTTTCATGTCTTCTTTTTATTCCCTTTATATGTTTATGAAAATGGCATTCATGTCAATGGAATAGACTCCCAACTTGACTTGGGAGTTGATTAAGAGGAGACCCTTGAGTTGGAATACTCAAGTGTTAATTGGTAATTGAAAGCTGTTGGCTGACTCTCTAGTCACTAATGCTAATCCTTCCATAGGAGAGGATTAGGACTTATGAATCGGAGTTGGTTCAGTTACTTGACTTTCCTTTATTCGGTAAGGGATAACTAAGAAGAAACAACAACCTCTTACCATTACACTTGGGAAAATTCAACAAGGATAGAACTTCCAATTAATCTTCTCCCAGTCAAGGCTTTTTATTTCAATTATATAAAACCTCTTGTTAATTTTCATTGCTTTAAGTAATAATTATTTTATTTTCCCATTCTCCAACTCTAAAACTTCTCAGAAAATTCCTAACCAATAAATAGCACTCTTTTGTCAACTCGTTGGAAGACGACCTGGTCCCAGTATTTTATTCTTAAATTGTGACAACTCTTTTTAAATTGATAAGCGAAATTTTCATCGGTTAAGAACTGTACTTGCAACGCTATTCTTATTATAAATTCTTAATCGGCAATTTTTCGCCCATCAATTTTTGGCGCCGTTGCCGGGGAGTTGCAACAGTGTATTAAATTATTGGTTGGTGTAAATATTTTTAAATTTACATATTTGCATATTTGCATATTTTATTTTATTTTATTTCCATGAGCTGTATGTTTCTTTCATTGAATGATGCGTTCACTACCTGATCCGAGCTTAGCCGTGTTTGATCCTAAAATCGAAAGAACTGTTTTCACATATTAGGCGTGCTCGGCGTTGGTTAGCCTCTGAGGGTGGTGAAGTGGTTACTACCAATTCACCAGTCTTATCTGAGGGCGAATCTGAGGCGCCATTTGAGGAAGAAACAAGCTCCTCTTCTGCTGATTATGTTGATTTACGTGCAGGTAATATGGCAGAGCCCAGAAGGATTACTCTCCAGAAAGCAGGAGCTCCAGACTTTACACTGCAACCGTATCAAGTGCGTCATCCAAATCTTGTGGCAGATTTTGAACTGAAGACTGTGCTAATCAATCTACTGCCTAAGTTTCATAACTTACCTGCTCAAGAGCCTATCAAGCACCTCGGAGACTTTCAAACAACCTGCTCAACTACTAGGTGTCATGGTGCAGATGAGACTACTATTTGGCTATATGCCTTCTCGTTTTCTCTTGAAGAAAAGGTAAGGGAGTGGTTCTACACTCAACCTGAAGAAGTTGTTACTAATTGGGATCTGCACAGAAAGGAATTCCTGGACAAATACTTTCCGGCTGAAGTTACAGATAGAATGAGGAAATAAATTTTCTGCATTATCCAAGGCGAATAAGAGACTCTTTACGAGTATTGGGAAGGCTTCACGAATCTCCTAGACTTATGTCCCCACCACAAGATTGACCAGTTGGTGTTGATTAGCTATTTCACACAAGGCATGAAGCCTCAAGACAAGACTATATTAGATGCTGCGAGTAATGGCTCTCTGACTAAGTACAAGACAGCGACAGAAGCGTGGCAACTGATCGCCGATCTAGTTGAGTCTACCTAGAATGCCAGGCACAAGAACAACCATCCCAAGGCTATTGCGGAGGTTTCCTCTAGTAGTGAGACTGCTGCTCTCACAAAGACCCTGGGAGAGATGATCAATATACTGAAGCAGCTACAGCTAAATCAACAGCAACCCCAGCCTCCTCCACAACAACAGTGTTAACAGTTAGTTTCTCAGAGAGTGTGTAGAATATGTGCCTGCTATTCCCATTAAACTGATGAATATCCACAACTCCAACAACAAGAAGAGAACACCTTGGCAGCTATTAGCAACTACTATAATCGCCCGAATCAAGGGAGTTATCAACAAGGCGGTAATTATAACCAAGGTGGCAACTACAATCAAGGTTGGCAAGACAACTCCAACCAGGGATGGAGAGATAATTTCAACCAAAGATGGAGGGACAACTACAATCAAGGAGGCAGAGACAACGATAGAAATCAGAGGTGGAACAACAACAACAATCAGCAGAACCGATATCAACAGAACCCCCCATACCAACAGCAGAACCAAGGCCAGACTTACCGAGAACCTCACCAAAGGCAATCCCAAGCGCCTCAGAACAACCAACAGCAAGCTCCTCAAATTACTTACCCCCTTCCTCCTCTAATGATGAGATGCTTCGCTCTATTGCGCAAGGAAAAAAAGACATTCAGAATACAATTACCTCTTCCATAAATGGTCTTAGCTCCACTATACAAGCTCTCATCTCCTAGATGGAATCATTATCTACCCCCAACAATCAACCTTCAAGCTCCAGTGCACTTCCTTCTCAACCTTTACCCAATCCCAAAGGTGGAATCAATGCCATTACTTTGAGGTCCGGAACCACACTACAAGAGAGGAGTCATGAGGAGTCAAGCTCAAAGGAAGACATTCAAGTTGAAGACATTGTTGAAGTAGAGGATGTTGAATAAGAGGAGGAAGTACAAGACATGGTTGAAGAAAAAGTGGCTCAACCAAGGAATGGAGCACCAAAAGAAGATGAAGTTACAAGAGAAGCCATTCCCATTCCTTTTCACACCTTGCTAAGAAATCCGGAAAGCAAATGGAACTAAACCCCAAGATGGTAGAGATCTTCAAAAAGGTTGAGGTAACTATTCCCCTTTTTGATGCCATTCGCCAGGTACCTAAGTATGCTAAGTTTCTAAAAGATCTATGCATAAATAAAGATAAAATACATGATTTAGAAATTATTCCTCTAGGTAGCTCTATTTTTGCTTTAATGGGTGCTATACCGGAAAAATGTGGGGATCCGAGTCCATGCATGGTTACTATTACTATTGAGGGTGTACAATTTTCTGACTGCATGTGTGATTTAGGTGCATGTGTCAGTATTATGCCATTATCTGTATATGATGCCTTGAGGCTCCATCCCTTAAAAAATTCGGCAGCACGTTTTGTTTTGGCAGATAAAAGCATAATCTCTGTGGTTGGAATTGCTGAGGACGTGCTGGTGAGCATTAAAGGGCTAACATTCCCTATTGACTTCTACATCTTGGAGATGTCCCCTAATGATTCAGGAAGACCATCATCCATCTTACTTGGAAGGCCATTTCTGAAGACTTCAAGGTTCAAATTGGATGCCTTCTTAGGAACTTTCTCTTTTGAGATAGATGGCAGAGCAGTGAGATTCAACCTGGATGAAGCTATGAAGCACCCTCCAGAGAATCACTCCATCTTCCAGTGCGACATTATTGATGAGACTGTGGCTACAGTTCACCAAGAAGAAGTAGAAGATATGCACATGGAGTAAGGTGCAAGTGTGGGGAAGCCCTCTGAACAAGATGAAGACACCTTGCCACCTCCAATGGCTCTAGATGATCAAGTGCCAAGTTATGAGCAGCAACTGGAGTTGAAGCCCCTTCCACCCCACCTTAAGTATGCTTACCTTGAGGATCATCAGAATCTCCCAGTTATTATTTCAAGGGAACTCACTTCCCAACAAGAGGAGCAGTTGCTTAGTGTGCTGAGAAGACACAAGAAAGCTATTGGGTGGAGCTTGGCGGATATAGTAGGAATCAGCCCTCAAGTCTGTGAGCACCACATATTTTTAGAAGAGGGAGCAACGCCTATCCGTCAACCTCAAAGGCGGTTGAACCCCACCATCTTAGAAGTTGTCAAGAAGGAAGTAACCAGACTACTTGAAGCTGATATCATCTATCCAATCTTGGATAGTGAATGGGTTAGCCCAGTACAAGTGGTGCCCAAGAAGTCTGGAGTCACAATAGTGAAGAATGAGCATGGAAAACTCATGGCAACTAGAGTGAAGAACTCCTGGAGGGTATGCATTGATTACAGGCGCCTCAACCAGGTTACTCGCAAGGATCACTACCCCTGCCCTTCATCGATCAAATGCTTGATCTCCTGTCAGGTAAATCACACTACTGTTTTCTAGATGGTTACACTGGCTATTTTCAAATTCATATAGCTCCTAAAGATCAGGAGAAAACTACTTTTACATGTCCTTTTGGAACGTATGCATACAAGAGGATGCCTTTTGGTTTATGTAATGCACCGGCTACGTTCCAAAGATGCATGATGAGCATTTTCTCAGATCTCCTTGAGAACTGTATGGAAGTTTTCATGGATGACTTCAGTGTGTATGGTGATTCGTTTAACCTTTGTCTGGATAGTTTAGCTAGAGTATTAGACAGATGTGTTAGTTCAAACCTTGTATTAAATTTTAAAAAATGTCATTTTATGGTAAAACAATGTATTGTTCTAGGTCATGTTGTTTCTAATACTGGTATTTCTGTAGATCCAGCAAAGGTAGATATTATTTCTGGTTTACCTTACCCCTTCTCTGTGAGGGAAGTCTGTTCGTTCCTTGGTCGTGCAGGTTTCTACCGGAGATTTATCAAGGACTTCAGTAAGGTAGCATTGTCTTTATCCCGATTGCTGCAGAAGGATGTTGAGTTCGAGCTGAGTGAGGACTGCATGGAAGCGTTTAACAAGCTGAAGATTGCCTTGACTCAAGCTCCGATTGTGAGAGGAGCCGATTGGAGCCAGCCATTTGAGATTATGTGTGATGCCTCCAACCATGCAGTAGGAGCGGCGCTGGCTCAGCGCGAAGGTAAGGACCCTTTTATAATTGCTTATGCTTCTAAGACCTTAGACGCTGCTCAGTCTAATTATACTACTACTGAAAAAAAGCTTCTGGCTATTATTTTTGCTCTGGCTAAATTCTAAGCCTACTTACTTGGTACTAAAGTGGTAGTATACTCAGACCATGCAACTCTAAGATATTTGTTAGCTAAAAAAAGAGTCCAAACCAAGGTTAATACATTGGATATTGTTGCTGCAAAAATTTGATTTAGAAATTAAAGATAGGAGTGGTTCCCAGAATTTAGTGGCGGACCACTTGAGTCGCCTATAGCACATTAAGAATGACTCCACTCCTATCAATGATGCTTTTCCATTTGATAGCTTGCATGCAATATCTGAGGTAGTTCCTTGATATGCACCTATAGCTAATTATCTGGTTAGTCATACCTTCCCTCCTAATTTTACTAAGCATCAAAGGGACAAGCTTAAAAGTGAGTCCAAATATTATATATGGGATGACCCATATTTATGGAGGTGTGGTGCTGACCAAATAATTAGAAGGTGTGTGTCACAATCAGAATTCCAGTCCATTTTAGAGGCCTGCCACTCTTCTGAAAGTGGTGGACATTTTGGTCCTCAAAGAACAGCTAAAAAAATTTTAGATTGTGGATTCTGGTGGCTCATTCTTTTTAAGGATACTACTGCCTTCTGCAAATCTTGCTCACCATGCCAAAGGTTTAGAAATATATCCAAGAAGGATGAGATGTCCCAACAGCTTATGCTATTTTGTGAAATTTTTTATGTTTGGGACATTGACTTCATGGGTCCATTTCCAAACTCTAATGGTTTCATATACATATTGTTAGTTGTTGATTATGTTTCTAAATGGGTGGAAGTAATTTCTACCCGTAATGATGATACTAACGTTGTTGTCTCCTTTGTTCAAAATAATATTATATGTCGCTTTGGATCACCATGAGCAATCGTGAGTGATCAAGGTACTCATTTTTGTAACAGAAGATTGACAGGTCTACTGAAGAAACATGGCATTGTTCACAAGGTAGCAACGGCTTACCACCCTTAGACCAATGGGCAAGCCGAGGTGTCTAACAGAAATGTAAAGTGCATATTGGAGAAGATTGTCAAGCCTCATAGAAAGAACTGGAGTACTAGACTTGTAGATGCGTTTTGGACTTATTGGACGGCGTACAAGACACCCATCGGAATGAGTCCCTTCTGCCTAGTCTACGGAAAGGCTTGTCACCTCCCAGTGGAGGTGGAACACAAGACTTTCTGGGCTGTAAGGGAATGCAACATGGGATTTGAGAAAGCCGATACTGAAAGGAAGCTGCAACTAGCAGAACTGGAGAACCTTCGACTCGAAGCATATGACAACTCCAGGCTATACAAAGAGAGGGTGAAGGCTGTGCATGACAGCATATCAAGAGAAGAGAGTTTCGACCTGGAGAGTTGGTCCTCCTTTACAACTCTAGGTTGAGGCTCATGCCAGACAAGTTGAGATCAAGGTGGGAAGGTCCCTATAGAGTAGAGAAGGAAGAGTCATACGGAGTCTTCTACCTGAGTCATCCTTCAAGCTCCAAATTTATCAAAGTCAATGGCCACCACTTGAAGCTGTATCATGGTGAGAAAATAAAGAGCAATAAGGAGCTAGAGGTCTTCCTCTTAGAGGATCCACCAACAGAAGAAGACTGAGCTTGTGGACCGTCCAACTTAAGGACATAAAAGAAAAGTGATAGGTGGGAGACAACCCACGTGGTACGATATTTCATTTTTATTCTTAGTTTTATCTTATTTTTATCAAGTGTTACTTTATAAATTCTACATAAATCATCTGCATTCTTCATATAAAAAAAATGGGCATTCGACGCGCAAGCGTCACTTGTGAATGTGACAAGAATAGGAATTGAACAGAGAGTTATGCGGGAGTGGCGCTGGAACCATGCTTTGCACGCAAACAAGCCCACGCGTATGCATACCTCAACCGTGCACGTCGCTTGCGCTTTTAGCAGCCCACGCGTAAGCATCCCTGATGCGCACGCGTGACCCTGGAAATCGGCGTAAATAGCGTGCTGAACAGAGAGTTGTGATGGTCTGGGGTTGGCACTGTGCTAGAGGCACAAACTCACTCACGTGTACGCGTCCATGACGCGTGCGCATCTGTTCACCTAATGGCCACCCACGCGTGTGCGTGCCTGACGCGCACGCGTTGTATAAAATTTTGGCCCCCAACCTAGAATGAACAGAGAGTTGTGCGTACGCGGGGCTAGTCTCGCGCGATTAGCTCAATCATGGTCACGCGTAGTCGCGTACGCGTGACCGGCGCTTACGCGTCAACCTCAATTTTGCACAGCCCACGCGTACGCGTATCTTACGCGTGCGCGTCGCATGCGCCGCACCAATACACAAGCGCGCTGCCCAGTTTAATTTTTCCCCTCCCAAATCCTAATTCTCTCTCAATCCTAATTATTCCTTCTTTCTTTTTCCTTCTTTCCTCCTTCTTACTTCTTACTTCCTACTACTTTCTTTTTCCCTTCTTCATCTTCTCCCTCAAGTTTCTTTTCTCCCTCCCCTCTACTCTTTCATTCTTCTTTCAATTATTGCATTTATTTATTTTCTTTCTTCTCAAATCTTATATTAGCTTAGTTATTTATGATTTCTTTTTCATTCTTTCGTCATGCATTTTTCTATTGGTGTTGGAGCTTTATTTAGGTATTACTTTATTATCAATGAGCTTGTGGATATTATGAGGAGTGATTTGACAATTGTCATTTAATTTTGGCTCTCATATACATTTGGATCCATTATTTTAATTCCTATTTTAACTTGCACACCAAGTGTTTGTGAAAAAGCTCTCATGGCATTTTGAACTCTTCTCTACTTTACTCTTATACTTTAATGCCTCTCTTTTTCACAACACTTGTAATCCACATGTATTGGGATTATCATTCATAATTGTCATCATACAAGTACTCTTTAATTTGGTACATTTAATAATTGATGCTTGAGTTATGCTTCTCATGCCTATTACTTGCATGCTTTTAACCCTCTTGCATCTAATTGTTATGAATTGCCTTTATGATTTTTACTTAATGTCTTCTATGCATGTTGTAGCTACCATGTACAGGACATCATTATTACTTTGGCAGTCATTATTACTTGGATTTTCCTCCTTCCAATTGTTAGTAATCTATATTTGAATTTAATTCTCTTTCTTCCTTCTTTAGGATGGCCACTAAAAGAGGAAAAGATAAGGCTTCTGAAAAGCCACCGGCAAGGAGAGGAACCAAGAGAGCTCCGGCTAAGGCGCCACCATCTACCAGCGTCAAGCCGCCAACAAAGCGGGTAAAGAGGATCATTAAAGTTGATGAAGCAGAGAAAGCCTTTCTCACACGGGACTCCACACGGTTCACCAACCGTTATTGCGAGTAGATGTTCCCCATCCTAGCTGAGAGGAACTACAATAATGAACATCTACTCATTGTCCCAACCCATTTTGTTGATTTTGTGGAGTCCCGCATCGAGAGGAGACAGTGGAGATTTTTGAGGAGGCAGCCGCGGGAGGCCAACCTATCATGGGTAGTTGAATTCTACTCCAAGTTCTACTCGCCTATCCTACAAACTGTCTATGTTCGTCAGCAGCAAGTCCCTATCTCCGAGGGTGCCATACAGAGAGTACTGGAGCTTCCACCTAGTCCAGAGAGATTGGATGCATATCAAGAGGCCCATCTTAAGTGCCAGATGTATCAGTTTGACTAGGATAGCATCCTTGGGGTTATAGCCCAACCTGGTAGCACCTGGTTCTATGGGCAGCATCGGTCAAAACCCAAGAGCATCTCAGCCCAATCACTTACCTTGGAGGCTCGCGTGTGGGCACAGATTATGTCCCACTATATCTTTCCAAACACTCACGAGTCCACCTTCACAGCGGACAAGGCTGTCCTCATCTGGTGCATCCTGACAGAGCAACCTCTCAACCTGCCTTGACTCATCCGGCAAGCAATGGGACGCGTACAGATTGCGGGCAACCTGCCTTTTCCCGCATTAGATTTCAGATTTAGTCTCTACAGCAGGTGTTTCCTATCGGGCTGGAGACACAAAGGTTATGATCCCTAGGACCGATCAGTATGTTCCAAATGAGAAATACATCAGACCTCCAGTTTTCTCTGCGAACCAGCCTCCAGGCCCATCTTTAGACACTCCTCTTTCTTCTACTCCACCATCATCCATGCCACAAGCATCATCCACCCATCAGATGTTCCTTCAGATCCTTCAGAGGTTCGACCGGCAAGACCGGCGGATGGAGCGAATGGAGCGTCGCAACAAGCACCGATACAACTATCTGAAAGAGCTCATTGTTAGTACTCACCCGCCTCCGGAACAAAAGGACACCCCGGACTCCTCTTCACCTAGTAGCACAGGGAGCTATGACGAGCCAAACAGTGGAGGCGATGCTTCCAGCCCTACCTTGCTCCTTACTGATGGCACGGAGGACCGTGCCAAGCCTTAAGTGTGGGGAGGTTAGTCTTTGACTTTCGGAGGTAATCTCTCTCTCTCTTAACACCAACATTTGATTTTTTTTTTTGTTAGATAGGATAAGATAGATTGCATGATAATAATTTCTTGCATGAATGTTCTGCTTGATTGGAGTAATGAGTTTCTTTTCAAGACACTATTCTATAGTGTTTCACTAATTCAAATTAAAATTTGTGTTAAACTTGTTTGAAGATTTTAATTTGGAACATGGTTTATAGCTAAGAACACACAACATGTGAGATTTTGAGCTTAATTATATGGTTACATTATTTAACCATAATATTTTATTCTTGTGTGTTTTCTTCCCTATGATTGCAATCTATAGTTTGTTCCATTCTATATGTCCATTGTTCAGTGTATTTGCATGCATATATATGACTGAGGCCATCATTTGTTATTAGTTCACTTATCCCAAATAGCCTACCATTTCAATTACCCTTGTTGCCAATTTGAGCCTTTTAATCCCCATTTGTTCTACATTTTTCCACATCACTAGCATTAAGCAGAAAAATAATTAATTATCCCATTTGAATCTTTGGTTAGCTTAAGATAGAGATTGTGTGTCAACTAAGTGCGGAGAATTGTGGGAATTTGGGTTGATGAGAATGTGTTGTATTTTATTGACAAAAATATTAGAAATTTGGGTGCTTACTCATGTGAAAATTAAAAAATGAATAGGGGACAAAATTACCACAATGTTAAGTCCAATAAAAAGATCAATGCATATGAAGTGGAATTAAAAATTGATACATGGGCATGTGATGAAAAAGTAGGATTTTGGTTAGCTAGGCATGATTTTAGAATTATATAGAGTGTGTGTGTGTTAGGTGAGAACTTAGGTTAGTCAAAGATTCATATTATAGCTCACTTGGCCATATATATATCCTCACCTTTACCTTAGCCCCATTGCAACCTTGAAAAGACCTCATGATGTTTGCATTTATACACTAAATATTTTTTTATTGGTTAGATGAAGAACAAAGTTTTAGAAAGCATGACTAGAGAAGAGTAGAGTGGATCAACCCTAGACACTTGAGCGATTAGAGTGCATATACACTTCCAGTGAGGGTTCAATGCTTGATTCTATGTTCCCTGCTTTCATGAGCTATCTTCTTACAAGTTTACTTGTCTTTTATTGTGTGACTTGAATTAGTAGAATCTGGTTTATATTCATCTTGGAGAACTTATTTACTTTTAACCAAGTAGGCAAAAACATCTTAACATATAGTTCCTTGAGCTTAGCATCAGGATATGCTAATGTTTAAGTGTGGGAAGATTGATAAACCATTATTTTATGGTTTATCTTGTGCTAAAGTGAGTGGTTTTTATCAATTCTTTGCACACTTATTCATATAATTTGCATGGTTTTACAAATCCTTCCCAATTTTGTTCTATGATTGAAAACTTGCTTCCTAAGCCTTTAAAGTGTGTATTTTTAACTCCTCTTTATACCATTCGATGCCGTGATCAGTGTGTTAAGTGTTTTCAGGCTATATAGGGCAGGAATGACTTAGAGGATGGAGAGGAAGCTTGCAAAAATGGAAGGAACACAAGAAACAAAGGAGATGACCAACAAGGATCGACGTGCACGCATGGCTCACGCGTACGTGTGACAAGCAAAGTTGCACAGCGATGCGTACACGTGACGTGCGTCACGTGCAAAAATTGTAGAAGACGCTGGGGGCGACTTTGGGCTGGTTTTGAACCCAATTTTTGGCCTAGAAACACAGACTAGAGCCAGGGGACAAGTAGAGACTCAGGACACATTCACTTTTACACAATTTTTAGTTTTAGTTTTGGGATCTTAGAGAAAAAAATCACTACTTCCTCTAGGGTTCTTCACATTCATAGTTTTCTAGTTTTATGCATTTGATTGGGATATTGAGAAGAGTTACTACCTCCGTTTAAAGTCTTTGCCATTACAGTTTGCTTTCTTATTTCCTTGCTCTTTTACTTTTCATTCACTTTATTCAGAGTTACATATGGATATCTTCGATTTTGGAAAGGATTAATGCAAAGAATTATTTTTACCTTTAATTAATTTTCTGTTATTACATTATTTGAATTTCCATGTCTTCTTTTCATTCCCTTTATATGTTTATGAAAATGGCATTTATGTCAATGGAATAGACTCCCAACTTGACTTGGGAGTTGATTAAGAGGAGACCCTTGAGTTGGAATACTCAAGTGTTAATTGGTAATTGGAAGCTGTTGGCTGACTCTCTAGTCACTAACGCTAATCCTTTCATAGGAGAGGATTAGGACTTGTGAATCGGAGTTGGTTCAGTTACTTGACTTTCCTTTATTCGGTAAGGGATAACTAAGTAGAAACAACAACCTCTTACCATTACACTTGGGAAAATTCAACAAGGATAGAATTTCCAATTAATCTTCTCCCAGTCAAGGCTTTTTATTTCAATTATATAAAACCTCTTGTTAATTTCACTGCTTTAATTAATAATTATTTTATTTTTCCGTTCTCCAACTCTAAAACTTCTCAGAAAATTCCTGACCAATAAATAGTACTCTTTTGTCAACTCGTTGGGAGACAACCTGGTCCCAGTATTTTATTCTTAAATTGTGACAACTCTTTTTAAATTGATAAGCAGAATTTTTGTCGATTAAGAACTGTACTTGCAACGCTATTCTTATTATAAATTCTTAATCGGCAATTTTCTGCCCATCATTGATACTTAACCCCAACATCATCTCAAAGTAACTTAGCAACCTTGCACAATTTTTTATAGTCTCCTCCTCCGGTGGGCAAAACAATATAGTCATCTGCAAACTGGAGATGTGACAACTCTATATTATCCTTACCAACCAACAAAGGTAAAATACGTCTCTTTCTAATTGCCTCATCCACTATCCTATGTAGAACATCAACAACAAGGACGAACAAAAAAGGAGATAGTGGATCACCTTGTCTTAACTCTCTCTCCATCTTGAAAGGTTTTGATGGTGAGCCATTTATCAAAATCGATATAGAAGTTGTACCAACACACTCCTTCACCCACACCCTCCACCTCTAACCAAAGCCCATCTTCTGTAACATAATATCTACAAAACTCCATTTTATTCTATCATGAGCCTTCTAAAAGTCTAATTTAATGATCGCCACTTTCTTCTTTCTCAGCTTAAGCCATTGCACTGTTTTGCACGCAATAAGAGCTCTATCATGTATTTTCTAACCTTTCACAAATGCGCTCTGTGTCTCCCCTACTAGACCTGGCATCATTGATCTCATCCTTCTGACCATCACTTTAGAGATTACTTTGTAGACACAGCCTACCATGCTAATCGGCCAAAGGTCCTTGATCTCCTTGGCTCCAACGAACTTAGGTGCTAGGGCCACCCACGTAGTATTTGAATCAGAAGGTAACCTTGATAACCTAAAGAAATCTAGCACAGCTACCATGCACCAATTTCATCCCAGCACTATTTAATGAAATTCATGTTATACTCATCACTACCTAGAACCTTACATGATTCATAATCCAAACCGCCTCTCTAACCTTTTCCATCGTCGGCATTCTCTCCAATGTTGCAGACTCTTCTTCATCTATTCGATTTACAAACCCGTCCCTAAACCCCACAACTGGTAATCTCTCCTGATGATACAGATCCTTATAAAACTCTCTGATAGCAATCTTGATCCAAGCTTGATTTCTTATCAACCTTCTATTAATTACCAACACATTAATTCTATTGTTCCTCCTTCTTATCGATGCCAAGTTATAGAAATACTAGTATTTTTATCTATTTTTTTCGCATGCCTAGATCGTGACATTTGTTTTCAGTGCATTTTTTTTTCTCACATATCATTTCTCACACAAATTTACTAGCGCCTTCCTTCTAGCCTACATTGTAGTATCATAAACCCCAATGCAAGCCATATCATATATGTTTTTAATCTCATCTTCAAAGTGCTGAATCTTCTTGTCTAAGTCACCAAAATTGTCGTTATGCCATCTCCCTAAAGGAACTGTTAAAGCCTTCGGCTTATTTGTGAACTGCACCTCACCAAGATTTCTCCATCCCTCCCTGACCATTCTTAGAAAACTCTCATATGTAAATCAAGAATCTAAGCTCCGAAAAGGTCCAGGTCCACCTCTGAACTTAGAATCCTCAACTATTACTAGACAATGATCTGACAAACCTCTCAGACCACCTTTTTGTCGAATCTTCAGGAACTTCTCAATCCATTCCACACTCAACAGAACTCTATCAATATGACTGCAATACTGACCTCTGAACCATGTAAACTTCGGATCATTCAACGGCAAGTCCATTAACTGCATATGTTGGATCCAAGTCTTAAAATCTTCTGCCGATATTGTTAACCTATTCTATTCTTTCCTCTCTTCTACCTATGTTACTTCATTAAAGTCACCCATGTAACATATCGAAACCTGACATAAGCCAGCTATATATCTCAGTTCTTCCTATACAGCAAGTTTCTCCACTCTAGTATGGACCCCATATACCACACAAAAATCACAATTGAACTCATTTTTTAATAGAACTCTTTCAACACATAATAATCTCTTCCCTTTAAAATAATTATTCATTCTAAACAGCATATCATCCTACATTAATAATAGACCCCCAGATGTACCTTTTGAACCTACATACTCCCACCCCATAGCATCACTACCCTAAATACGCACTACATCAAACTTAGTCATAACTTGCATCTTAAATTCAATCAATCCTAACAAATTCAGTTTTTTCTTCTTTTATAGGTCCTTCACCATACTCAATTTTCCAATACCTCTTAACTTTCTAACATTTCAAGAACTAAAAATCATTTTAAAATTTTACTACACACCTTTTTATGATTTTTGGGTCTGCATCTTTATATTTTTTCTTTTTACTTTGTCAGCCTCCATTTTTGAGCCAATTCTTCATTATGTGCTTGGAGAATTGCCATGATATCATCTTCTTCGCTGTACTGCACCATTCTTAACTCAATAGTCAATTTTTACGTCCTCTTTTTTTCAAGCATCTGCTTCTTCTGTTCCAATGCCTTATCATATCTGATTTCCTATTTTATAACCCCAATATCCACGCCAACCCCAATTTCAATATTACCATCATCAAGCCTCTCATCATCTGAGGTCATACGGTCTTCAACAAGTGCTTCTTCTGCATTTTCAACGAACCCAACCCGGTAGTCCACTTTACCTTTCCAGGGCATTGAACAGTTCACCTCCTGCTCCCCATCGAACCCACCGTTCCTGGAAGAACAGAACCACTACGTCGCCAGTGAAACCAGGTAACCAGACGTGGTCTTGGTCTCCCTAGGATGGCGCATCCTCAGCCATTGCTCGCCCTCAACTTCTACAGCAGCAAACCAAACGATGCCTTCGCCACCATATTCCCGCCGTTGATCATTGACAGGTTGGTTTCCCTTCTTGTGTGATGCTCGCGAGCCTGCACTTCCACCCTTCTCCCCTTTGAACCGCCCATGGGAAGCAACGTAGAGACCATGTGTTGGAGTGGATCCAATCCAACCCGGAAGGTCCAACTAAAGCCTAAAACCTCTATCCGCATGATATGGGTTTCTAATTGGTGGAAGGCCCAAACTATTACCCTTCTCAAGATTGGAACATCCTATGTTATTAGGCCATAGTTGGAGATTTTTTTGGTTTGTATTTTTTGGCCCAATGAACCCTTTATTCAGCCCATTATTCACATAATCCCAGCTAATGGTTTTCTCAGATTTCCCATCATTAATCATATCATTATTTCCCACAAAATCTACATTTTTCTCATAATCAGCATAAAACGTTACCCTTGGAATTTGATTCTGAATTAAATTGATATTAATCCATTCATTCAAAATAGACTCTGAAAATATCAATCTACCATTACCCACTTCTTCCTCCCTTGGCACCGCCATCACCAACTCTACTGCTGGATCTCTGCTAGTTACCGGCGATATGGAGCTTGTACCGCTGACAACCACCTTCTCACATGCACTTGTAGGACACAATCCACCTACCTCTTCAGCCTTGTAATTCAATCCATAACTCTCCTGGCCAACTTCTTTTACTAGAACATCAAATCCACTAGTACCAATTGTGATGTGAATCCACTCGTTGATCATATCCATAGTACAAGTATCAATCTGCACATGTCCCATACTGAATGACATGCATGATTTTGTGGCTTTGTCACACCCAATTACTTCTTCCTACTAGTCTTCGATCATCTTGAACGTCTCCGTTAACCACGTATGCAAAGAAACACCAAAATAATCTAGCCATACCCTTCGAGTTTCACTGCACTCCTCCTCATCCCATCTCCATACACTACGGAAAAATTGGAAAAGATTGTTCATTCTGAGCGTGAAAGCTTCCTCTGCACTAAATACACTATCAAAAGTCAAGAGTGCTTTGTACACTCCTAGTTCACGTACTTGTACAACTTGAGATAAATTCTTTCCAATCATGGTCTTCAAAGAATTATAGTCAATAACCTTCGTCGTCTGGCCTATTAGACCCCTCTGTAACCAGTCTAAATTCTCTTTTGCCATGGGTACTTCCATATTCTTCGCCCATCCATTGCCATGAAGTTCTTTTTTTTCTCTTTCCTAAGATCTTCCACATTTGTCTCTAAATTCCTTTGACTCTCCTCATGTTAAGATAGATGCTTTTCAATATTCTGAACATCATTCATCTCATGATGTCTCTTCATATCCTTCACTTCATTCGTACGTCGATACCTAGCTTCTCCTACTGAAACAACATTTTCTTGTAACCTCATTCTATTCATTTTTGCAATAGCCTTCATAGCTCCACCCTTCGTTGTATATCGTATGAACGCAAAAATGTAAATATTACCATCACTACAAAAAAAAATACTGAGTGCCATCAAATTTACCGTTAGATTTAGCGTCGGACATTAGCAATGAGTTTGTCGTCAGATTTACCGTCAAATTTGGCTATAAACTCATAACTGTCAAATATTATCGTCGGAGTTATTGTTCTGATGGTAAGGTCCACGGTAATATGTGGCAAGAAAAAATAAAATTATGGCACGCCTCACTACCGTCGGATTTACCGGCAGGTATATCCGACGATAACGTGCCCTAAATGATAGCGCGAACCTTCGTCTTCCCGATTTCGAATTTCTTCTTCTCTCTACATCTCTACCCGCTCTCTCTCATCACTGCCTCCACCATCATCGCCGGTTCT
Organism: Arachis ipaensis; assembly: GCF_000816755.2. Classification (NCBI taxonomy): domain Eukaryota; kingdom Viridiplantae; phylum Streptophyta; class Magnoliopsida; order Fabales; family Fabaceae; genus Arachis; species Arachis ipaensis. Next base: position 117,806,954 of record NC_029794.2, read on the forward strand.
CTGCCCCCTTCTGCTGCCGCTACCGCTGTTCCACCGTTCTCGACGAGGCAAAACCCCCGTGCTCAATGCTATCTCCATCGCGACATCAAGCCTTTACTGCAAGCCAAGCCTCTACCACTGCTACGTCTACCACTCTCTCCACTAAGCCGCACTCCGGTGAGCCACCTCCACCGCCACAACCTCCACCTCCACCGTTGCTCCACTCTTCTTGCTCTGAGGTTGGTTTTGGAATTTTGTCAATTTCCAATTTAATCTTCTCTGTCTTAAATTCATTATGGTTTAACTAGATTTTAATTTTTCGTTAGTAATTTGGTTTAGTTAAACTACTTTTTGCTGTTAGGTTGATTTAAAGTAAAATTAGAATTTTTTTTATTAGGATTTCTCTTGTTTCATATGTAAATAAGCATGCTATTGTGATTGTTGCGTCTGTAATTTGAATTTGATTAGGGTTTGTAATTTAGTTTGATTAATTTAGGTTAGATTCAATACATTAGGTTTTAAATTGTTCAAGTGTTTGGAATTCATTAATTTTGTTATTTCTTGTGTTGATGACTGTTTTGCTGAGAAATTATTGTTGAGGTTGTTTGCTAATTGTTTAATTTCAGTTTAATTTAGTTTAGGTTTGCTTAGAATTTAAATTTCAATTTTGAATCAGTTTCAAAGTTAGTTCAGGGTTAGTTTCTAATCTTAGGTTGATTAAGTTAGGTTAAATTCAATATATTAGGTCTTGAATTGTTGAAGTGTTTGGAATTATGTGCTAATTGCTGCGTTGATGACTGTTATTTGTAGACATGTCGACAGGCAGAGGTGCTGCGGATCTGGCAGCCGGTCGTGGTTGCAGCCATGGTCGGGGTAAAAGAAGGGTTTCCTCCGGTACCCTTAGGACTTCTGAATCCTCTCCCTCTACTCCGACCACCCTGGTCACGCCACACGTTACGGGTTTAGCAGACCAGCCGTTCATCATGGTCCCTAACACTAACTACCTGTCGCTGTTTTCTAGTTTTATTGATTAAAATTCCTGTTGTTATTGAAATTTTCTGAAAATTCATTCCTGTTTAGTGGATTTAGGTTGATTTGGAATGTTGCGGGTTATTGTTTTCTAGTTTTATTGATTATGATTCCTGTTGTTGCTGAGATTTCCTGAAAATTGATTCCAATTTTGTGAATGTAGGTTCATTTGGAATGCTGCTAATTATTATTTTCTAGTTTTATTGTTTGTGGGTTGTTGTTAGGTTTTTGCCGAGCCCGAACGCCTGTACTCAGGAGATGACAAATGTCATCAAGCTGATGTACGACCAGCCTTGACCCAGCTACACGAAGATCCCCGCTGAGACCAGACAGTGCTGGTTTGAGAATTGGGGGTAATTACTTTCAATGTTTCGGTTTTAATTCTTTTTAGCTAGCTTATATCCTCTATCTTGTTATAGTTAGCTGATATCCTCTATCTTGTTTAACTGAATTTAAAGCTTCTTTGTTGCAGCTGCACTTCATATAGGATGCTGAGCATGACTTGGCCATCTGAAAGATATTCAACTATAGGATGAGTTGGTAGCTCCAGCAGATGCTAGATGATGTTCGCCACGGTCGGGACCAGCGGACACGCTGGCTCCGACCAGAGGTAAAGAAGGGCCTGTTCGCTCATTGGGAGACCAATGCGGGGTTCAGGCATCGACGTCTTACCAAATGAGCTAATAGGGCATCGAAGAGGTCGTCAAAGTACACCGACAGCTCGGTGACCTTCATGAAGATGAAGGTCAGGCTGGTATATAGTTCCTTTAATATTGTTAATAACTTCGTTATGTCATCTGTTTTGCATATCATTACTAGGCATTCTAATAATTTTGTATTTCAATGCAACTTCTGTAGTCGAAGTCATTATACCACGAGGCCACATTGGCGGCGACCTTCAAGTACACTTACACGTTGAAGGAGAACAACACGAGATTTGTTGATCAGCAGTCTCAGGATTATTATGTGAGTAAACATACGTCTGATTATCTTCTGCTATAAAATTATTAGACATTAATTGTATATCTCTCTTAGCTTGCTAATCACACAGTAACTTGTGTTCATTACATAGGAGTCCTACACATAGAGACTAGAGGCCGCGACTCAGGGTCTCAGAAAAATGGAAAGGATGCCGCTGATGAATTTGCGGCCTCAGTCGTCGACCCCGATGTGGTTTGGCGCGAGACTGCCTCAGCTCCATACAAGAATTGCATATACAGGATGGGGTCGTTCTTCGCCAGCTGTCTTTGCGCCTCAATATTGAGGCCGTCGTCAGGCTCCAGCACTAGTCGAGCTGTCCAGCCCGAGCAAGGCATGAATTTAAGGCTCCAGGTGCAGGAGCTCCAGTGTAGCCTTCACTAGTAGGCTCAGGAGCTTAACGATTATCCGAGGAGGTATCACAAGACCCTCACCTGTGTGACATCTATGGATGAGCTCAGGCTGGAGTTTAGGGAGTCGCTGGAGCAGATGCAGCATATGGAGGTGTACTAAACCCAGATGCGCGCCACTGGCATCGACCCTGCTGGTGGCAGCATCGCTGCTGGTGGCAGCTGTAGCGCTGGTGGCACACGAACATCGTCACCGCCTCCTGCACCGCTGACTAAGGGCCACGGGACTGATGACGACGACAACTACCTGTATCTGTAGATATTAGATTTTTGTGTTATTATTTCATACATTTATTTGATGTACCTGGCTTTTATTTAATTTGCACTTTGTATTATTTATTTATTCTAAATAAAAGTTATTCATTATTTATGAATTAATCACTAATTATGTGAAAAAATTTTAAATTTAAAATTAAAATTGACCATATATTTAAAATTCAAAAAAAAATGACGTTACCGTCGGAATTACCATTGGAATAATCCGACAGTAACATGACATGAAACAACTTTTTTGGCGCCAATATTACCGTCGAAAGGATTCATCGGTAACCAATTAGTTTCCTGAGCTGGTAATCCGTCACAAAATCCGATGGTAATTAGTCGGACATAATAAATTCAACGATAAATATTTACCGGCGATGTTTATACCATCTGATTATTTCTGATGGTGAGTCTAACGGTGAATTGATTACCGTCGAATATATTTGAAAAAATAAATGGTAAATTCGACGGTACTCAGCGTTTTTCTTGTAGTGTATATTTTTGTTTTTGTAATAGATATATATCTTTTATACGTCCAGTCCAGTGGAATAAGTGGTACAGTTTCTTCTTCGATATGTCTTCAGAAAGATGATCTACAAAAATAGATAACGGCTCATTTTCCAGAAGACCATACTCTTCTCGATTCCAAACCCTCATATATCTACATGTACTTTGTTATTAACATTGTCATATACTAACTATTTATGGAACTCAACATTTAGGATTTTTTAAATAAATAATTTAATTATTTTGTTTACGGATATATATATATATATATATGTTATAGCTTTTTTACCAATTACATTCCTTTACTTATCTCGTTTATAATATAAACGAGATAAGGCTTAGATGCACCTATATAAAAAATTCGTTCACAGCACCTCAAGTGTCACTTTCATTGCCTCTTAACCTCCTTTTCTCCCTCTGTCAGATGTTTTTCTTGATATTCTTGAGTTACTTGGATATTATGGTGTGTGCAAATACACAAGACGATAACATCAATCGTCTGAATGCTACATAGCACATTGCAGGAGCGATTGAATTCCAGGTTATTGTTGTTGTTTTCCTCTTTTAAGTAAATAAGCATATAATTATAGTTAGGATAGATATTTTTATAAATTTAGTATTGTTATACATGAGTAGAATAAATTATATTTTGGTAGCATATATATTAAATAGATTTTTTTATTGAAATATTTTATATTTTAACAAAGGCCTCGCTTACTACTCCTTGGGCGAGTTAGCCACACTCTCGCACTACTGGACGTCATTCTCTCTTACTTGAGAGAGGCTGGGTTTGACGACACGGTGCATCTTAGGGACTTTGTATTTAACAACACCCTGATTACTGCATTCGTGGAGCGTTGGCGTCCAGAAACCTATACTTTCTACCTGCCTTGGGGTTAGTGCACCATCACCCTGCAGGATGTTGCGTACCACCTTGGGTTATGCACACACGGAGAGCCAGTCGATGGATGCTTGTGTGGCTTCCAGACATGGTACCAGCATCCGACCTGAGAGTGGGTAGAGGAGCTCTCAATGCTAGACCTCTGCATACTCAGCAGCAGTGGGCACAGAGGAAGGAGTTATTTTTTATCAAACTGACATGGATTAGGGATAGAGTACAGCATATGCTAGCTGGTGAAGATCTAGCCACCCTTCGACAGTACACGATGTGTTACATCCTGTTGCTGATCGGGGGTTACCTGATGACAGACAAGTGAAACAACCAGGTACCAGTTTGACGAGGTATTTCAGCTGCACACCACTGACTAGGATACCATGCAGCATATTACAGACCAATTTCGTACGGGTAGAGGCTTCCAACCATTATCATCGGCTCTAAGTGCAGCTTTGATCACTTGGAATCTATTAGAAATAATTAGAAGTCCTTCTTGTGGTATCACATATCGTTTCAGATTGGTATGGAAGAACGATCAGGACTCCGTAGTCTCAGACTCCACAATTGCAAAAGCCATAGGGAGGATATTACTATTACTATCTTGTGCCATTGCAATTAGTAACACACCACCATATTTGTCATACATGTGCATGCCATCGATGGAGACAAAGGGCTTGCAATGCTTGAAATCCTTTACACACGGAGAAAAAGCTAAGAATACCTTATTAAATTGGCTGCAGTCGTGGACCATAAAGTGCCCATCATAATAGGTACCATACTGAAATCACATATTGTTTTAGGACAACAACTCTGCAATGCTTGCTGCAACCTCGGCACCTTATTATATTACTCTGTCCAATCACCGTAGATATGCGCAATTGCCTTTTGCTTCACCATCCAGACCATTCTGTATAAGGATTTGAAGTGATAGCTTTGCCTAACTACACCTTGTAGAACAGGGATAGTAACTAATGGACTGGATTGAATAAGGGGCATGAGGACACTACAAATGGGGTTATCGTCTAATTGTCGATGGTCCTGAGACATGGTATGGGCTAAGCAGGTGTGCAGTCTGTCAAATTTACGCACCTCCCTAACGAATTAAAATAAAATCAGTGCATATTCTCCCAAAAATAATCATAATAAATAAGAGTATACTTTACAATATAAAACAAGGCTTATCAATATCCGAGATTCTATCAGAGGATAACACAGAGACTTCAAGAACATCCTACTGTAGATTGTCTGTAATGCACATGATACTTGATCGGCCCGACTCCACAACTCTGTGCTCAGCACTTCTCCAAATACTGTAATTCTTCACACCTAGCAAGACAGCCTCCTTGGTTTTGAATGTGTGACCAATGCGAAACTCCACACCACTGTCCATATTATAATCGTCTCCACCCATATTGTAAAATGGAGTTTTCTCATGCATCGCATCCAACTCTAATGAATGGCTGGCTACAACTGACAACTCCGAAATTGGTTTTGAGGAAGGAAGAAGATATCGGACTAATCTTCCGACAGAAGTCTCTGGTACAAACTCCTCCTCCTCATCATCTTCAGAAGAACCACTTTCATTGCTATCGGCAACATACTCTTCATTGGACTCCTCACTGTCCACGTTCATGTGTACCACTGGACTAGCACAGTGCAGAGCTGGTGGTGCAAGAGGTGGGTCATCCTGAACAAAATTCGAATACCCAGAACCACTAGCACCAACATCACCAACCTCCGCCAAAAGCTCCATCACTTGTTCGACTATGATTCTCCCCTAGACATCAAACATGAGGTCATAGATGCTCATCGCCATCGACCCAAAAAATATGAAACCAAAATATACTATTTTTCATCGGTGCTAGCAACCTATATCCAAGTTTTTCAACCTCTTTTGTTACATTAGTACTGAGACTCGTCAATATTAGACTTTTCAACTCAGACAAAGAATTTAGTTTTCAAGTGCATAATAGAATAGGACTATCATACTCAAACAGAACCCCATTGTCACTATTTCTCATGTGACAATTAGAATATACATTTATAACAAATCCATTATCACTATACATTTTTAGTAAACTTATTAAAAGAACAGAAAAAAAGAAGCGAAATGTTGGTAGAGAAGAATAATGGTTGCAGATTCTTTTATAACTGATCAAAATTTGTCATACTGTATCTCGTTTATAGTACAAACGTGTTGAGTTTAAGTGTATATCGTTCACACTGTAAATAAGTTAAGATACGTGCAGATAATTCTCTCCCACGTATCACGTTTACACTATAAATAAGATACACTTAAACTCAACTTATTTACAGTGTAAATGAAATAACTAAAAAAGATAAAAATTGATTAAAAAAAACTATAAATAACATATATCTGTCAATAAAATAACTAAATTATTTATTTAAAAAAACAACATTTAAAAGCAGCTTTTAGTGACTAAAATATTATTCCTAACAAATTCAGTTATTTGTTTTTACTATTGGATTAATAACAAATA
>NC_029794.2:117813847-117814120 GCF_000816755.2 Arachis ipaensis
TATAATAATTAAGATTAACAATTTATTTTTATATTATTAAAATTTAGTATTTAAATTTTAATATTTAAAATTTAATTTTTAATATTTAGATTTGATCAAATGTTAACAAAAAAATAAAATTCTATGGCTTAGCATGCTCACTATGTATAATAATATTTCACGACAACAAAAGTTATGTACACACCAAACTTCTTCCAATTTCTTTTGTGTACAATGGAAATTGTTAAAAGCGAAGATATATTTTTTTTATGTAAATATTTTATTATAAATTTA
>NC_029794.2:117814140-117820617 GCF_000816755.2 Arachis ipaensis
ATTCTGCAAAAATGATAGTTAAAAAATTAATTTTACAATATAAATAAAATATTGACTAATATTGACTATTCAAAAATTAGTGTTCTATGTTTTTCGTTTTGTTATTTACGATCGTTAACATTATGTATGTGAAAGATAAAAACTAAAATATTTACCTAATTAAATATTACAATTATGTAAGCTTTTCGTAATGGTTTTATGTTTTAATTAACTTTATACTGAATATTTTTTTTAGAGTAGTAAGGACCGAATTTTATACATTGTTATAAAATTATTTTTTAAAAATATAAACTGATAAAAAAAATATATGAATAATTATAATAAGAAACAAACGATTTGATTTAAATATTATTGTGATTGGAAAAGATCAAATGAGTAGTTGAAATGTAAATGAGTTGAGTCACATGTCTCATAAAAGATCAAATGAATTTTGTCAATTAGCATAGTACAGTTCTGGGGTCAATGAAGAGCTGCTAACTAACCATAACAATTGAATTCTCATGATCTTATCTTAAATTCTTCACCTTCCATGGTGGATTTGGGTCATATCATACATGATTCGCGTTGACGCAACGGCACATCCGTCTTCTTTCTTTTTTGGTTGTTTGTATGGTAAACAAGTGCTATCCACATTGGCATCATCACCACCACCATCGTCGTCAATTCGTCATTATCATCATCTACATCTCAATTTACACACGTGCCATATACAAATTCGAACCCGGTCATTAGTCAAATTCTAATGATAAGTAGTTTTATCTTAGCTCAGGTATGAACAACACGCTTGCCTTATCAAAATGTGCGGTACTCGCCTTTTCTCTTCTAAGATGATCGGTAAAATACTAAAAAAAATAAGGATTAATTAATATTTTTAGTAAAAAAGAAAAATTAGTTATTATTAGTGTTTACATAAAATTTTCTTAAATATTATAATAAATTTTGTTCCTTGGATTTCTAATTATTTTAGGAATGACTATATTGACGAATAGAATCTAAACTTGTGACAAAACCAGAAATATATCCGCAAACCAAAATGCATTTATCAAAATAACAACAAAATAGATCTCTTGCTAAGAGTTGCAAAGTCTACTTCAAAAAAAGTATGCATCGATCCAAAATAATTTCAATCCTAAAGTACTATTTTTTACTGTATCATTCCTAAAAGGGGGAATTGAACTAAGGAATTGAAACTCACCTGGCGGCGTTTCTGGGTGTACTCGCGGGTAGGTTGCGCCAGATGGAGGTTAGATGCTCTTCACGCCTCTGCTTGTGCTTTCGTTCGCGCCAAGATTTTAGGTAAAATCAAAAGGTTGAAGATATATACACCAAATTCGCAGCGGTTCTGACTGCACGGCCGCTATCCAGGGACGTTTAGCGGTACCTGCCAGACCGCCGCTGACCTCTGCCGGGATCTTTTCAACTAGCGGCGTTTTTGGCCACGGCGCTGTTTAGCCGCCGCTAGGCTCCGCCCCTGCTGTAGTGATTTATATAGAGTTCGCCATACCCCCGGCAAACTTTATGTTAGGTTTCTAAATAAAAGCAGGCCTGTTGGAGAGCGGATCAGAGAGGCACAATTTCGTTGTTTACTTTCTATTTCACTGTTGATATTTTCTCTACGATGTCAAGGAATCCATTGTTATCCATTTATTACGATCGTGAAATAGTGTATGACGAAGAAGGCTCAATCGTTTTTAGATCGGGACAACCGATAATTACCTTTATGACACTGAAAGTCAACATTTTAGTAGCTTTAAAGAATTTGATATTGCATTCCGTCGGACAGCAAGAGGCAAAAAGGGTGAAAAATTTACTACAGATATCCGACCGAAGTAGATGGTAGTTTGTTTTATAAAAGGTATATTACAGTTGTATTCTCTCTGTTACTAGTATATTTATCATACCATGGTTGTGAGAAATAATTCTATTGTTTTGAATTAGGTACCGTTTGCGCGACGACAAGGATGTACGACTTATAAGATCGTGGCACAACCGATGGATAAATGTTCAACTGTTGGAATTATTTGTGTTTCTCGTTGAGTTGGGTGGCCGAGGATCATCTGCAGATACTGTCGATGATAGTCCATTGAGTGAAGCTATTAGATGAACTAGCAGAAGGACGATGGTGGATCTAAATATGCCACCTGAGGGTAGTCAGGAGGGATCTAATGTTGAAGTTCATAACGTTGACTTAATGGATGACAGTGTTAAAAGTCATGATGGTTCTGCTATCAGAGATCCGATGGTGGATCAGTATGAAGTTAACCCCGATAATAGAGACAATGCTATCAAAGAACCACCCAAAATTCTTGATGATGGTGACAAGGAAGAAGAGATGAACTACTACGGTAACACACAAATCGCTCTGACACAGCCTGCCATTTCTCGATGCAATGACTTCGGATTGGTTGTTTACCCAAAGAGGCCCTGAAGAGGATCCAAGCAATGAGTTTGAGGTTGGAAAACGATTTGAGAACAAGGAAGAAGCCATGTTGGCAGTTAAGCAGTACAGCATCAGGAGGGCTGCAGAGTACAAAATAGTAGAGAGTGACCAGTTGAGGTACAATGCACAATGTATCCAGTTTGGACCTGGTTGTAATTGGAGCATACTCAAATCATATCACTAAAAGCAAGAAAAGTGGGAGGTTAGGAGATACACTGATCCTCATACTAGCATGCAAACTTCGATGGGGCAAGACCATCGTAGGTTGGATTCGAAGGTGATTGCGCAACACATTTTTACGATACTCAAAGCCGATCCAACAATCAGCATCAGGGTTCTCCAAGGAGGTGTGGAGAATCACTTTCACTAATTATGTCTCTTTAGGTAGTTGGGTGCAACTAGTGACACAGCCTTGGCCTGGTTCCGCCGACACTGTCATGTTTCATCTGATCTTTTGGACGTTTCCACCGTGTGTTAAGACTTTCAAGTATTGCAAGCCACTTATTTCTATTTATGGCACTCACTTATATGGTAAATACGGTGGGACCTTGCTGACATAGTTATCAGAACCGGACCAGACTGGCCGGTTCTACTAGAAAACCGGTGAACAGGTGGTCTTGCCGGTTCGATTAGTAAGTTGGACCGGATATGCATTCGAACCGGTTAATGGTGGTCAAACCCATTGAAAATCGTCCGGTTCGCGCTAGACCCGCCGCAGGTCCACGGTGCACCCGCGGGCCGCCGAACCATCGTAGGATCTCCCTCCACTAGCACCAAAAATGTTTACCGTGGAGTTTGAACACGGGACTGCATGAGTGCATTCCCTCCCCTTTGCCACTATGCCAAATGTATTTCTTACTAAGATATATAACAAAATATATATATATATAACAAAACCTGAATGATTTTTTATTTTTTTATACTTTTAAGTATGGATTCACATGAATATCAAACAAGTAACAACACATAGTATATAAATATATTGATATATTGATATTGATTGTATTATCTTTTATTTTATTTTTTTTGTTCATTTAAATTGAAAAAATATTTTGTATTAGTGACTAATTTATTATGTCTTTTTGCAGTATAAATTATATCTAAGAATTGATATTTAATTATTATTAATATATTTTTAAAAATATGCATTTAACTTTTAATTTTAATTTTATTTTTATAATTTTATATTTTTATTTAATTATGACCGGGTCAACCGGGTAAATCAATAACTCACCGGTTGAATCAGTGACCCAGTTGTATGACCGGATCAATTATCGGTTCGGTTCTGATAACTATGCTTGCTGATGACTAGTCCCGGCCTCCAAGTGATGGGTCTCAGGGACAAGTAGTCACCTGATATGGGTCCTGACACAGACCCAACCATCTAGCCTGCATCCTCAGCCCGGTGAGCTAGCAAGCTGACAGGGTCTCTGTCGCGGTGAACCTCATCACCACCATGCCTTCTGTGCCTTGCACCGCGTCTACCTCTCCCCCTGGCTCTCCCTCGCCCCCTACCTCTCCTTCCTCCGGTAGTTGGCCTCATCTCCAAAAGGTGACCATCATCCGGCTGAAGCAGATCTGGAGCAAGTGGATGGTGGATGAGCAGGTCCTCTGGCACAACCCCAGCCGCTACTAGGTGCTGGTCATCTAGACCGAATAACTCTATGTGCACCCACTGCAGGTACCAAGTCATATATGGGAGAGACGGACACAGGTCTATATGATGGTGTATAGGCAGACGATGGTCGGACCGAACATCCCACAACTCATGACAGCCACCAAGCATCTGCGGGAACCACTCGCCTCGCCCAAATCGACCATCCAGCCTGTGCATCTCATCAATGTTCAGTGGCCTTGTCAGAATGTGCTACAGGCCACCAAACTAACGTACTACTCGGTCTATCTGATGCCACTCGACAATAGCAAAGCAAAGTAGTGGACATACAACCGCCGCCAAGGCCTCCGCCTCAGCTATCGCCGGTGGAACTAGACCAATCAGTCGTGGGTCAACATACGACGTCCACTCAACCTGTTCACAAAATGCAGATAAATGACGACATTCAAATTTCAAATGCAACAGGTATTAAAGTAAAATAAACTTAAATTTGTACTTAAATATTTATCACTTACATTCAGCATCCAATCCCGTTCAGGGTACTCCTGTAATGCCTAAGCACCTGTTCTCGCTTCTGGCATTGTTCGACTGGTACTGAACCCACCTACACAACCAACCACAATATCATTTTATCACTCAATTTAATTAACTAATTAATAATAATATGAAGAATTTTTACAAGTATTTATAATACCTCTCGACCAGGAGAAACCGACGAGTATCAAATTCATCGGGTCGTACCGACGGAATATGGTGATAGGCCCAGGACAGCAGCAAGCTGACGCACCCACCCAAATTGTGCTGACTATGCTCCGTGGCCCGGCACATCTGGTGGTACAGCCATGCCAGCATAGCCGAGCCCCACGATAACCGACCACACGGATCAAGGTCCTCCAGCAGGGGGACCTGAGAGTCAGATGCATCTGGGAATAGGATACCTCCTATCAACTGCATGATGTACCCTCTCATGTACCTCATCAGGCACTCCTCTGTGGTGTCCTGCTCCAGCTCTTCATAAACCGTGTTGTGGAACCAAGTGATCTTCACAGTCCACTTCATCTGTGACTGTCTGTCTTCTGGGCCAGGAACAACACCCAGAATCTGCTCACATAACTCCTCAATAGTCTGTCCCTGATGGTGCTACTCCCACCCACCAATGTGTCCACTCACAGAATCACCGTCAATCCTAAGACCTAGCTAATAGACCACGTCCTATAGGGTGATAGTCATCTCCCTGCATGGTAAATGAAACGTGTGGGACTCAGGCTTCCACCTCTCTATCAATGCCGAAGCAAGCGGCCAATCGTGTTAGAACTCCACCATATAGGCCACATACTCAAACCCGGCTCGTCTGAGATATGGCCTAATCTGCTCTGGCGGTCGTGTCATCAGATTCTGCCTGGTCCACAAGATCCAATGCGCCTATCAAACAGAAACAAAAAATTAAAAAAATTGGGACGGTGAACACATATAGTAACAAGTTCACTGCTTATTAATTACAATAAAATAAAAATAGTGAAAAAGTGTACCACTCGATCAAGCCTGCCAGCAATGTGCTCAGCGTGATCCAATATGTACATCTCATTCTCATAATCCAATAACTACTACTCCATCTAAACACAATCTAGGAAAATGAAATCACACACACTGAACTCGGTTTCTTTTACGTTAACTAAATTATTAAAAAAATATTTAAATCCAAAATAGCTTATAAACTTACTAATTTTAATTATGCCCCAGCTAACTGACGATCTGACGCCGTCAACTAACTAATTAATTAATAACTAACTGAACCCTAAATTTTACTAATTACATTTTTTTCTAGTCTAACTTAATTTATTATTCCACTAATTACCTTCTAATTCACAACGTAAACTAATTACTCTGATTAAACTAACTAATAATTTATTTTGTTATACTAATTAACATGTTTATAGACAATAAACAGCAACTATACTTAAAAACAGTAACATAAAAAATATACCTAACATAACAACAGCTAACAGTAAGTCTAACTAACATGTAAACAGTAAATCTGTTACTCTAACTAACATGTAACCTATAACTAGTAATTTTACCTAATATGCAAACAGTAATTCTAACTAAGGTATAAAAAAAAACCTCTAACTAAGCTAAAAAAATTAACTCTAAGTAACCTATTATTTACTGACCTGGAACTGAGAATGTCGTCCACAATGAACTTTACGGATGTCGAAAAGACAGAAAAGAGGAACAGAGTAAATTTGGAAGAGAGATTAGAAAAGAAAAGGACAAAAGAAAATGATCCCACTGGATTTTTATAGTACGCCGAACTCATCATAGAGTTTGCCGGGGATGCGGCGAACTCTATATAAATTATAAAGTTCGCCAAACTTGCCTTTATTACCAAAAGAAAAATCATATTCTAAAAAATAAAATTGAA
>NC_029794.2:117820645-117832546 GCF_000816755.2 Arachis ipaensis
TTGTTGGGAAAATAAATAATTTTTTATTTTATTTAAGAAAAAATCCTATAAAATAAATATATAAAAAATATTATTTCTAACATTTATGATACTGGTGACATAAGAGTTAATAGTCAAAATCGTCCCTAAAAGATATTCTGATCTCCATTTTTATCCCCGAAGATAAATTTAATCAAAATTGTCCTCGAAAAATTTAAAATTAATCATGTTAATTCCTCCGTCCATTCTATCACTAATGGCGTTAAATTAGAGCCCCAACCCAACGATCCAACAGCTTTCCTTCTCCTTTACGTGCCTCAGCCTCCATGCCAGTTCCAACAGCTGCTGCCTCTTCGTCGATGTTGTTCTTTCAGTAATGGTCTTTATTCCAACTTGGCGGTGTCCATGGAAGAGCACAGAGGAAGACCGACACAAGCAGAGCAAATCAGTGCAAGTTGCAGTAGAGAAAGAGACCACATTCCACCAGAAGCCAGCAGTGATGATTGAGGAAGAGAACAGAGAGGAGTTAGAGGGCACAACGACGGCAATCTCTGATCATTGGGTGGAGGGTGTTTCGCAAAGCAGCAGCTACCTATTTCCAAAATGCCAACCTCTCAATCGGAATCAAATGCTTAACATAAGACTAACCAATATTTTGATTACCAACAACATCAGTTCCTGCAATATTCTCAGCACCACGTTTCTGCTTGTTAATGTCCTCCTTTGTGTGAGGCGCAGGTGCCAAATCAGAAAGCACAATATTCTTGTAGCTCTTATGGTTTTCTTTGATTCCATCTGTGGTGGCAACCACCCTGTCACCACCCTTAGGAGACTTGGAACAAAGACCCCCATATATTATATCAAAATTTTAATCTTTGAGCAACTGGGGTTTTGGGATTGAAATCCCAAAAAAATAAAAAATGGATATAGAGTAGCAAGTGTGTATGTTCATCTAAATCAGGAATCAATAGAGAAGAAGAGTTTCAGTGTTGGTGGCGAAAAGAATAATAGAAAGGGAAGGAAGAGGAGGAGAAAAAGAATTATGGGATTGGAACAAAGAGAAGAACTGCGGATAAGGACCGGCAGCATCATGGTAGAGGAACGTACAGGGACTGACGGCGACGTGGAATACCTTGCAGGGCGGCGGCGTGGTGGAGCTTCAGGTAGAAGATGAAGAAGCTGTTAAATGTGGGAAGAAGGAACGCTGTTTCTTGCTAGGTTTGGGTTTGGGTTGGATTGGAAACGGGTATGATCCGGATCTGATTTGCGTTGGGTTGTCAAGCTAACTGCCACGTCAGCAAACTTAACGTCGTTAGTGATAGAATGGATGGAGGAACTAACATGATTAATTTTAAATCTTTCGAGGACGATTTTGATTAAATTTATCTTTTAAGGATGAAAATAGAAATCGAAATATCCATATTTCAGTACCTCCAAAATGTAGAGACACATGGGACTGAAACTTTTAGAGACGAAGACTGAAACTTTAATAATATTTTATACCTAAAATACCCTCATTTCAATTAATTAATTTCAATTTTACCCTTTGTGCAAATTAAATTAGAGTTTCATTCTTATTTCAATTTCTGTCTCCCACTTTGCACCAAACAAAATACTAAAATTTATTTCAGTCTCTATATCTTAGTCTCTGTCTCTCAGTCTCAGTCTTTCAATTTTTGTCTCTGCACCAAACGCTACGTTATTGACACAGAAACACGTCACATGAAAATAAGTAGTTAAATGTTATGGCTTTAAAGGTCGTTTTTTTTTAATTGTGAAGAAGTTTTTTCATTAACAAACATTCCTCCTATTTTACTGCATTCTAGTCACAATATTTTGTGATACTTGACAGATTTTTATATTTGTTTTTTATTTATTTAAATATTAATAAATAATTTTTTTTAATACTTAGTACAAAATTCTCGACCACCAATAAGTGGGAGAAAGAATCTAGCACGGTTAAGAAACATAATAATTGAGAATTAAATCACAGAAAATGATCACGTATGCCATGTAATTTCTTGGAACTTCAATGTTCCTTGTACTATCAAGTTGTCAATAAATTATTTATCTTATAACTCCTCGTAAAATGATTAATACAACCCTCTGGTAAGAAAGAAAAAAACAAAATCGGCTAACCTTATGTTAGCGTGAGTTTTTCGACCTATAAAAAATTCGATATAGGGAAGCAAAGGTGTGATACAAATGGCTAACTGTAGAGGAATTCATCTTTGCATATAGGTCGAAAGTTTTAATAATGAGAGGAGTCGAGAAAATAGGATTGAAATAAGAAGAACAACACGTGATAAATATAAACACATTATCAGACTTGAATGATAAGGTAAGATAGAAAGTGGAGAATCACCATAAAAATTTTTCAGAGTCAAGGTAAGGTTGTAACATGAGAAAAAAGAAAAATAAAGTCATGGTCAAAATTGTTCAAGAATTAGTTCATTTTTGTAATTTATAAATATGAGGAATCTAGAAAAGTTGGAAGACTTCAATCAACAATACTAGATTATCACCGAAATTTATAAAAAAATTTCAATCTCAAGGATGTAAAAGAAAAATATAAAATACAAGTACATGTGAGTGTTAGAAATCAATTACTTTATTTTAAGTTGTTCATGTTTGATTCATTTTTTTTATTTATTTCTTTACATTTTGTCATTATTATATTTTTTTTTCAAGTCGATTTTATATTCATCTATTTAAAACTTTATTCATTTACTTAGTCATTTTACATTGTTTATTATAAATTTGCTACTAGTAATTTTGACGCAAATCATTTCAAGACCATTACTAAGTAATTTTCAGGTCGAGCTCACTCTTTTTCAAAGGAGTCATATCTACTCCCTAGACTTGAGATCTTGATACAAGCTCGATTCGACACCCTGTCGAATAGTACTAAAAATTAAGTGAAACAAATTGGCATGTCCAATGGGACCGTAGGTTAAGTAACATGTCAAAATTTGCATACAATTACGCAGAAAAAATTGATAATGTCTAGTAGAGCATCGACTTCCACATACACGTCAAATAATGATATTGGAAATTTTACAAGAAGACCTAAAACAGAGGCTGTTCCATCAATTAGTACCCCGAATTGAGGAACAACTTTAGTTATCACAGAAGGGATTCCAACGGTTGTTTTCATTACATGGCCTCCATATAGGTTACTCCCAAATTATTCTCCACCTATAAAAAATTATAATATTAAAAACATAGGAGGTACTACCATAAGGAATAATTCTTTGTATAATCTAATACCACCTCTAGGGTATCCCGCCATGGGAACATACTATTATAATCCTAGCATGGAAAACTACAATGCCTATCAACACTTAATGAACAATCCTCCATATCTAGGATTTGTTCCCATGCAACAAACTATCTCTATGATGTCAAATGTCACTTCGACACAAGGTGTAAGGGCACTTAGAGTGCCAGTAGGAGGGACACGTACCTCTATATTCCCAGAGATGTCGAGACAGATTCTTGTTGAAATATCTTTGCCTAATACAGTTGAATCTTTGGCCGTATTTAGATAACAAATTGAGGTAATCATCACGATTTAGTAAATATGCTTATTCAACAGATGGATACGGTGTTAAACCCCATGTTAGAAAATAATAATGCTAGAATAGGGCAAGTTGTTCGATTAGTCGATGATATTGCAGAAGCAATTAATCAAACTTTAATTCAACCTTCGGAAGGGGTTCATGTTAATAATCCTCCTCTAATGTTGAATAGGGGAGATGACCCAAACATGGTATTGAATGAAGTCAGAGTAAATAATGTTGCTCAAATTTATTGTCAAAATATAACTAAAGCTGTCAAGCAAATCCTGAATAGAGCAGGATTAAATATAGGAGTAACAAATCAACCTTATTTTATATTTTCCTTTCCAGATTATGTCTTGCAGGCTAAACTCTCCAGGGGAGTTAAAACTCCTAAATCCCTTACAAAGTTTGCTGAAAAAAGTGAAAAATCGACTGTAGAGCACATTGCTCGATATTCAGTCCAAATAAGCGAGTTAGCCAATAATGAATATTTGAAAATGAGATATTTTTTCTCTTTACTAACAAAGAACGCCTTTACTTGGTTTTTAAATTTGCAACCTAAATCAATCCATAGTTGGGTTCAATTAGAGAGAAATTTTCATGATCAATTCTTTAAGGGAGAAATGAAGGTGACTTTGTTTGATTTATTTATAGTAAAGAGAGGAAAAACTGAGTCGATCAATGACTATCTTATCCGATTCAAGAATATGAGAAACAAATGTTTTACTCCTGTTCTTAAACATGAAATAGTCAAGATGGCTATCAATGGGATTGATTTCAATATTCGAAAGAAATTAGTAAATCAACAATTCCTCGACCTGACTCAATTAGCTGATAAAATCTAACAAATTGAGAAGTTAAATAAAGAAAAAGAAGAGCTAGAGTCGAACAAAAGAAAACCCCCTTTTCAATAAAAAGGTGAACTATATTGACTGCATGAGTGAGGAAGAGTCGAGCGGTGAATTTATTTTTGCTACAGTATTAAAAGATGGGCCTTATGTGAGTCGATCTCTTAATCCGGCAAAAGATAAGACTCCTCTATCAGAAAAAAGGAATTATTCTTTTGACCTAACAAAAGCTTAATAGATCTTCGATATGTTATTAAAAGATAAGCAGCTCGTGCTCCCTGATGGGAAAAGAATGTCACCTGTTTTTGAAATTAGAAATAAAAAGTTTTGCAAATTTCATTAAGCTTCTGGACATTATACTAACAATTGTGTTCGTTTTAGGGACTTGATACAAAAGATTATTGACGAAGGCCGATTAAAGTTTGCTGATAAGCCTAAAATGAAGGTGGATTCCGATCCTTTCCAAGTCACATCAAACTTCGCTAAAACAGAAGAAGTGGCATTTACAGTCAACCTGGCTTGTGTTGAACCTATCAAGAAAGATGAGCAGTTCAAGCTGGATATGTTTGAAGCAGAAACTCTATTTATCCAAAGGCAGAAAAAGATCTGTTAGATTTTTTGTTGAGACAAAGGAAGGAGGAAGGAAATATAGCTATATGCCCTCGATGTAGTGCCTTGTGCGACACTTCAACTGCTAAGGCTTTCGACTCATATAAAAAGGTAGAGAGCATGTTCATCAGGAAGAATTAAGACAAGCTCGACTGAAGCAAGGGATTAAAGGTTGAGATCTTGTAACTGCTTCTTTCAAACAACACATGCGCATGGTGGTGATAGGGTATGTTTGGAAACCACGTTAGAAGAGGAAAAGCACGTTACAGTTTTTTGAAAACTTCAATTTTTAGTTTGGCTAAGTTTTTTTCTCTATAAACGCAGAAGTAATTTTAGTCTCAAAATCACGTTTACAAGAAGCAACAATTTCTAACTTCTGCGTTGCACTAACTAGCTTTTGGCTATTAATATTTAACATTTATTTTTCTTTACCATCTTTATCCTTTATACATATTATTATATTATTTATAGAATTGTTATTATTTCTCTTTATATGAGTTCTTTTTTTATTATTTATAAAAGTGATTTTAATTAATATTATCCAAACAATATTTATTTTATCAAAATCAATTTTAGTATAGAGTTGCCAAACATAAATCACGTTGACACAAACTTACTTCTACCCAAAAAAATCAATTCTATAAAATCACTTTTATTCAAACCTCAGTTTAACAAACCACAATCCAAATACACACATAGTTGACCAGAAACCCCAGGGATTATCAAGTCGAACTAGAGTTCCTCCGCCCAATGTATTGAACAACAAATGGGTACAGAATAATTCCGCAAACTACTCCAGAAATTACAATTTCGATGTTCTTAGAGGAGGTTTCAAAAATTGGGCCGGAGCCCAGAAAAGAGGTGGCTCCAGACGAGAAATAGGTAGAAGGAGCAATGGTCGAGGAAGGTCTCGACGTAATTTTCAAGAAAGAGCTCCCTTCATTTCAAGCGTTGTGGCCTAAGTGCAAAATGCTTATGTCGATACACAAGAGCCATATCCAAAATTGAGCAAAGAAAACAAGTCACCTGAGGAGCAAGAAGAGATGGGTGACAAGGTATCCTTGAGCAAAAATAAAGGGACAAAGGATTCGAAGGAGATATCGGCTGTCAAGTCGATCAAGTCAATCCCCAAAGAAAAAGAAGAAGAAGAGGCATTGACAGAAAATTTCAACTCAGACTTTGAGGATGATTTAGATGTGATGTTTGGAGAAACTAATTTTGGGTATGTTGCTACAGTTTTTGTTCTCCCGTTCGACTTCCAGGGCAATCCTAAAGGACCTTGGGCTGCATTTATTTTTAGAGACAGGACAGAACATGACACTGAAACGGAGACAATAGGACGGAGACACTAAAAATTATCTTTTGTGTATTGTGTTTGGATACGATGGACAAGACACTAATGTAATGTCTAGTATTATGTTTGGAATGGTATTGAAGTAAAACGATAAAAAGAAAAGAATTATCTACCCCCAATAAAAAATTCTACAGAAAGGAGAGAGTACCTGGAAAAGAAAGAGATACAGGAAGAACAGGAAGAAAAAAAAGTATCTCTGAACAACGCAATAGAAAAAATAAGAAGGGGTAATAGTGGAAAAAAAGGAAAACAAAATTTATAAAATTGTCCGTGTCCACTCTTCCAAATCCCGTGTCCATCATTGTCCTTCGTGAAAGAGTGGACACAAAAGTATAAAAAACTGTCTCGGAGACAATATGTCCACTGTCCATGTCTCTACTTCCAAACACTTTTTAAACAAGTGTTGTCCATGTCTCCGTGTCCTGCCCCCGAAAACAAACGCTACCTTGAATTTGTCTCAAAGGAGACTGTGATGACGTCATTCCAGGTTGTGAATGCAGATTTGTCAAAAATGGCATGATCAAGGAAGGGTCATTTGAAAGACCTGATGAGATAACCAAAGGTCATCTTCGATTATTGCATATTAAGGTAAAAGTTGAAGGATTAGTGATTAATCACATTTTGGTCGACGGAGGAGCAACAATTAACTTGCTACTTGAAAGTATGCTCCCATTATTCCAGAAGACAATCGAGGATTTTATTAAGACAAATTTGGCTGTTATTGGATTCAATGGTAAGTTAACAACCGCTCCAAGAATGATCCCACTCAGGGTTAAAGTTGGAAGTGTCAAACGACCAACAGTGTTTATAGTGGTACCTACCAAGGCAACTTTCAATATACTTTTGGGAAGAGATTGGATCTATAGTGTAGGGGTAATTCCTTTGACTCTGCATCAGAAGTTGGTGCTACGGGATAAGGATGGAAGAATCGAAGAAATTGAAGCTGATGATAGCCCCTGCTATGTTGACTAAATGAATGTCAGTTTCAAAGAATATCATACCAGTGTTCGACCATTGGATATCAACATGAGCATCTTTGACCCCACTCTTATCAAAGGTTGCTATGTAGAGGCCCATGTGACGGAAGAAAATAGTCGGTAAAGATTTCATAAAAATATCACGTTGCAAGTATAATTCTAAACCAACAAATTATCCTCGGTCAATGTTTAAATTGTTTGTCACTTAAGCAAAGCCAATAAAATTAACCGAACTATTTAAACCTCGGGTCGTCTCTCAAGGAATTGCAGGGAAGTGTATTTATTATTGGTTATGAAAAAGCATATTTTTGGGTTTTGAGATAAGAAACAAGAAAGTAAAATGGCGAGAAAAATAAACTAATAACTAAGAAAGCTTTCAGCAAGGATTGAGAATTAGAAGTCCTATCCTTATTATCATCATCAATTGTGATGGTAAATGTGAATTACCTTCACTTAGTTAACCTCTAACCAATGGAAGAAGGTCAAGTGCATACAATTAACTTGAGTTCACAAGCCCTAATCAACTCATAGTGAGAGACTAGCTTTGGTGAAGTTCAAGCTAACCGACAATCTTCAATCACCAATCAACAAAAGACTTTTGATAACTCAAGAGTTTCTAAATAATCAATCCAAGTCAAGAACATAAAAATCTAAATTAAAATTCACCCAAGTATTTTATCAAACACTTGGAAGGCGTAAAATAAAAGCATAGAAAATTGACAAGAAATAGGAAATTCTAAGACTAACCAAAGCAAAGAAATAACCATAACAAAGCAATTGAACAATAAGAAATATGAAACATAAATTGCATTAATGAATATTGAGAGTAACACATGAACTCATAAACTAAATTAGCAAAATAAAGGAATCAATAAGGGAAGTAGATAACTAAAGTGCTAGAACAAATAAAAGTAAGAGAAAACTAAATTAAAGGAAGGTAGAAATCTGAATTTGAGAAGAACTAAAACTAAAAACCCTAAAGCCTAGAGAGATGAGAGAGCCTCTCTCTCTCTAGAAACCTACATCTAAAACCTAAAGTTGTGAATGAATGAGAAGTGAATGATTCCCCTTTCCAACTTCACTCTGCAGCCTCTAATCTGTAATTTTGGGCCTGAAACTGGGTCAAAAGCAGCCCAGAAATTTTTTCCAGTGTTTTTTGTTTAATGCAGTACGTGATGATCTATCACGCGTACGCGTCAGCCACGCGTACACGTCAGCCACGCGTACGCATCGCTTGAATTCGGAACTGGCCACGCGTAGGCGTCATCCACGCGTGCTCGTCGCTACCAGATTCTCAAAACTTCAATTTTTTGTGTTCCTTGCACTTTTGTATGCTTCCTTTCCATCCTCTAAGTCATTCCTGCCCTATAAAATCTGAAAACACTTAACAAACATATCACGACATCGAATGGTAATAAGAGAGGATTAAAAATTAGTAATTTAAGGCCTAGGAAGCATGTTTTCAATCATAGCACAAAATTAGAAAGGAAAAATGTAAAACATGCGAATTATATGAATAAGTGTGAGAATAATGGATGAAATCCACTCAATTCAATACAAAATAAACCCTCTTTAACGCCGTTAGTTTGATAGCTCAAGTCTTGTCATGTTGGACATATTAAAACGATGTTGTACACGTTTTGACGCTAAAGAGCACTAAATGATGTCATTTCAGGGTTTGAACAATACTAAAAGGGAGGAGTATAACGTTTTTGGAGGAGTATAACGTTTTAGTATTATTCAAATCCTCAAACGACGTTATTTAGTGCCTTTTTTAGCGCCAAAATGTATATGATGTCATTTTAATATGTCTAGCGTGACAAAGCTTGAGCTACATCACTAACGGTATTGAATTCCGGCGACAAAAAATACACGAGGGACTACATTAGTATACTTTTTTTAATTTAAAAAATCAAATTATAACAATTAAAATTCAAAAACTAAATCATTACAACTCACTAATCTTAAGGACCAAAGTAGGATTTAACTCCCATCACATTATCACAACCTTCAACTCCTTCTAATATAAATTGGTTGAAGTTGAACATCATAGAACTAGATTGTAAATTTATCTCTCATTTTAGGGGTTAAAAAAAGACAAGTTGCAGTTTTACTATACTCTCCAGATAAAATATTTCACATACAAAATTTTTACTTTCATCTTATCTTTTTATATATTTTATTATAAATTTTAATAGTTGAAATGATAGAAACAAAAATATTCTAATAAAATACGGTGGTATACGTGTGAACCGCTTCTTTAAATCACACTCTCGTACATAAAACAATTACTCTATCATGAATAACAAAATAAAATTAATTAATTACCGCATACTAAAAATAGAGGCCAATCACTTCTTCATTTTTATCCAATCTATGTAATCTTGTTGAATAATTTATATCGTGATTTTACTAAATATAAAATTAGTAATTTTGTGGTTATATTTTTTGTAAATAATATATAAATCATATGTTAAATTAACTGTATTTAACCAAATATCACTTTACTATACTACTAATTTTATCATAAATCAATTAGAAAAATAAAATTCATAAACATAAAAATTTTAAAATAGAATGATTATGCAACCACATTAATAATATCAAATTAAACTTTTAGATCATCATTAACACATTAAAAAAAGAACATCTCTCCCCCTATTACTCTTAATTTCAATTATTTTATTTCTTACAAGTTCTATCCACTTTACTCAAACATGTGATAAACGAATAACCAAACTCTTTTATAATAGTATGGTAATTTTTTTATGAAATGACAAATAATGGTATTTTTATACACAATAATTTTTTGTATATATTATATGATTATTGTGAGACTTGTTCAAAGAAAAAAAGAATGTCACCGTTTGAGTGTAGCTTAGCCAAGACATATCACATCTGGCCGGAGAAAAAGGCTTTTTAAACTTGCATATGGACAAACTGATAACTTTAATCAAAGAAAACTTGTTTAAAAAAAAAAAAATCGGTTGTATGCCTACATACACTGTCCAAACTTCATGTCCATATATGTTTCATTCACAAATATGGACCTTGTGTATTTTTTTTATTATTATATCTAAATGATTAAAGTTATTAAAATATCATATTCTAAAAAAAAATACGATCATATGTGGATCTCTTTTTATAGGATAAAGTACTAAATTGGTCCATACGTTTGGACGTAATCCTGTTTTGGTCTTTAAAGTTTAAAATGTCCTATTTGAATCCAAAAAAATTTCATTTAATTTTAATGTAGTCCCACTATGAGATCAAAGTTAAATAATTAACAGAATGTCCTACATGAAGAACAAGATTAATAATCTGGAGAACAAGTATAAGCTCCAGAGGCATAAAATTAACCGTGGATGCATCAATACATTTATTTATCATTCTCTTTAATTCTATAAAAATATTTCATTTAAATTGTAAGAAAAATAATAAATGTATTGATGTATCCACAGTTAATTTTGTGTCTCTAAAACTTGTACTTGTTCTCTAGATTATCGATCTTGTTCTTTTACTGCTGTCATGTAGGACATTCCGTTAATTATTTAACTTTGACCTCACGGTGGGATTACATTGAAACTAAATGAAACTTTTTTGGCTTCAAATAGGACACTTTAAACCTGATGAACCAAAATAGAATTACGCCCAAATGTAGAGGACCAATTTAGTACTTTACCCCTTTTTATATTTTATTACTTTAATTTATATACATATATATTACATAATTATTTTTTATTTAGGTAAAAAGATTAAATAAACAATTATATAAGTAAACGTATGGATTAATAGTCAAATTAGTCTCTGAAAGATAAGATATTCTTCAAATTCGTTCTTGAAAGATTTTTTTAATCAAATTGGTCTTTCAAAAATTACGAATTAAGTATATCTATCCTTCAGTTAGTCTACTCACAATTTTCGTCAACAATTAATGATGTAAAATATTAACTGATAACATATATGACACATAACATGTTCAATTAGATGTTGACTAAAAATATTTACGAAAATCTATTAATTTAGTCACTAGGTCATATTAGGAATATAATTTTTGTAATTAAAAAAATGACTAAATTAATAAATTTTCATAAACATATTTGATTAATATCTAATTAGATATATCAGATATTATATATATTATTAATTAATATTTTATATTAATTTTTAAAAAAATTATTAATAAAATGATTAGAGAATAAATATAAAAATTAATTTAATTAAAAAAATTTTAAGAATAAATTTAAAAAATATTTTATTTTTTATTAACTAATTTGACTATTAATCCGTAAAAATATAAATAGAGCGAGTCTTTATTGCAAGCGAATTAAGATAAATAATTAAAAAATCTTGAGATATATTACTTATTTTGCTTCCATATCAAATTTTTTTTGCCTATTTATGGAGTTGAGTCGAATAATAAAGCAAATATTCGCGCCAACCTGCCCTACCCTATTATGATCTGTATATATGAACTTAAACAATAAAAGGAAAAGTATAATTATCTAATTAAGGAGTTATAAAAAAGAATAAATTAGATAATTTTTTATTCAAATAATTGTTTATCACAA
>NC_029794.2:117832612-117853702 GCF_000816755.2 Arachis ipaensis
ATTATTGACTTTTTTTTTTATGTTTATGTAATATAATATGATTGTATGTTTGTTAATTGGAATGATTGGACGTAGTTATATTTGGGTTGATGCGTTATTCGTTAATAAGATGTGTGGTGGACTGGTGGTACTGCTAAATTAGCATGTTGATGTTGTTTGGATTTTGGAATATTCATAATTCATTGGTGGTTTTAGTTTACTTCAGATTCGGATCGGATCTTGGATATGCATGTGGTTATCATTGCACGATAAGAAACGCAGTTCATCTTATCTGTCTTTTCAATATCTTTTATCTTGGCTCATTATAAAGTATAAACCACAATAACANTTTAATGTGCCTATAAGACAGATTTAGCTTACCGCTCTTTAGTTTGTTAGTAGACATTAGCATCATCCTTGATGCTTTAGTTCTAACTTCTAAGTGAATATTCAGATAAAAAACTTGACTGAAAATTGAAATCCTATATAACACAATTTTTCTATCGTTTTCTCTTTCAAATGGATTGATGATGATGATTGGGATTGAATCTATGCATTATGAGAATTTCTTTTGCGTGCTTTATCACAAAGCTCAATATGATGTGCCATTGTAATCTTATTGCAATAATGGTTGTAAAATAAATAAAGAAGAAGTAATAAAATAAAAGTATAAATAAAAAATATTATTCAAGATGAAAGAATTTTGATATAATAAAAATTTGTTACCTAGAGTCTTTCTAAAATTTCGTTAGAGTTTCGTGCTGATAACGTGTTGTAAAATAAATAAGGAAGAAGTAATAAAATAAAAGTATCAATAGAAAATATTACTATTAATATTTACCAATACTATTATACTACTATAATAATAATATATTAATATTATATTAGTAGTATATGAAGAAAGTAAAGAAGTGTTTTATATAAGAAAGAGAGGGAAAGTATTTATTTTTATTACTGAATATAATTTGCTTCATATCATATTTCTATTTATAGGCACATAAAAGTTGTGCTTTCAAATGTAATTAAATATGGTCTTCCTTTGATAAACCAAATTCTGTATCGAAAAGGTTGGTTGCCCAAGATTGTCAAGGAAGTCACAATTCATTAAATGGACATCCACCAATGCTTATCACAACACTCCTCTTGGATGACCATTTAGGATTATTGCCTCGTTAAAACTTTACTAAAGAAAAATCCAGTGAAAAAATAAAAAAAAAACCTTAATAAAGGAAAAAGAGTACAATATCCTTTGTGATGGGGACTGCCTTATTAAAAACCTTGTCAAGAAAAACTCAATGAGAAAAAAAACATGACCAAGAAAAAAAGAGTACAGTCTCCCCCTCTTGCCGACATCATTTAATGTCTCGAAATCGGCGCATCCCAATCTCATGTACCAATCTTTCAAAGGAGGATTTTGGAAGTGACTTTGTAAATAAATCTGCCAGTTTGTCACTTGAGCGGATTTGTTGGATATCAATTGTCCCTTGATTTTGAAGATTATAAGTGAAGAAGAATTTGGGAGAAATATGCTTTGTTCTATCACCTTTGATGTATCCGCCTTTAAGTTGAGCAATACATGCTGTATTATCTTCAAACAGGACAGTTGGAGCTATCTTCTTATCAATCAGTCCACATGATGATAGAATATATTGGATCATACTCCTCAGCCAAAAACACTTGTGACTAGCTTCATGTATCGCTAGTATTTCAGCATGATTAGAGGATGTTGCAGCAATTGTCTGTTTCTTGGACCTACATGATATAGCTGTTCCACCATATGTGAACAGGTATCCTGTTTGAGATCTCCCTTTATGTGGGTCAGACAGGTATCCAGCATCTGCATAGCCAACTAATTGTGACTTAGATCCATAGGGATAAAACAATCCCAAATCAACCGTTCCATGAAGATATCGAAATATTTGTTTGATTCCACTCCAATATCTTCTGGTTGGAGAGGAACTATACCTTGCTAGTAAATTCACTACGAATGATATGTCAGGTCGCGTATTATTAGCAATATACATTAGCGCTCCAATGGCACTAAGATATGGTACTTCAGGACCAAGGATATCTTCATTCTCTTCTTTAGGGCGGAATTGATCCTTCTCCACATCCAAAGATCTTACGATCATTGGGGTACTCAAGGGATGTGACTTATCCATATAAAATCTTTGCAAGATCTTTTCTGTGTATGTTGTTTGATGAATAAAGATCCCATTTTTTGTATGCTCGATCTGCAGGCCGAGATAAAATTTAGTCTTTCCAAGATCTTTCATCTCAAACTCTTCTTTTAGAGTTTTTTATAATTGTTGGAATCTCTTCAGGAGTTCCAATGATATTTAAATCATCAACGTACACAGCAATAATAATGAATCTAGATGCAGTTTTCTTTATGAAAAGACAGGGACAGATATCATCATTCTTGAATTCATTTTTGGTCAGATACTCAGTAAGACGATTATACCACATTCGTCCAGATTGCTTTAGACCGTATAAAGATCCTTGCAATTTGAATGAGTATAACCCTTGTGAATATTCATTGGATGGTTTAGATATCTTTAGTCCTTCAGGGACTTTCATATAGATATCCCGATCTAATGAGCCGTATAAATAGACTGTTACCACATCCATTAAATACATATGCAGTTTATGATATGCACATAAACTGGCCAAATAACGCAATGTTATCGCATCCACTATAGAGGAATACATTTCTTCATAATCTATATCGGGCCTCTGTGAAAAACCTTGTGCCACAAGTCGGGCTTTATAGCGTACAACTTCATTTTTCTCATTTCGTTTTCTCACAAATACCCACCGGTATCCAATAGGTTTTACATCTTCTGGTGTACGGACTACAGGTCCAAAGACTTCACGTTTTGCAAATGAGACTAACTCAGCCTTCATGGCTTCTTTCCATTTTGGCCAATCATTCCTTTGTCGACATTCTTTGACTGATCTTGGCTCAAGATCCTTACTTTCATGCTTGATATTTAATGCCACATTATATGCAAATATTTCATTGACAATTGTCTTATTTCGGTCACATTTCTCTCCTGTAAAGACATAATTTATCGAGATCTCATCATTTTCACAATTTTCAGGTATCTAAACGTCTTCTGGCGTTAAAATTATATCAGAATTTTGGACAACTGTAGGTGTCTTTACTGTGTCTTTTTTAACAGGAATAGTATTTACCTCTTTTCTCTTTCGAGAATTTTTATCTTTGGAACCGACAAGCCTGCCACACTTCTGGCGTGTATTTGCTTCAGTGGCTATTTGTCCTACTGGGACATCAATTCGAATTGGGGCATTTTTCATCCTGCCACGCTTCTGGCGTGAATTTGCTTCAGTGGCTACTTGTCCTACTGGGACATCAATTCGAATTGGGACATTTTCCGCTGGTATATAAGATTTGGTTATCCTCTTTGTATCAGAAAATGCATCAAGCAATTCATTTGCTATTCTTTGCAAATGTATAATCTTTTGAACTTTTAGTTCGCATTGCCTTGATCAATGATCTAAATGCATCAACGATGATGCATTCCAATTAAGTTCCTTTTCAGGAAGCTTATTCTCTCTCCCTAATGTTGGAAATTTTGATTCATCAAAATGACAATCTGCAAATCGGGCTTTAAATACATCCCCAGTTTGTATCTCAAGATACCTCACTATAAAGGGAGAATCATATCCAACATATATCCCCAATTTTTTTGGGGTCCCATTTTGGTGCGATTAGGTGGTGCAATGGGAACATATATTGCACACCTAAATATTCTTAAATGGGAAATATTTGGCTGCTGGCCAAAAGCTAATTGCATAGGAGAGAACTGATGGTAACTCGTTGGCCTCAAATGAATAAGTGCTGCAGCATGTAAAATAGCATGCCCCAAACCGAGGTTGGGAGATTTGTTCTCATAAGCAAGGGTCTAGCAATTAATTGGAGGCGGTTAATAAGTGATTCTGCTAACCCATTTTGTGTGTGAACATAAGCTACTGGATGTTCAATACTTATTCCATTAGCCATACAATAAGCATCAAAAGCTTGGGAAGTAAATTCACCAGCATTATCAAGACTAATTACTTTGATTGGATTTTCTGAAAATTGTGCTTTTAATCGAATAATTTGAGCCAGTAATCTCGCAAACGCCAGGTTGCGAGAAGATAATAAGCACACATGTGACCATCTCGAAGATGCGTCTATCAGGACCATAAAATATCTAAAAGATCCACATGGTGGATGAATAGATCCACATATATCACCTTGAATCCTTTCTAGGAATTCAGGAGACTCAAATCCAATCTTTACTGGTGATGGCCTTAAAATTAACTTCCCTTGAAAACATACAGCACAACAAAATTCACTAGATTTAAGAATCTTCTGGTTCTTTAGTGAATGTCCATGAGAGTTTTCAATAATTCTCCTCATCATGGTTGTTCCTGGATGACCCAATCTATCATGCCAAGTTATGAATTCATTTGGGCTAGTAAACTTCTGGTTTACAATGGCATGTGATTCAATTGCACTAATCTTGGTATAATACAATCCAGATAAAAGTGAGGGTGACTTTTCTAATATAACTTTCTTATTTGAATCATGAGTTGTGATACATAAATACTCATGATTTCCCTCATTCATTGTCTCAACATGATATCCATTTCGGCGAATATCTTTGAAACTCAACAAGTTTCTCAGGGAGTTTGTAGATAATAGTGCATTATTTATTATAAATTTTGTTCCTCCAGGAAACAAAATTATAGCTCTTCCGGAGCCTTCTATCACATTGCCTGAGCCAATAATAGTATTAACATACTCTTCTTTTGGCACAAGATGGGTAAAATATATAGTACTTTTAAGAATAGTGTGCGAACTTGCACTATCCGCAAGGCAAATATCTTCAGAATATGTCATTGCCATTTTTCTTCAAAAACAAATGATAATAATAATAAAATGAGTAGAAGTACATGCACAGTAAAATTATTCACATGAATACTTAACAAACACATACATATATCAAACTATTCCATCATTGATCAAATAGCCAATATTTTCTTCAGAATCCTTAAAGAAATTAGATACATCATAATAAGTGGTGGAATTTTCATAATTTGAAACAAAAATTTGTTTCCTTTTCTTTGTCATCTTTTTTCAATGATGCTTAATAAAGATCAACAAGGTGCCTTGGGGTACGACAGGTACGTGACCAATGGCCCTTTCCACCACAACGGAAGCATTTATCCTCAATTGATTTACTTTGCCCATTGTTTCTTTCTTTATCCCACTTCTGGTGAGATCCTTTCTTATGAACATAATTTCTTTTCCTTTCATAATTTTTCTTCTTATCAAAATCTTGCCATTTACCTCTTCTAGGGTTATAATTTGCCGCATTTGCTTCAGGAAATGGGGCGGCGCCAGCTGAGCGCGCTTCATGATTTCTTAAGAGCAACTCATTGTTGCGTTCAACAACAAGAAAGCAAGAGTTCAAAAAAAATTTAAATTCTTTTTCTTGATACTAATTCTGCAGGAGCACATTCGAGGCATGGAAGGTCGAGAAAATTTTCTCTAACATATTGGGCGTGAGGAAGTATCACCGTCTTTTCATGATTATACCTTTCTTCAAGGTCTTTCTACAGATCTGTAGGATCTTTTAAAGTGGGATATTCATTTTTCAATCATACGTCAAGATGACGACGAAGGAAAATCACGACTTTCGCTATATCCCTTTGGGATGTATTATTTTCAGCCTTAATGGTATCTCCAAGATCCATTGAATCAAGATGGATTTTGGCATCTAACATCCATGATAAATAATTATTTCCAAATATATTAAGAGCATTAAATTCAAGATGAAAGAACTTCGACATAATAAAAATTTGTTAACTGAGTCTTCCTAAATTTTGTTAGAGCTTCGTGCTGATAACATGTTGTAAAATAAATAAAGAAGAAGTAATAAAATAAAAGTATAAATAAAAAATACTACTATTAGTATTTACCAACACTATTATACTACTATAATAATAATAATAATATATTAATATTATATTAGTAGTATATGAAGAAAGTAAAGAAATGCTTTATATAAGAAAGAGAGAGAGAAAGTATTTGCTTTTATTGCTGAGTGTAATTTACTTCATATCATATTCTTATTTATAGGCACATAAAAATTGTACTTTCAAATGTAATTAAATATGGTCTTCCTTTGATAAAATCAAATTCTGTATCGAAAAGGTTGGTTGCCCAAGATTGTGAAAGAAGTCACAATTCATTAAATGGGCATCCACCAATACTTATCACACCAATAATATTATTTTTGCCGGCTTTTTTTTGTTTAAATAAAGATGGTTGTTAATATATGAATATGAATATATTTTTGAATGAAAATAATAAATAAGATTTATACATATATTATATTAAAAATATAGTTTAATATGTTAAATTAGTCACGTTAGTTCTTTTGTCAATTCTCTTGCTAACGTCATTAACAAAAATGAACGTGGCATGTTAAGATCTATGTCACTATATGAAATGATGTCATTTTATATCTTTGGCAAAATATTACTCACTCGCACTTTAACCACGCACTTCTCTTCATTCTCAGTAACAAAAAAAAATCCATCCCAACAAATCCGTCAGATTTGTCGTGCTTTCCACCATGGCGCTGTTTACGTTCCTATACTTTTTTCTCACCGTCGTCATTGTCCTTCACGGCACTATTGGCACTGGCAAGTTCAAAACTTCTCAACAAGGCTTCAAAAATCTTAGCCACCACCTCAACTCACACGGCTGCGTCCTCAAAGAACAACAACACTCAGAAAAAATCACCATCATCACTATGTCACCTTTGATATCTCCACAATCCTCGTTGACGAGCCATCCAATAACGACGAAATAACCCACAAACGCACCATACGCATTAGGCCTAAAATCACCAATTTGGATTAACGGTGCAAAAGGTGGCTCCAATAATACTCTATAATTTTCTAAATTTTATCACTCAAAACAAGTCCCGTAAAACATGGTACTTGAGTGAAAAAGTGTATCTTGAGAATGGTTACTACTTACATGACTATTTGGGGAGTTATTGTGGATCGTTATGAAGAGATGATCGAGAATTATCATCCATTCATAGGTGGTCACTTCTAACATATTTTTTTGGATGCAAGTTTTGTGGATTACTTGTGGTAAGTTTGGGAATTATTCTGTTGAGAGGTATTTGAGACAGATGAACCGTGCATACAATTTTAATGATAATCATATTCTGCATATGTATGGTAGAGTGGATATTCATACATGAAATAAGTAACGATACCGTCAGTTATAGAATTGGCAAAAGGACTAACGTGTCTAACTTTAAATTTGTGAGGAACGAATTTAATTAAAAAATCATTCGAAAGCTAATTTAAAGATCGTGTGATCTTTCAAAAATTAATTTGACCATTTATTCGTTAAAGAGGCTATAAAATAATGAAACTATATGCAAACCTTTTACATACAGAACTTTAAGCGAAGCAAACTATGAAAAAAAAAATTCGTCACACTGTCACTCCTGCAATTTTACATTGATATGTAAGTAATAAATATTTTATTTATTTATTTATTTATTGTATGCTACAAAAGAATTTCAGGTTTTTATGATGGCTGAGTCATAATCTATAGGATCCTTGTTTTGCACATAACTTGAGGTCGGGAAAAGTAATAAGGGTAATTTACATAAATAAACCAACATTGATCCAATATTACACGGATCACCCAAAATAAAAAAATGTAACATGAATCACCTTCATCACATCTCTATGTAAATCGAAATAGATAGACTAGATTTACATCTCTACATAAATCGAAACAAGGGTGTTCGATTTATACTTTTTCCCATGCTTTCTTAGTAAATTTAATGAGGCTGTTTCGATTTATACATGCATGCATGGTATCCTACTAAATCTAAATACACTGTTTCGATTTAGCCTTGCACGTGAGCCCATAGTAATTCGAAATAACCTATTTCGATTTACACCATGATATTATACTTATATAATTCGAATTGGACTGATTAGATTCACTGTGAGGCCAACCTATATAAATATTATATGAACGTTAATTCTATATGAGAGTAAAATACAATGGCTAGTGAGGATAGTTTTCTAGTACTAGTGCACTATAGATGGTCGATTAAGAAAAAAATATGTTCTGGAATTAAGTTTACTGATAAGGATCCCCTTAGTATTTTTTTGAAACCTTCAATGAGTTTCACTGAGTTCCTGAATTCTATAATCCAAAAACTAGGTTTGCAAGGCGTGAAATGGGTTGAGAAATTATTCTATAGAATTTCGATTTCAGTTTTGCGGGATGACGAGAAGTACGATTCGTTCGTCATAGGGAGTGACGAAGATTTGGAAGTTCTATTCCATTATCGTCGGAAGTTTTCCGAGGTGAGGACCCTTGAGCTGTTGGCCAAGCTTGTAGATGTGGTCTCCAACTCAGGCGGTCCGAACCGGAATCCCCAAGCTCCAGCGACGGAAACCTGTTCTTGTTCGAGGCCTAGTGGTGCCTCCTCATTCGTGCCTATGATTGCGCTTGAGACAATGTTGGTTGCCTCCCAGTCCTTTCCAGATGGTCTAAACCGCTGTAGTGACGGAGAAGTAGGTATTACTGATACAGCAACGGTTTCATTACAGGGTAGAGCACCAGATGGTATAGACGATATACTGCAGGATGATGATGAGGATGTGGAGCCGGACATGATTGTCGATGATAGTGGTGATGACAAAGCAGGGAGTAATCCAATTGGGGGTGGTGGAGCGTCTAGTTCAGGAACTCAACAGTACCCCCACACTTTTCAAATTTGGACTTGGATGCCATGAGACAGTAGGGCGTTCCTGGCGAACCTGTTGGATATGGTGCCAGAGACACAAGGGATGCTGGATGACTAGTGGAGTTTTAGGTTGGTCAGCAGTTTCAGGATAAAGATGAGATCGTGTTAAGCGTGAAGATCTATAGCATCTGACGCGGGGTTCAGTACAAAGTGGTGGAGTCTGATTATCGCTAGTACGATGAGAAGTGTAAGGAATTTGGCAATGGGTGTGCATGGTTGATTCGGATCAGTCTCCTCCAGCGCAGAGGTATTTGGGTTGTGCAGCGGTACAATGGACCTCATACTTGTCTAGCCACATCGATATCGAGTGATCACATTAGTCTTGATTCATATGATCTCGACATTCGTACTGCCAATGGTTCGAGCTGATGCTGCCGTGTGTATCAAGGTACTTCTGAATGTGACAGAGGCACATTTTGGTTTTAGACCGACTTACAAGAGGGTGTGGTTGGCTATGCAGAAGGCTGTGCCACAGATTTATGGAGATTGAAATGAGTCATACAGTGAGTTGCCACAATGGGTACTAGGTGTCCAGATGACGATGCCGGGTAGTGTTGCAGTGCTGAGGACGAGTCTTGTGCGAGTGGGTGGGCAAGTGGATCAGTCCCATGCTTACTTCCACCGGTTTTTTTTTGGACATTTTCACCATGTATTGAGGCCTTCCGACATTGCAAGCCATTGGTCAGTAATGATGGGCCCCACTTGTACGGAAAACACGGGGAGACATTACTCGTTGCGATTGCTCAGGACGAAAATTCCAACATCCTGCATGTTGCATTGGCACTTGTGGAGGGTGAGAATGCTGAGTCGTGGTCATTTTTTCTATCGCACCTCCGCCAGTACGTAACTCCGCAGCCAGGTATTCTAGTGATATCGGATCGGTACAATGGTATCAAGGCCGCACTAGAGGCTCCCGACGAAGGTTGGGTACCACTTGCTACCTACTGTGCATTTTGTATTCGACATGTGGCCGCCGATTTTCCCCTGGCCTTTAATGGCAAGGATGCACGAAGGCTTCTGGTGAACGCGGCTTATGCCAAGACTGAGTTTGAATTTGACTACTGGTTTAATATTCTCTATTTCGAAGACCATGCCATGTGTGATTGGGCTAACAAGATTGACTATGTGTTGTGGACTCAGCATCGGGATGAGAGGAGGAGATTCGGACATATGACGACAAATATCTTTGAGTGTGTGAATTCAATACTGAAGGGAGTGAGGAACCTTCCAGTTTTTTCTCTGGTGAAGTCCACGTATGGGAGGTTGGCCGAGCTATTTGTTCGCAAGGGAAGAGAGGCAGAGGCCCAATTAGGAACTGGACAGCAGTTTAGTCAGTATCTGGTGAAGGCGATAAAGGCAAATCTGAAGGTGTCTCGGTTTTTCACAGTGACTTTGTATGACAGGGATAATTCGGAGTTCACTGTCGCTGAGACCACACCGACTGGGTTGTTCTCACTTGGTAGTTACAGAGTATCACTCAAGGCACAGACATGTGACTGCGGATATTTTCAGGCACTTCATTATCTATGCTCTCATGCCTTAGCTTGTTGTGCGTTTTTACGCCTGACTTGCCAGCCCTATGTGCATGAGGTGTATCGCCTTGGCTCAATATTCAACGTGTATCACATGGTATTCACCCCTCCAATCCCAGAGGGTTTTTACCCACCGTACGATGGACCCACAGTCATACCCGACCCCTCCAACTGCATCTCACGATAAACTTGTCGATGTAGTTCGAAGGAGGTAATACACCC
Organism: Arachis ipaensis; assembly: GCF_000816755.2. Taxonomy (NCBI): domain Eukaryota; kingdom Viridiplantae; phylum Streptophyta; class Magnoliopsida; order Fabales; family Fabaceae; genus Arachis; species Arachis ipaensis. Next base: position 117,843,216 of record NC_029794.2, read on the forward strand.
AGCAGCTCCTGGAACCAAACCAAACTGGACGACTGCCCTCGATGTATCGCTCAAACTCCGACAGGCATCCACTGATGTACTGTCCATCGATCGGGAGCTCTAACTGGTACGCCACATCCTGCAGTATAATTGTGCACTCCTTGAACAGTATATGAAATGTGTGCATCTCCGGATTCCATCTTTCCATGAATGCACTCACCAACGGCTCGTCCAACTTAAACCAAGTCTCATTCAACCTCGCAAGATGGTATAAACCGGTCATCTACAAATACAGAACGATCCTTTCATCCAAGCGCATACCCTGCTATCGTCTCATGCTACCGATACATTGGTGAGGCTGCATAAACAACATAACAAATTGTCTCCTACGACCACATCAAAATATATTTACATAACAACATCAACTAATGCATCTCTTAATCGAAATAATGCCATAAACACAACCAAATAATGTAACAAGTACAAACGCAAAATAAATTTATCTATTCATCAAATTGGGCCTAACAAAAATAAGTTTAATAATAATAAAACATTTTTACTAACAACCCAATTCACAACATCGATTCCATTGACTAGTCTTACTCTAACTAAGTTTCACTATACATTATCTTCACTACTCATATTCTTCTACTTATTTGTAACGACTATCCAAATTAGAACTTGCTCGGTCAAACCTTTATAGATTATTAAGTCACTAGTCTAACCACTCTATCTAGTTTAACAATTGTAATAACGACCATCATTAAAAGAGACAAAATAACATTAACGTAAAATATTTAATAATATTTTTGAAAAAAAAAAATGTATACACTAACCTCTTCATTGATGACACCAGCAATATGGGCAACTCCGTCCAAACGATAAAGACGGTCTGGATTATCCTCCATCACATTAATTTTTAAAGGTTGGAGTATCTGGGCTGAGGATTTGGTGGGGCGGTGTTTTGGAATGTGGTTTGAATGAGTCCAATTCAAACTCTATTTATAGGGATCCTCCTAATAAATCTAATTAGGCTCATTCGAATTACCATGAGCACAAAACCTTGGGTAATTTGAAACAGGGAGAGCTGAATTACTATGGGCTTTCCAGCGTGCATAAATCAAGACAGTTTATTTCAAATTACTATGGGGAATTGAAGGCTAAATCGAAACAGTGTGTTTAGATTTAGTAGGATACCATGCATGCATGTATAATCGAAACAGTCTCATTAGATTTACTAGGAAAGCATGGAAAAATGTATAAATCGAACACCCCTGTTTCGATTTATGTAGAGACGTAAATCTAGTCTATCTGTTTCGATTTGCATAGAGATGTGATTGGGGTGATTCATATTACGTTTTTCATTTTCGGTGATCTGCGTAATATTGGATTAATATTGATTTATTTATGTGAAATACCCAAGTAATAATATTAGTTCATATTTTCTTTTTCATAAAACATAAATATTGTAAATTAGTCTAATTATCAATAATTAAAATATATTTCTGTATAAGAACTAAGACAACCAATTTTTTATTAATGTATATGCATGGATCACTTGACATTGAGGCCTAGCCTAAGTAACTTTTTTTTTATGAATCATTGGACTAAAATAAAATTAATTCATAGTTAATTAATTAATGATAGAATAGAACGAGAGCAGTTATTAGTGAAGACAACTGCTTAATGCAAGATCCAGCATAAATACATGGTTTATCTAGGGAAAGGGAAACACCTTAATAATGGTATATTATACCCCCATTTGTTTATAGAGATAGGACACTGAGACAGAAACACTGAAACAAAGACACTGAGACACAAAAATTGTATTTGACAGATGAGATGTAGATAAAGACATTATGTCTAGTAGGGGTGTTCAAAACCGATCCGGATCGAACTAAACTAACTAACCGAACCAAAAAAACCGAAAACCAAACAAAAACATGTTTTGCTGTTTTTATTGCGGTTCAGTTCGGTTTTTGATTCTGACAATGAAAATCCCAACTATACTGAACCGAACCGGTAAGGTGAAAAACCCTAAAAAAACAAACCCCCCTCCCAAAATGAACGTAACCTAGCCTACCCCAGTAACCCCTAAGCCCCACCCCCAAACAAAGTACAAAACCTAGCCGCTCTCTCCCTAGGTCTCAGCACACAACTAGCCACAGCCAGCGCCCAGCCCCCATCAACCCAGCACCACCCTCGCAAGTCGCACCCAACAGTAGCACAGAGCACCTGCCACCCAGCTCCATCCTTGCAAATCGCACCCGACACCACCCACTCACCCCGCGGGCACAAAGCACCATTTCAAGTCATATATGGAGCCTGAGCCACCGAGCCAGGAATGTAACTTGACTGAAATTGTTGTTCTGTTTGTTGTTCATTACTTCATTTCCAATTACTTCAACTGCTTCTGGTTTGTTTTGTTCTGTTGAATGACTGAAATTGCTTCTGTTGTGTTTTGTTTTGCTATTCTGTTGAATTACTGAATTACTTTTAAAGTGATTTAGTATGATTTATCAAGTGTTGGAGGTTATGGATCTTGATAGGGTTAGATTGAAATCAGTATAGTAAGCTAAATTTGAATAATGAGAAAATGGAAGCAGATTTGAAGTATTAAATTACCTCCATCATTGTATCTAATGATTTAGTATATGTCATGAGAAACAGGATATTGTCGAATTACTTTTGTTGACTTACTTTATTGTTGGTATTGTTGCTGGTTGTTTAATGATTTTGTAAATTACTTGTAAATTGATTTTGTTGTTTAATGTATTTGTTTATGCAGTTTGATGTCAATTCAAGTGAGAATATGGGTGACACCAGATTGTTGCCAGTTCATCTTCCGAATGAATCAACAAGCATCAGATCTCCGACTGCATTGCCTGTTGTGCCAGCTCCTCGTAGAAACACAAGAAAGCTTGCTAGTAGAGGTCGAGAGAAAAGGCGGGCTGTTGAAGAAGCTCCTGTTGATGACACCACTGAAACTGAGATCGACGAAGGTAAGAGAAAGCCTTGTAGACCTAGGTCTTGGACATGGGATCACTTTACTAAAGATGAAACTAGTAATCCACAACACCCTAAAGCTAAATGCAATTGGTGTGGGGCTAGTTATGCTTGTCATACACATAAAAATGGCACCAGTAACATAAAAAATTACTTGTTGTCGCAATGCAAAAAATTTTTAAAGGAGGCATTAGATCCTACCCAAAAGATTCTTTGTTTTCAAGATGTGATAAAAAGATGATAGGAAAGGGATAGATAGTTCACTTTCTGCCATGTCATTTGATGTTGATCTTTGTAGACGAACACTTGCTAGAATGATTATTGTGGATGAATTGTCTTTTCGCATGTTGAGTGGGAGGATTTTCGTTACTATACGAGTTGTTTGCAACCCAAATTTCCAATTCCTGGAAGCCTCACAGTTGCTAGGGATTGTTGGAAGCTTTATTTGAATGAAAGAATTAAGTTGAAGTCTGTTTTTAATCAACCAAATTAAAATGTTTGTTTGACAACTGATTGTTGGTCATCTGTGCAAAATTTGAACTATGATTAAGGAAGCTAAGATTCTAGAAAAAGGCATTGTACATTTAGATGTTCCTACCAGGTGAAATTTTACCTTTTTAATGCTTGAAAGTGCTTTGAAATTTCAAAAGACATTTAAACGATTCGGGGAGAGAGATTCTAAATATGCTATGATAGCTGGTGGGATCCCTAAGTCTGAGGATTGGGAGAATGCAAGGCATTTAGTACTAGAAGAAGGGTGTTGAATAATTATAGGAGTCCTCTAACTCTGATGACAGCTGAAGCATTAATTTGTACACAAATTTGGTTCAGAAATTCTCCAAAACTTGTTCTTGAAGAACTCATCGAGGAATTGGAGAAGCTGGAATTAGGTATTGTAAGGCCCAGAATCTTTGAAAAGTCTTATTATGATCAAGTCTCAAATCCTACAATTATTTATAGCCTTAATTTCAGAGATTATTTTATTAAAGATAATTAAGGCAAGTTTTGATTTGTTGGATTTGAGATAAGTTATGATTATTATCCAATTTTATAATTATTGGATTATTTTCTATATTTAAAGTATAAGGTTGATAGTTATGAAATAATAAGGATTTTATAAGATTTGGATTAGATAAGTAATATTTAAATATTATTACTGCTATTTTGGAAAAATGAAGAAATTAAGTATATTATTTCTAATTATTTGATTTGGGCATTTTATTGAAAGTAATTTGTAAAAATAGAGGAGCAAATAGTATTTTTATACATTATTATTGTTGGACTAGAATTTATTTCTAATTACTATATTATCTCTAATTTCATTTGAAATTACCATTTTACCCCTAATCTTAATTTTTGAAAATGAAACCCTAACCCTAAAAGCCACTAGGACAGGCATGCATCATATGCATCTATGTGACATTGTTTGGGTGTGCATATTGTACTTGGTTTGCCTTTGTGATTAATTGCTAACTGTTCTACTTGTAATAACTGTTTGTTTGTGCTTGAACTTCCTATCTGTGTTTGCATCTGGGACTCTGTTGGGTTTGTGGTGACTGGTTGTTGGTTGGATTGTTTGGGCCTAGGGCCATGGTTGGAAAGAGATGAACTGATGGTTGATTTCGGTTTTGTGTTTCTGGTTTGGAATAAAATCATGAAAGGCTATTTTGGTTCCGCATAGATAAACCGTTTTGAAAGGCTTTTGAGTTTTGAGAATTGAATGGCTCCTCTTTCAGTAAAGATTTTTTACTTTACTTTTATTGAAAACCGTGTTTTTGAAAAGAGGCATAAGAAGGTTATTAATCACTGGTACGGTTTATCTTCATGTATCCTATTACAGTAATTCCCAAAAACCCTCTTCTGAGAACCCTTTCGAGGATGATGTTCTCACCCCCTACATTTTTCCCCTTTCAGGATATGGGCGCAGAAGTTACGAAGAGTTCTTTTAGTTGTGGTTGAAATGCTCTGTATTGCTTTAGACTATTATTTGTACCCTCGCCTTTATCTTGAGATATTCTGTAAGAGGGATAGGAATTGTATTGGATTATGTTTGTAATATTATTTATATATATTTTTGTATATATATGGATGTACTCTTTATGAGTTTTGTAAGTTGTATGGTATTTATGGACATATGTTATCGGATGAAAGTTTTTGGGAGCGGTATTGCGGTTTAAAGTTTCAAACAGGCTCATATTTTAGTATTAAATAAGATAAGTGTCGTCGTAATGTCCGACCTATCAGAGTCGCGCAGCCGGAAGCGTGAGCTTTGGTAGTTAGGGTGTTACAGGTATGGTTAAACTTCGATTTATAATTTTCTTTATTTTAATCTAGTTTTTGTTTATATATATTATTTGTTGTGATTGTTTCTTGTTTTATATATTTTATAGAAGTTGTACGCACTCCTAATCCTATTATCCTAATGAAAAAGATTCTGGTGTTTGAGTTTGATTGAGTACATCTTGTTATGGTATGAATTGTTCTCTTTATTATTAGAATGTATAACTAAAACTACTTTTTTATTTCAAGTTGGTTTGTGTTAAGGAGTTTAGCTGTTTTGTTGGAGAAGACATCATAACTTGGCTATCTTTTAATAGAAATTTATTTTTATTTTCAGTTGTGTTGACTATTGAACTTTTAAACTTCTTTAATTATCATATTTGAATTTCTTTTGTCATTAAATTTCATTGGATCAAGGCTTCGTTATCTATAGTGTATTTGTGTTTGTCGATTTCAATGTATAAGACTTTGTGAAATAGCATGGTAGTGTTTTTTTTTTAATTGATTGAAAAAATGGAATAAACCAAACCAAACCAAACCAATTTTAATTTGTTTGGTTTGGTTCGGATGGTCTCAATAAAAAAACCAAACCAAACCGAACCGCAGTTTAATTAGACGATCAGATTGGATGACCTTTCTCTCAAAAACCAAACCAAACCACACCGCGAACACTCCTAGTGTCTAAAAATATTGAATTAGTGTATTTTGTATCCATCCTAACAGGAAGGACACATAGATACTAATAAGAGACACGACTTATTTTTTATTTTTTTATTATTCTTATTATTTTTTATAATTATATTTTTTTATTATTATATTTTTCCTCTCAAAATTTTTGAACGAAAAAATGAGAATAAATTAAATTTTTATAATTTATTTTAGTTTATTACTAAACAAAATATAAAAATACAAAATTTTATATTTTTATCCTTTATGTCTTATTCTCAGCATTTTATCTTATTCTATTTTAAAAAACAAACGCAACCTTATGTAATATTATATGTGATGAAGACATGTTCTCTCATGTGCTGATTATTAAACATTATCTTTTAACTTAGTCGAATATTAATGGTTTAATTATTATGTTGGTTTTTATAGTTTTGCAAAATTTTCAATTAGGTCTCTATACTTTTTTTTTTTTAATTGGGTCCCTGCACTATTTTTTTTTCAATTTAGTCTCTACATTGTTTTTCTTTTTATTTAAGTCCCTGCATTAATTTTTTTTTAGTTGGGTCCCTAAACAATTAAGTCAATTACTATCAAGAGGGACCTAATTAAAAAAAAATTAGTACAAGAACCTAATTAAAAGAAAAAAAAAGTATAAAGATCTAATTAAAAATTTTGTAAAACTATAAAGACCAACATAGTAATTAAACCAATATTAATTTACTAATTAAAGTAATAACAATTAGCAAATGTTATTTATTAAAAGCTGAAAAGAGAAATAGACACGTACACCAAGTTACATGTATGTATCATGTATGCATGTCGGTCTCTTGGTGGCTTGGTGGCCTAAATCATTATTTAATCAACTTATAACTAAGGTGGGAAAAGTTTATCACTTTATCAAAAGTTACGTACGCATAAAATTGTAGAGAAAATGCAAATGCAAAGTGATGATGAATTGTTGTGAGGGAGATGAAGTTAATTATTCCACTACAAGAAATTATCAGAATAGTGACCGATTTAGCGATCGATTCTGCTAGTCGTTAAAATTTTGGTCGCTAATTAAAAAATAGCGACCAACTTCGGTCGTTAACCGTTAGCGGCCGATTTTTTATCAAGGCCACAAAACTCCTCACCAAAATATCGGTCGCTAAATGGTGACCAAATTTTCCATCTCTAAATTGGTCGCTAATTAACGACCAACTTTTCGGTCGCTAAATCAATCGCTGATGAAATCAGTTGTTAATAGTGACCGATTTTGTTGGTCGCTAAAATCGATCGCTATTTTAAAACTTTCTTGTAGTGTTCAATCGTATTAATTACTAATTAAAATAAGTCATTAAAATTAATTATTATAAAATATATATTAAAAATAAATTAAATTATATAAATATTTACACATAAATATATAATAATTAATTTTAACGACTAATTTTAACATACATCTAGTAATTTAAAAAAAAGTTCAATGAAGTAACCCTAGGTGGACATGCATCTATAAATAGAGCTTAGCTAGCAGGCTCCAAAACACACAAACCAAAACTTCAATTGCTACAAACACCATCAAATCTTCAATTATTGAGAGTTTGCATAGATTCATCACCATGAAGAAACAAGCAGTAGCATCACTACTTACCCTTTCTTTCCTCCTCCTCTTAGCCTTTCCTTTAGCCTACTCACAGACTGTTTTTATACCTGTGAAGGACATTCATGGCAACGACGTTGTCACCGGTATCCCTTACCAAATTCGGCAACTTACACCTGGAAACCCAACCCCACATGGCGGCGGACTTATACACGGCAAAACTGGGAACTCAACGTGCCCAGTTTCTGTCGCATACACCACGGGTTTAATGTTTGGTTCTCCGGTGAAGTTCAACATACCGGAATGGGCAAACACCCCCGGCAAAATAGTCCCCCAAGGTGTCCCATTGGAGATTGAGTTCTCGGATGAGAACCCACTAGAGTGTGCTTCATCATCCCAATGGATGGTTTATGGTGACAATATTGAGACCCAAAAAGCGGTTGTGGGCATTGGTGGTCCTTTGGACCACCCTGACCAAAATACACTATTTGGGTATTTTAACATCCGAGAGTCTCAAGTTGGATACAATTTTATGTTCTGTTATATGTTCCATATGATGATTAGTAATTAAATAAATTCAATTAAAATATGAATAATTATCAATAAATGCTACAAAATATTAAATCTCTCTTATAGAAGTTGTGGGAGTGATACCCCAAACATCAAAATAGATAAAATCAAAAGAAAAAAAGAAATAGATGAATTATTATGAAAAAATAAAGCTAATTGTTTTGCAGTTTGACAAGAAATGTAATTAAAAGATTCATTATTAACTTGACCTAAACGTCTCTTAAGGAGATGTGGGCAAGACGGTGATGCCACAAGTGTAGATGAAAAAGAAACAGCACAAAGATTTGACGTAGAAAGAACATGAAGATTCTCGATCTCAAACAATCTTTCGACCTTACATTCAGTTCCGATGATCATTTTTCCGATGATCCTTTACACGACAACCAGAAGTAAAAAAATTGATATCAAAACTAAGATCAACAAGTTGACCAACAAAGATAAAATTAAAGTTTAATTTAGGAATAAGTATTGGAAAGATTAAGATTTGACTATGAAATGAAACCCTTATGTGTCGTATATAAGAAGGAATTGTTAGCAGTGTTGACAGAAGATGTAGTTGTAGTGGTAAACAAAGACGAAAAAAGATGACACAAAAGAGACATGTGATTAAAGCTACCAGAATCAAAATACCATTTATAATTACTTGGAGAAGTGAAAAGAGTAGTAGGAGTATTACCAGAAAAGGAGAGAAGTTGTTTAAGAAGAAACTCCATATCGGATGGAGAGTCAAAAGGCAAGTTGAGAGAAACAGAGTTGGTAAATTCATTAGCAGCATCAGCAGTAGAAGCAGGCACGTTCTTGAAGAAGTTGGGATGAGAATGATACTTATTCTAATCTAGATATTGTGAGCGAGTTGGACAGGTTGTAATCAAGTGTCCTAAGAGTTTGCATTAATAGCTGAACAGTTTTGGATAATTAGAGCTAATGTGATCTTTTTGCTTGCATTTTCGACATTTAATAGAGGGACAGTCTGGGAGTAGGTGACTAGAATGATTATAGTTTCGATAAAATTTACTCTTTCTGTCTATGGCTACAAAAGCAATTTCACTCTTTGAGCGAGTCAACCCTATGCGCGTTTCTTCATACATAATACGAGAAAGGGCATCTTCAAGACTAGGCAAGGGATTCTGATGAAGAAGAAAAGCTCTAACCGGCTCATAGTCATCAATAAGTACCATGAGAGACTGTATGAGACGTGTTCGGTTGCGATAATCCTCATATGCCTTAGCATCAATAGTATCCTTAAGAATAAGCTCACAAGAAGTCAATTGATCTCAAATAATTTTTATCTAAGCAAGAAATAAAAAATCGCTTGTCCACGTTCTTGTTTAAAGCTATGAAGCTCCTTTAGCAGTTGCTACTGATGGGAGAGGTCAGAAATGATGTAACGTTTTGCCAAATGATCCCATACATCTTTAGTAGTTTCAAAATACCCAAATTGTAGATGAATGCCTAGAGTAGAAATGTTGCGAAACCAAGTGATAATATGGTAATTTTTACTATCCCAATCTTTTAATTTCTCTGCAAAATCATTATCAACATCTTCCTTAGATTTGGAAGTCTTATCTTTTGATTTTTCAGTCACAGTTGTCTTAATAGTCCAAACAATATCACTAGTCACATAGCACCACAATTTGTGTCCTTTAAAAAATTCTCTCATAGTCTCAACCCAATGAACATAGTTGGAGCCGTCAAGAATATCAGGAATAGGTTGAAAAACATCTAATTTTTTCGTAATAGCAGATACAAAGACGAAAAAAGAAAAGAAACTGTAAAATTGGAGCAAAACTTGAGGAAACAGAGAACAAAATCGGAAAGAGCTTACTGAAAAAAATCTTAGCATGGGTCTGACTGTCTGTCACGTCAGCAGCCACATTAGCAAACACGTCAGCAGATGGAGGATACGTGGCAACGTCTGAACGGCAGAAAAAGACACGTCAGCGGAGTTGGCATGTGGGTCAAATAAACGGGTTGGGTCAGGGGGTAGACACTAGTTGGACACAGATCGATGGGAGGCGCGGGTCATCGACACGTGTAGAGCTTCTAAATTATTGATCGGGCAGCTACTCGAACGATGCTGGATGCGTCTGGAGAGAAGAAAAAAATTGGAAACATACATGGACTTGTAGCGGTGTGTAGTGGCATGTCAGGAGGTTTCCGCTGATGGGATTGGGTTCTTTGGACTCGTAACGACGAGATGAAGGCAATGTTATGGTCTGTGACGAAGTACAACGTCGAAAAAGTGATCGAAAAACAAGAACAAAACACTGCAAGAATAGAACAAACGGCTATGAACTAATTTTCTAAGGAGAAAAAAAAAAACCCTATGTTCTTGATATTATGTTAGAAACAGGAGAGTAAACTGAAAAAAGCATTGTGTATTATTGAGTGGATTGATCAA
>NC_029794.2:117853756-117854168 GCF_000816755.2 Arachis ipaensis
TCTAACAGATACAATAAAATTTTAAAAAACTTATATTACTTTTGGTATTAAATAAAAAAGAAAATAAAAACAAGCCATATCTTCATATCGTGTCTAATTTATGTTTGGAAAATTATCCCGTGTTCCATGTACGAAACTGGAATTTTGATGTTCCATTGTATAATCAATTTGTCTACTGCCGTTTGTCATGTGGTGAGGTACTAATTGACGATATTATTCCTATGTTAAGAAAGAATTTGTCGTAAATGACCTGCTGAAAAAGATGTATGTTAATTGCGAGCTATTAACTTAAAAAAAGTGAAAAAAAGTTACTTGACTAACTATTTGACCTCAAGTAATCTGAGAACTAGTCTAACAATTAAGTATTTTTTGTAAAAAATATTTGTTTATATATATTTTTTTGGTTGTCGAT
>NC_029794.2:117854280-117860964 GCF_000816755.2 Arachis ipaensis
ATATAGAATTAAATAATATTATTTTGCTATTGTTTAATTCTATATATTATTTATGTCCATTGTTTAAATATTATTAATATTGTTTAAATATTTAACAATATTGTTTAAATAATATTGTTTATATTGTTTAAATAATTTATATTGTTTAATTCTATATATTAAATAATATTGTTTAAATATTTAACAATGGACATAAAGCTCAACAAGCCGGGAGAAATGGGATATAAGAAAGATTGCTTAAACGTGGTGAGAAAGTTAATAAGTGACAAGGAAATAAATTTCAAAACTTGCAAAAATGCTTTACTGGGAATGTGGAGAAACCCTCAAGGAGTGGCAGTTACAGACATTGGAAGGAAGAAGATACTATTCAGCTTCAAAGACAGAAAGAAAGGGTTGCAGATCATTCAGAACGGACCATAGAATGTCAAAGGCAATATGATTAATCTCAGGTTGTGGAGGGAGGGCGAGTCTGTTTTTGAAGTTGACCATGACTTCATGAAATTTTGGATTCAAGTGCATGGCATCCCACTTGAATTCATGGAGAAAGAAACTGCTAGGCTTATCGGAGAAATGTTAGGAGTCTTAGTCGAAGCTGAAGAACCAAAGACAGATGGAGTCCTTAAAAAGCCATATCTGAGAATTAGGGTGAGCATCAACATCACAAAGGCATTACCTACAGGATTCTAGTTAGATAGAGAGAGTCTGCCTCCACTGTGGATTTTTTTCAAGTATGAGAGGCTGCCGGACAGCTACTGCTTCAACTGTGGTATACTAGGGCATGAGAAGAAGTCATGCAAGAATCCAACAGCTATGGCATGCTGGGATCCTACAAAGAAGAAATATGCACCGGGACTGGGAGCAAGTCAGGGTCGAACAGGATCAACCATGGGAGGAGGCACCCCAAAACAAGGAGGACGGAGTCAGGATGGGGAGATGCAGGCACGTGAACAAATGAACCCTGAGAGAGAGAGTAGCGATGAACGAAGCTCTGAAGAGAGTAGGATGAGGGCAGAAAGAGTTTCGCAGCAGAAAATGTGGGAGGAAAGTGTCTGAAAAAACCAAATAAAGAGAGAAGAAGAGATGGCAGATGTAGAGGAGCAGGTGGAAGAAGTACTAACCCTGATTTTCAGGAAGAGGGGGATACGCATCATGACCTAGAAGCAGCCTATAAAATTAGCAATCTGATTAAAGAGATAAGAGAGAGGAAGAATGAATGGGCCAATATCAAAAAGGCCCAGATGCAAGAAAGGAGGAATCAGGAAAAGGAATCAGACAGAATTGGTCAAGCAAGGGATATTCGGCCCAATACAGGGGCTTTACATCAGCAAGCAAGGAATGCTGGAATAAGTGGGCTGAATAAGTACACAATTGAAGGAGAAGAAGTGAACAGCTATAAAACAGAAGACTGGAGAATGGGCCCAGGAAAAAAAGAAAAAGAAACTATAGGCCAGGAATTAAAAAGGCTTATATTAGCAAGGAAGTGGGACAAACAGGAGTGTGTAGCCAAAACAGAGAAAAAAGAGAAACAAAATTTTCTGCCGGGGGAAACAGAGGAGAATGCTACTGGAATACTATTCAAAGAAGATCAGAAGGCAGAACATAAAGGAGAGTGCCAAAAAGCAAAGCCAGGGGAGAATATCTATTATGTTGAGTTAGCAAGTGATGAAGATGAAGAAAAGGAAACGGAAGCACAGACAGATTGGGAAACGCGACTTGCAAAGAAATTGGAACTGAATCTGAATTTGAAGAGGAAACGAGAAACAAAACAGATTCCAATGCTAACTTATAGAGAGAGACAGGAGGAATAAGAGGATAGAGAATCCAAAAAAACAAAGAACAGCATCAACTCTAATGGTTCAGGGGAGTATCAGTTAGCTAGGCTTGTTACTTGTCAGATTATTGGAATGCAAAAGGCTGAGGAGGCGGGCCTTATCAAGCCCCAACCTCAGCCATGAGTATCATCAGTTGGAATTGTCGGGGAATAGCGGCTGCCCCGACAATTTCTGAGTTGTATAACCTTTGTAAAAAAGTAAAGCCGCTTATAGGTTTTTTTTAATGGAAACCAGGGCCAGTCAAGAAAGAATGAGTAGGATAAGAAGAAGGCTGAATTTTGATAAGTTGTTTTGTGTAGAACCCCAGGGCTTGTCCGGTGGGCTATGTTTGCTATGGAAATCCAACATTAATATTGATGTTTATAAGTGGTGTGATAATTATATCAAAGCAAGTATTAATATCAATAATGTTATGAATTGGCAGGGTATTTTCGTGTATGGCAACCCAGTTTTCCAAAAGCGAAGGAAACTCTAGCGGGAGCTTACGGTAAGTAATAGAAACAGGGAAGAACCTCAAGCTGTTTTGGGGGATTTCAATGATATCCTAAGTCAAGACGAAAAGGTAGGCCTTCATCCTCAACCAAAAATTTATTTGGATTCCTTCAGAAAATTTGTAGATGATAATGGTTTAATAGATATTGACCTTAAAGGAAGTAGGTTCACATGGTACAGCAACCCAAGAAATAACTTTGTCACTAGAGAAAGACTAGATAGGGTATTAGTGAATTGGAAATGGCTGAGTTTACATCAGAATGTTGTTCTAAAAGCTGCTCCGGCCATAAGTTTGGATCATTGTGCTTTAATTTTGGAAACACAACCGAAACTTTGGATAAAAAAAGAATTCAGGTTTGAGGCCTTTTGGACAGAACATGAGGAGTGCAAAGAGGTTATTAGGAGGAGTTGGCAGCAGCATGATGGAAATAGAAACTGTTGGAATCAATTCATCAGAAAGAGGGGTAGATGCATAAGAGAATTGACGGAGTGGAGCAGAAGAAAGTTCAAAAGAGCAGACAAAGAAATAGAAAAAAAGAAGAATGAGCAACTTCAAATACAAAAGAGCGATATGACGGACAGAGATAAAAAAAGAGAAAAAGAACTGAAGAACCAGATAAATGATCTTTGGAAGCAAGAAGAAAAATACTGGGGGCAAAGATCAAGGTTGAAATGGCTTAAATGGGGAGACAAAAACACAGCCTTCTTTCATGCAACAACCATACAGAGAAGAATGCGAAATAGAATTGACAAACTGAAAGATGAGGCTAGACATTGGATACAGGGAGAAGCAGACATTATGAGACTAGTAGAAACACATTTTGCCAAGTTGTTCACTTCGGAAGGGGATAGGAACATGGAAGACTGCTTAAAACATATACCTATGAGGGTCACGAGTAAGATGAATGATGACCTAATGGCAAAGATCAAAGATGAGGAAATTAAGGAAGCAGTCTTTGGCATGGGAAGCTTAAAAGCCCCGGGTCCTGATGGGTTAAATGGACTTTTCTTCTAACAGCATTGGGATATTCTGAATAAAGAAGTGTGTGGTATGGTGAGGCAGATTTTTGAAGAAGGCAGCTTACCAGAGGACTTAGGAGAAACAACTGTGGTTTTAATTCCAAAGGTAAGGCAACCGGAGAGTCTAAATCAACTCAGACCCATCAGCTGCTGTAACTTCATATACAAGATTGTAACAAGGGTCTTGGTCAAAAGATTGAGGAAAGTGCTTGATGTTGTCATATCTCCGGTTCAGAGCGCTTTTATAAAAGGAAGGCTCATACAGGATAATATAGTAGTAGTGCAGGAAGTGTTTCACAAATTAAACAGGAAAGGAAATCACGGAAGTAATGATTTAGCCATCAAATTGGATATGAATAAGGCTTATGACAGATTGGAATGGAATTTTCTGCAAAGGGTCATGGAAAAGTTTGGTTTCAGTAGAGAATGGGTGAAGCTGATGATGAGTTGTGTTAAGAGTGCCACTTATAGATTTAAAATTAATGGAAAATTGTCGGCCAAGATCCACCCTCAACGGGGACTCAGACAGGGAGATCCTCTATCGCCATATCTCCTTATCTTAGCAGCGGAAAGTTTTACTATTCTTATGGAAAGGGCACTGATGGACAACCTAATTTCAGGAATAAAATTAGCTCCAACTGCACCAGTTATAACCCATTTGCTATTCGCTGATGATTGTATCATTTTTGCAGGTGCGCAAGAGGAGGAGATTTATCAATTAATTCAGATCATAAACAAGTATACAGAGGCATCAGGACAGAGAATAAATACAGAGAAATCCGGACTGATCTTTGGAAGCCAGGTATCGATTCAGAGGAGAGTAAATATTGAAGAGATCACTGGAATGGCATCGTGGGAAGAGCCAGGAAAATACCTAGGATTACCAGCTACATGGGGGAGATCCAAGAATAAGGCGCTAGAGTGGATTCAAGAGAAGATACTAGACAAAATGCAAGGATGGAAGGAGAAACTTTTAAATCAAGCGGGAAAGGAAGTTTTGATAAAGGCTATTATACAGGCGATTCTGGTCTATGCCATGAACATCATCAAATTCCCCAAGTCTTTTTGCAGGAAAATTGAATCAATAATTGCGAAATTCTGGTGGACTAACAACGGTAAGGAAAGAAGCATTCACTGGAAGAGCTGAAAAAAGATGACCAGGAGCAAATTAAACGGAGGCTTAGGATTTAAAGATTTTGAAAGCCAAAACATAGCACTCTTGGCCAAGCAAGCTTGGAGACTGGTAAAGGAGGAGGATGCAATATGGGCTCGGATCCTAAAAGCCATATACTATCCAAATTGTAGCCTCTGGGAAGCGGAAAGAGGAGGCAACACATCATGAATTTGGAGGAGTATGTTGGAAGGTAGAGATTTTCTCAGAAGGAAAGGAAGGTGGAATGTAGGAAGTGGAGAAGGGATACATATCTGGGAAGATAATTGGGTGGTAGGAATAGACAAGTTGAGGAGAGTCGGAGAAAATCAACATAGTAGAGTGAGCGAGCTAGTAAGAGAGGGCGAGGGCTGGGATTTAGACAAAATTCGGGAAATTTTTCATGCAAATGAGATTGAGCTGATAACAAGAACGTCCATTAGTTTGATTAACAAGAATGATCATTTTGTTTGGCCGTATAGGAATGACGGAAAGTATTCAGTCAAATCAGGATATCAGGCAGCGAAGGAGGAGAAGGATACAATGGAAGTCACAATGCTAGGCAAGGCTTCAACAAGTCAGAATTCGAAGGAGATATGGGAAAGGATTTGGAGATTACCGGTACCGGAGAAGGTTAAAATGTTTCTATGGAAAGCAGTGCATGGAATTCTGCCAGTGAACGCGAATTTATATCAGCGCAAAAGTGCTCTCACTCCCAAGTGCAGCATATGTCATGAACAAGATGAAACAATAGAACATGTGTTGTTGTTATGCCCGTGGACGAGAGCGGTATGGTTTGGATCTAGTATTCAAATCGTGCCTTCGGCTTATGATGTCAAATCTTTTGAAAAATGGTTGATAGACACAATTGACAAAATTAATAAACTGGTAGGAAGTGAACAAGACAAAGTTTTGTGCAAATTAGGATGTGTTTGTTGGTGCATTTGGAAAGCTAGGAACCAGCACATATTCCAGCAAACAAAACTCAACCCACAAAATACAATAATCCATTCAGAACAGATTGCAGCAGAATATCATAATGCAACAAAAGACCTCAACAAAGATAATAGAGCTATGGCAGATAGGAATGGAGAGAATCAGAGAATTACCTGGAGGCCTCCACCCCGCAATAAAATGAAAGTAAACATAGACGCGGCTTTTCAAAGGGAGACAGGAATCGCAACAACAGCAGCAGTGTTCAGGGACTGGCAAGGTAAAATCATAACCGGAGCTTCATCAAAATTCAAATCAACATCAGCTTTAGCAGCTGAAGCACAAGCATACAGAGAAGCTCTTATTCTCACAAAAAATTTACAGATAAGGAACTGCATAATTGAATCAGATTGTCTACCTCTGGTTCAAGCAATCAAGATAAGAACGCCCTTAGCTGAAGCAGATGCAATCATCAGGGACATTCTGCAACTGCTGGAAGAGGCGCCGGATCTGGGAGCTACTTGGACTCCACGAGAAGGCAACACCTTAGCTCACCAACTGGCAGCGATGGCAGCAGTAAATCAGCTACAGAGGCAATGGACAGTTACTCCGCCTGCACAGATCAGAAATATTATCAGAACAGAAGCAGGATTCGCAATTCTTCAGAATAATCAACGCAATCGAACTCAAGACAATCAGGTTTCAATTTCAACCAACCTTCAAGGAAATCAAAGAGACGAAGGATTACCTGGGCGGGTGGAAACGGAAACCTGGAACAGCCATGCAACTCAGGGGGATCGGCGACTTCAGCACCCGGTTTCAATTCGGCAGACGAAACCCACCAGCAGAGACACATTCAACATCAGAAATAGCCCAAACGAAGGGGACGAAGTCACATTTCATAATGGGCAGATGCTCTATCGGCAGAAGGGTAGCAATGGTCACAACGCGGCGGTGAATTTAGCAGACTTAGGACGTTGTCTAGGGCAGCAGGGGGAGCTTCGGTGAGGAAGAGAATTCCCGCCGGTTGAAGATGGCACACACACAATCATCGGCGGGCGAACTGAAGCTGGAGACACAACTCCGGATGGCCCGCAGCAGCATCCTAATCTTCACATGGAGGTTCGGTGACGTTGGCGGAGCGACGACGCATTCATCGGAAGGAAGAAGAAGAGGGCGAAGTTGGTTAGGTCGGGCCTGGGGGTTGGTGAGCTGAGCAGGTTTGGGTTGGTTTTCTGGGTTTGGGCGAATTCGGGT
>NC_029794.2:117862561-117865837 GCF_000816755.2 Arachis ipaensis
CACGAATATTACCAAAACAAATAAAAAGGTAGTCCCACGAAAATTATCAGTGTAAGATTAAACACTGTCTAATTCATTTGACTCTAGTTAAAAAAAAAGAATTAGGAGGAATATCTAAAATTTGGAAGCTATTGCTATCGTCGAGTCCCTCCTTGGCTAAGACATTCGCTGCCCTGTTTTTCCTCCCTGTAGGTGAGCATGAATTTCACGTTCCATTCTCTAGGTTCAAAATCTTTCTGACTAAAGCCTCAGGGTATATTCTTGCTTTATCTCTGTCTCGAATGACTTCAGCCACAGCTTGTGAATCTGATTTCACTATAATTCTTCTCAAACCCAAATCCAATGCCGTATTCATTCCAAAATAATTCCCAATAATTTTGCTTGAAACGCATTCCATGCTCCAACATTGCCTTTAAAACCCCCCACCTATCTTCCTTTGTGGTTTCGTGGAAGGCAAGATTTTATTAGAAGCAGAACCTTTTCTTTTGTATTCATGGAAACGTAAGTCTTGTCTTTCTAATGTACTTTCCAACGTCAGCCAAACCCATTGTTTTTTGTCTTTTGGGTGTTCATGGATCGGATTCGATTCGCATATTTGCGATATCCAAATCCGATTTGAAACTTGCGAATATGGATCCGATCCGCAGGGCTATCGGATCCTATCCGCACACTAATAGGATCGGATTGTGAATTTTGTGCTAGTATCCGCATATCTGCATATCCGCAAAAATAAAGAAATAAACAAGTAAATATTTTTTATGTTTTATTTCAATTAAGAGTAAACATATTTAAAAGAATAAAAAAAATAAATTTTATTATTATTTATTTAATAGAAATAAACTTTTAAAAATATTTTTTGTGTTTTGCGGATATATTCTATATCCGATTCGATCCACAAATGTGCGGATCGGATCCAAATTTAAAAACTGCGGATATTGGATCCGATCTGATTATTTTAATGCGGATCGAATCGAAATTTTAGTCATATCCGATCTGATTTCACCTTGTTTGCTATTATCCTTTATCATTATTTTTTTTTCCAATTTTCAAGGTCAATCTCTGAATGAACGAAATTCAGGCCCATATTTAAAACAAATGACTAATAGTTATTTCTTCTTTTTCCACCACCAAGACAAAAAAAAAGTAATTATCCACCAACCACCCAACCTTTATTATTAATAGCTATTAATTAATGAATTTAATTTTAATGTATTAATTACACAATTATCTAATTAAACAGCACATGAAAATTAAAATCCAATATTTAATTATAAATTTTGGGTATTCGGTTTTAAAAGAATTAACCACCTATTATTGTTCATTCCATTTGTCATATGTTCTTTAAATAGGATTAGGGTTATGTTGTAGCAAATGTTGCTTGAGTAGGTAAGTATTGAGTTGATAGGGAATGGAATCTTGATCAGGACAGAAGGCATTCGGCGGCAAAGATGGTGGTTGTGGCAGTGAAAGAAATGAACACGGCTAAGAGTTGAAGGATTGTTCAAAAAAGTGGAGAAAGGAGTGTGGTGCATCATTAAAATTTAAAATTCCTATAATAGATTTAAGGTAAAAACTCATATGCAGTTGTTTTCACGTGAAGTTGATATTTAAAAACCATTAGATGACTTGACAAGTTTGACTAAATTACTATCTAACGATTCTCAACTATCAACTTCATTGCATGTGAGTCTTCGCCTAGATTTAAAATAAATTCATTCCCCTAAGCATTTAGATCTTTATGGAGTTAAGCCTCAAAGTGATTCTTGAAGTTGCGCTCGAGGCTCAAAGCGATCCCTAAAGTTAATAGTTACTCAATTTTATCCTCAAAGTTACACTCCGGGACTCATAATAGTCTCTCAGGCAGTTTCTGTCCATTACTAGTCGTCGGAAAGCTGAAGTGGACTAGTTCCTGCCACGTGGCAAACGAAATTTTTTTGTTTGCAATTGGATCTATTTTCTCTTTTAAAACCCTAATCCCTAATTTTTATTCCATGAATTCTCTTCCTCATTCTCTTCTTCTTCAACTCTATTCTCTCCTGTCACTCTTCCAAATCCAATCATCAATAACCTCTATTATATAATCTATATTCCAAGTCATCACCATCACCATCCTCGTCTTCCTCATTCTCATCAAATTTCTCATCATCACTCAGAATGTACCTCGATCCTTCAAGCTCCATCTCTCTGTCAATCTCTTCCAACAAGTCCATCAGTGACATCATCACAGGTTGCGCTGCCTCGTCTTCCTCTCCCTCTCCAACAACCTCCCCTGTAGCAGCCGCCTCCACCGCCTTCTGTGCTGCAACTGCCTCTCTTGCTAATAGTGTCCTATTGCCATCCACATGTGACCCATCCTTGTCATCAATGTTGTCCCAGAATGTCACCATGCGCCCCTTCCAAAACAGGTCCGACACCATGCTGGAGGAGTTCCGTCACGAAAGTTGAGGCTGAAGTAGCACGCTGCTGGTAGGGGCTGGCTTCGTGGGGTCACCGGCAGTGAATGTGACCACAGACGGGGAGTTGTAGCGGGTGAAACTCCGACAGGAGAAGGTGGTCTTGGCTGCGAGTGAAGGAGGAGGGAAGATTGAGACATCATCAACGTTATCGTTGTTGTCAGCCATGTGGTGGTGGTGATGAGTTGAATCATCGTCGTTGGAAATGGATTAAAAGTGTGTAAGAGAGTTGGAATATTGTGTGTGATAAACTAATTAATAATCTTTTATATAAAATTTATTGGATTCCATTTTGTCTTAGTATGAAATGAAGTTTTTTTCCCTCTTTTGGTACTATACTAGTACCAGTTGAAAGTACCAATTAAAAGATTTATAGTTTTACATTGTTACATACATGATTGGATTTAAAAGAGGGATTTGTCTATGGTGGAAAAAGAATAAAGTGATTCTTTAAGATCTAAAGAGAATATACTATTTTTATAGTTGTGATGATTTTTTATACTATTTTTTTATATTGCATGGATCACCTCTAACTTAGTAAAATTATAATGAATAAATTAAAAAATGGCCCAATTATGCTAATAATTTTAAGACGTAAATTTAGTGAAAAAAAATGTGAACTTTTTGAGATAAATATGTATTTAGTAAAATTATTTTATTAAATAGGTTACCTATATATTGATCATAATTTAATTTTAGTCCTTCTAAAATTAATAAAAATAATATATTAGCCAAACATGCCTTCTTAATATGAAACTAGTTTCATTTTTCGTGCTTTGCATAAGAATTTAAATTATAATCGTAAAAAAATATTATTTAGTAT
>NC_029794.2:117867456-117876462 GCF_000816755.2 Arachis ipaensis
TTATATTTTATATTATTCATATATTTTTTTAAAATTAATAAATAAAAAGACATTGGTATTATTATGTTTATTATTGTAAATAATTGGATTTTATTTTTTTGAAGTAAAAGAAGTTCAACACAACAAGGTGGAGAAATTAACAAGAAACAAAACAACAATAGCATAACATAGCAAAGTTTAACACACCCCAAAGTCATCTTCGACAATGCCATCAACAATCAAATGGTGCACTACCAATTCACTCATCGGAGATCGTGAAGGACCTGTTGATAATTTCTACCACGCTTGAGCCTTGATTTTTGAAGATTCTGTCATTTTTTTTCTAGCCAAATTGTCCAGATAACAGCAAAGAACCCAATCAACCACTTCTTCTTTTCATCTTTTCTCGCTGAAATATTCGTCCAACTTTCAAAGCGTTGCTTGAATGTTCCGGGCATAGTCCATATCCTACCAAGAGCAAACAGCCAAGCACACCACACCTGCCAAAATAATCTCACACCCAATAAACAAGTGAAAAACAGACTCCACAGACTTATATAATAGCATAATACGCACATATTATCATTCTGATCAATCACACCTAATCTACCCGGTCTATCCTTAGTATTCACCTTACTAACCAACACAAACCAAGCTTTATTGACATTTCTTACTTTTAAGTTAATCTTCATTAACTTTAAAACATAAATGTCAATAACGAAAATACTCCATTTAGATTCAAATAAAATATAAAATACTCCCATTTCGATTTACAAACTTATGAATTTAAAATAGAACAATAAACGATTTCTAAAAATTTATTAAAAATCATTCTTTGACTCATTAGCATCTAAAAAATCATTACCAAGACTTTTGATGTTGAGAAAATTAATATAGGAGTTAAAATTTGAATTTTTTTCAGAGTCAGAAGTAATAAATAGTTATACAATATAATATAACTAACTATATTTATACAATATATAATTAATTTGTGAAATTAAGTATAGAAGTTATTGCTTTGATGATGTTACTTCTAACTCAAACTTATTTTGTAGAGCATAACGTGGCTCTATGCACAAAACAAAGCTAAATCAGAAGGTTCTATAGCTGAGGGATATGTAGTTGAAGAAGCTCTTATGTTTTTCTCTTGATACTTAGAAGGAATTGAGACAAGATTGAATAAGCCACCACGTGTTGATGATCGTCTTGATGATAATTGTAGTACACACGTGGATTCCCTTTTTCCACAAATGGGTAACTCTAAGGGAGCTTTCACAATATTTGAGTTGTCACCTATGGAAAAAAAATAACCACATTGTTACGTGGTTCTAAATTGTCCGTATGTCAAGTCGTTCATTCAGTAACTGCTTAAAGATTTTCGTACATGTTTTTTATTTACTTGAAAATGGTTGTTTAGTTAGAGTTAAACTTTCATATTTGACAATGATTTCAAAAATTTTGTACGAAGACGATCTAAGGGTAGAAAGCCTTCAAAAATAGATATAGAAAAAACAGTCAGTAAAAATTTTGTTACTTGATTTCCTGCATAGGTAAATAGAAAAGTGATAAATTTTTGCTAATATTGAGCTAGTATTTACAGATATAATAACTAATGTGTCGTTCTATCATAATAGCTTATGAATCCAGACATTATAATATTGTGCTGAGGATTTGAGATACCTAACAAGGGGTTCATCATGATGTGCCAAGAGGTTTTTTACATTTAGTATAATGGGTTCTCCTTTTGAAATATCAATCGAGATAATGGGTTAAAGACCTAGAATAGTAGAGTTTTCTTAATGTTCTCAACTCCTTGTGTTGCTAGCACTTGTAATGCTAATGTTAGGAATATTGATTTGTCATATTATGGCAAACTAGAAGATATTATAGAACTAAACTACAATGACCGATTTTAGATTACTTTATTCAAATGTAAATAGGCTAACACCACTAGAGAATAGAGGTGTAAAAAGAATAGTTGGATTTTACTTCTGTTAATTTTTCATGAGTAATACACAGTGGTGATCGTGAGGAGGATGATCTATATATTGAAGCCTCACAAGTTCAAATGGTGTATTTTGTCAATGAGAAAGTGAATAAAGATTATAGTATTGTCGTGCATTTGAAGCCAAGAGACTCATATGATATGGGGGAAATAAAGATGATGAAGCATGCGAGAATGAGCCATGGTCAAAGCAAAACTTAGATTCTTTATTTGAAAATGGTGATAATCTATCATTGTTAAGAGATGAGGTAGATGATGAACTACTAGATGATAATTATCAATTATATTTGAACTTTTGAAGCAACTAAAATATCCTTAATTAATTTTTTTAATAACAAAATCACATTTTAAAATTAATTTTAAAATGACTAAAATACTATTATAGAATTATTCATATTGTTTGATTGTATTAGAAATGAGAAATTCGATTTTTTATTTTTACAAGACTAAAATATTTTTTTAGTTAATTTAAATGACTAATTAAAGTATCATCTTTAAAATTCAAACAAAAATAAATTTTTCGTATTAATTTTAAAAAAATACTAACCCTTCAAGTCTAAGGATGTTTAATTGTATTTGAAAATTAGTATTTGAATTTCATTATAAAAACTAAAATGTTCATAGAATTTATTTTAAGATTAATTTTAGAAAGACTAAATTAACGAAATTATTAATTTATATTCTATGACTAAAATACGAAATTAACCTTTTTAGTATTAATCTTAAATAACTAAAATACTCTTTTAAAATGAAATAATTTGCATACTCATATTTCTTAGTTGAATTATTGAAAAAACATTAGACTATAATAAGACTTTCTTTAAAAAAATGATAAAAATTGTTGAGACTCAATAACACATACAAGTAAAAATCATTATTGATTTGGGCACACAAAAATTTGCGTGTAAAGCTGTAATGTTGTGCACTGTCACCAAAAGTTTGGGTTCTTACCATAAAATTATAAAAAGCTTAAAAACCTGTATTTTTTTAAAGGACTCTAACATTATCTCCAATTCTATTATTTATCTTGGTCCTTTAAGCACCCAAATATACTTTCACCATCCTAGAAAGCTCCTTAAAAGAGTGAAAGATAAGGGGGCTGAAGAGAATGAGGAAGAGAATTCAAGAAACAAAAATTGGGGATTAGGAACTTAAAAGGGAAAGAACCGCACTGCAAGCAAAAAGGTTTCGTTTGCCATGTCACTACGCTGTTAACAAAAAAGTTTCGTTTGCCACATCACACTACGCTTCTAGCATGCCAGCATGGTAAGAACCAGTCCACCTCAGCTTTCCGATGACCAGTGATGGACGAAAACAGCCTGAGGAACTAATATGAGTCCTAGAGTGTAACTTGAAAGACAAAATTGAATAACTATTAACTTCAGAAACCACTTTAAACCTCAAATGCAACTTCAGAAACCACTTTGAAACTTAACTCAATCTTTATGCCCCAAAAAACCAAATTTCTTCTAACATTTATTTCAATTTAAAATGGAGGGGCAAATGGCCAGAAAGTAGTAACCTCCGGTACCAGAACCAATTCTGAAGATGTGTCGTTATCATCTTTCTTAGATTGATAATATTCTATGACAATGCTTCTCTCAGAAATCACTTGGTTTGAAACAGTATCAAAAAATTTGGTTTGGAACACGTGTATATGTGTGTGTGTGTGTGTGAGAGAGAGAGAGAGAGAGAGAGGACAAAACGGTTTATAAAATGTTTGCTATAGAAACCCAAAACTGGGGGCAGTCAAGAAGTAAAAGCTAAATGGGAAACTAAAAGAGACTAATTTTCTTTTCCTTGTGAATTACAATCTGTTACAAAGGTGTGGTGCTGCTGAATCAGTTAGCTTCAAGTATTTGGGTATTGGGAATAGAAGCTCCTCAACCTATTCTACCTTCTTGCTAGCTTTGGCATCAGTCCCCTCCTGTGATGATGAATCAGCACTCTTTGACTCATTGAAATCCAACAACTGCATTCATACACACAAGTCAAACTTTCTTACTATGCTTAAGGGATGAACTGTCTCCAAATCTTAACATGTAAGAAGTAATTAAGATTATGGATATTACTATGATGCATTACACACCATGTTGAATTCTGTGCATCATGCTCTAAAAGGTAATCTTATGATATGGATTTGGATCATGATGGATACCACTCGCACTCTCGTGATTCAAATCTAACCATTAGATTATCTTAATTCATGATGCGCCAAACATAATCATTGTCTCTAATTAGTTCCAAATAATAATAATAATAATAATAATAATAATAATAATAATAATTTCATTGTTCAAAAGGTATCGTGTTGAGGTATAGACCTATAAGAACAGGTCATAACAAGATTAAGCCGCAGACACAAGTTAACTAGAGTAAATTCAATAATGCTTGCACTTTATTGTCGAGGCAAAAAGTTTTTAAACCCATGATAAATCAAACTTATGCTATTCCCATTATCCATGGTCAGAGAGAGAACATGACATGGTAATAGAATATTGTTATACTCACTAAAATAAATCATTGAAATAAGATTTGAAGCATAAAGGATGAGGGATCAACACGTATACAAGAAAAGAGAGTAGGAAGGGGAAAAAAAAACCTATTATACAAACCTGTTTGACTTCACCATTCCATAAGCAATGTGCGGCCAAAAATCCAATTACACAAGGAACAATGTACAGAAGAGCAGGCTGACAAAAGGGGTACAAAATGAAGTGGAGAAACGTTAAATTGAGATATTGATATCCAAAATCCAAGATAAGCTCTAAATGCTCAGTCAGGCAAATATTTCCATACCTCCAAGCTTCTGCCTAAAATGATTGAGTAATTAAAAACAATAGAAAAATGAAACCACAAATCAATTACCTGTGCAGCCTGAAACCAATTCATCACAACGATTGTAAGGACCAAGCCAATGGTGTATCCTAAAAATGCACTCTTGAAATACTGGGGCTGTTTTCCTCTAGACACATCAAACCGCAAAGCCAATGCAACAAAAATACCTGAAGGGGGAAACATAAAATCAAAACAAACAGAAGAAACAGCCCAGCAATCATAAAAAATTCTCACTTCCACATACATATGGATTATACAGAAAATCACAAATCTATGAAGAATGATCGCCAGTCCAGTTTGAAGTTATAACCCAAAAACTGAAATAAACATGGCAGCAAAATCAAGAAGCTGGCAGATTTCTTGCATCATTTCATCCCCAAAACAAGTGGTTACTAAGAGGCTGATTGGTTTGTGAAGATATTTTTTGTTTTCGTTTTCTGTTTTCATTTTCAACTTTTCACATTTTAGAAACCGCGATTAGTTTGTGAAAAGAAGATTCGTTTCTAAGTATCGAAAATAATAAAAATATGTTTGGTTGGTTTATTTTCAAAATGTATTTTCAATAGTTTAAAATCACAAAACTATATTTTTATATTAAATGTACGATTTTAGTTATTTAATTTTTTTATTAAATTAACAATTAATTTTTATACGGTATCAATAGGAAATAAATTACTATCTTATTATACTATTTTAGAAAAATTTGGTATCTCTTATATATATATATATATATAGTTGGTTTTATATTTTCTATGGCACTATATAACAATAAAAAACATCAATTGAAACAAAAAAAAATCGAAACTAAAATTGGTTTTCCACCAAACGAATCAATTAATTAATATCAAAATTTATTGAAGTAAACATATAAAGACGAGTAGAGAGATTCGAACCTTTGTCCCAAAATAAAAAACACCGTGTTTTGGTTTGAAAACGTTTTCAAAAGTTAAAACTGAAAAGACTGAAAACATGAAAATAGCCTTTTTTTTTTACTTTGTTATTTTTTTTTTTTTTTTTGAAAATGCTTCCGTTGAAAATATTTTTAAAATGTTTAATCACTCATATTTTCATGTCTTATTTTCATTTTCATCGAAAATGGAAATGAAAACACTTAATAAACCAATCAGCCCCTAAAGTGCCAGTCAAGGCACAGGCTTACTCACACCTGGCTTAGCAAATTCATGGGGATTTTATGTACCATGGGCCTCCCAGAAAATTGCCAATATCATTTGGTATTCAATTCCATCTCGTTCTCCCAGAAAAGGTACAGACATAGTGTAAGAGAGTCTAATACCAGATATGTACTTTGAACCGCACTAATCATTACGGCACAATTTCATAAAATGAACTGTGTAGAGAAGAAGACTGATCCTACCAGGGATAACAATATCACCAAGCCCAAGCATTGAAAACGGCCTTGCAGAATCTGCTGTGGGGAACAGAAGCTGTGAAGAATAACAGAACTATAAATCAGGAAGAAACTCAGTTGATTAAAGATTTGAGTGACATTACACTATAAAAATTCAAATGAAGATGGATAAACAGAAGTTTCCAATTCAGTAAGGTTTTAACCTTTATTGGAGCATCAAAAGATTTTGCAACGCTGACCATAACAGGAGTGAAGAAAACCCAGAAGATGTCATATACAAATAGACCGGCCTGCAAAATACACGTATACAGTAAAAAAGAGATAAAAATGAAAGCATATAATTTATCTTCTAAAAAATCATCAAAGATCTAATTATATCAGCATGGAATAAAATATATTATTTTCAATTCAAAATATTTACAAGCTTAAATTAGATTGCAAATATCAGAATGAACTGGAGGGAGGGAGAGAGATGTTATTTTCAATCAAGATGGAGGCCCTTCATATTTTATTTTATTTAAATCAAAACAAGGGGAAGAGAAAAATTCTCCACAAATAATAATAAAACTTACATCAATTACTTGGAGAAAAGAAAAATAACCTACCAAGAGAATAGCACCAGTTTTGAAAGATCCTAGAGATAACATTTCAATTCCCTGGAAACATTAGAGATGGAACCAATGGTATCAATTACCATGTAGTAAGCACTAACAAAACTGAAATTCAATTTTACAGACAACCATAATAAGATAAGCAATGGACTTATTTAATTTTCTTCATCAAGCCTGTCAATCTAAGGAATGAAGAATCAAACCTGAATACAGAAAGCAAGACCCAGTATATTATTTGCCAGCCAATGCTTCCTCAAAGCATACCACACACAAAAGAACGTGCCAGGGATAGCAGCAACAATCTGTGATCTTGTAAACTCAATCTCCAGAGCTGTGTAAGAAAGGAGAAAGTAAAAACATCATTCTGCAAGATAGAAGCAGATAAGGTCATCCCAATCAAATGCAGCAAGCAGCTAGCAGCAGCAAAAACACCATAATGAAAGTGTATAATCATATCATCATCATCACAATATACTAAACAACACATAAAGAAAGCAACAATGTAGGTAGTAAGCTCTGTCACCAGTCAATGATTAATGATCATATTAATCGTACAGAACATAAAAGTAAAATCAAATAGAAGAATTCTTTAGTAAGCAAAAAGCTAAACCACCATCAAGAGTATTTAATCTAATCAGAGCATAACACCCTTCTAATTATTATGCGAACACATGATATCTGAATAAATTAGTATATTTATGTTTATTACTTGGTTAAACATCTTATCCATAGTATAGATATACATCACAGCATCAAAACAGTCATCAATTCTAATATTATGGAAAAAACACAGCAGTCATTAAGGAGGCAGGCATCATGTCAAATACATCGAAAATATGGGAAGCGCCAGACTATGACATCCTCGTTCCACTTCTTTGGCAGATACCGTTTGATAGATGGTAATAGTGTTGCCCTGTAGAGATTATAAAAGCAAATGTCTAATAAGCAGCAAATATATCCAAAACGACTGTTGACCATATAAGCAAGTACACTGGACAAAAGGAAAAGAACATACGATAATGCAACAATCCCGAGCACAATAAAGTAGGCTGTCAATACAGCGTTCACCAAGTCCTTGGAGAGAAACTTGAAGAGTAAGAAAAGGGACAGTAACATTGCACTCCCAACAAAAGGAAATCGCATCGCATGTTCATTGGACATTGTCTCCTGCATAATCATACCCAGTGCGAATCAGAGAAGTCGAAGGTCTAAATCTTGAGCCACAAAAAGTAATGCAGAGCATAGAATTGGCATTAACAAAAAAAGAAAACTACTTACAGTTGGAGGAGTCGGTTTGACAGAACGGTAACAACCCACAAACACAGTGAGGCAAGCAGTCAAAATGACATTCAAATTCGGATCTACTTTCACAGCAAGCGGTGCTAAGGTTAACCCTGCCATGACAAATAAAATGCCATTAATGTATAGTGATCAGCATTCAAGGAACAGCAATGGAACCACACAAGAATTTCATATTAGCATTATCAACATTTCACTAAACAAGCACATTAACATTCCATATCATACCAAACCATATCATACACTAATCTAAATAGTAAAATTTGAGACCTTTCTCAAAACAAAACCCACCCAATTTCATACAAAACAGGAAATGCTTTGAACTATAGTTCTCATAATGCTCGTTAATACTATAAACTGAAACAAGAAACCTTGAATTTCACTAAAAGAATGAAAAAGAATATAAAAAGCAAACCTGCTAAAGCCAAAAACGCAACCCGCTCCGTGTTCTTCATATTGTTAAATTTCTCTTTAACAATTCTAGATCTAGTGAAGTCAACCGTAGCGAGAATGGGACTACCCTGCGACCAAGAATTTAAAGAAAAAAAAATCAAAACCCCGCAAGGGATCAATTGGAAACGGGTTCACCCCAAATAATGGATGGAAAAAAAATATAATTAAAAATTGAATATTGATATGGTTGGGAGTGAAATGAACCTTGAATCGGTGAGGCACAAAATAGAGTAGCGGATCGGAGAAAGGGAAGGATTAGGGTTTAAAGTAGTAAAACAAAGAGAAATGAAGAAAAAAGAGGGTTAATTGAGAAATTTAGATATTTTAGAGAGGGCAAGCCATTTTCAATGAAACGGTGGATTAGAGATACTTTCAAGTTTCATCCCTCATCATCAACATATTATTTTACACATATAAATAAATAAATAAATAACTCAAGACAAACCACTTTT
>NC_029794.2:117877525-117890259 GCF_000816755.2 Arachis ipaensis
AATGGACATTTGCAGTTAATCAAAATAATTGTACTGTTATTATGTGTAAATAATAATAAAAAAATATAATTAAATAGTTATGTGTTAGTGTAAAATAGTCTATAATTTACATTGTGAATATACCAAAATTAAAGTAAAGAATTTATTCAAAAAGACCAAAGTGTTTTCTTATAAAATAAAGTTTCGGTTTTTGGCTGCTTGAGTTTAAGAAAAGTGGGAAACCGAATGAACCACGTCAGTTGAGGTGTTCTAACCAATAACAACATGGCAAGTGGATTATTACATTATTAAGTGACTACAACTACTGGAATTTTTCATTTTGGAAACTTGGTTAATAATTTGACTACACTAATGAGAAGAGAAAGAGGGGGATTCTATCTTTTGACAAAAATAAATGAATTTGACAATTCTAATAAAAATGTTTTAACGGCTCTGATTTGACCACATATTCTATTGTTAATTTACTCCATTTCAGCTGTTTTATATTTGATTTTATTTATATTTTTAAGATATTATTTTGTAAAAATTTATTACATATATTGCAGGAAATAAATCTTTTAGCAAATATGGTAATATATTAGAAACGAATATCTATCTATCTATTTAATATATAAAAGATGAGTCGTGATGAAGATGATAAATTTTGGATTGATTTGAATGGATTTTATATAGATTCATATTTATTCATCTAAATAGCATACTTTTGTATTTTCTCTTTAAATTATATTTAATTGTGAAAACATGCTATTTTGTACTTAATTTAATCAATTTTATTCCACTTTTATTCCATTCCATGCTTTGATATTTTTTATAAGTGATTTAAGATGTAATAGGCATGAATGACTTGATAAAAGTGGAAGATAAGCATGCAATTGAGAGAAAATATAAAGAAAATAAAGGAAAAGTACACAGTCATGTGTACGTACGCACAACATTCTGTACGTACGCATAAGTACCAGCGCGTGATTTCTTTAAAAAGTCACGTGGCTCGCGAATTGGAAGGTTTCCAGACCCATTTCTAAAAGGTTTTGAAGCATATAAGAAGGGCTAGCAACACCATACAACACCATACATTACACAACAAACTTAGGATAGTTTTAGATAGTTTTAGGTTAGATTTTTCTCTCAATTTTCTTAGGGTTTAGTTAGGGTTTATACTACAAGTTTGCATTTTCCAATTTTAATCTTGGATTCTAGCTATTTCCATTGTAAGTATTTTTTAATTTTCTCTTTTATTACACTACTTATTCTACACTTTCTTATATTTTAGTTCATCTTATCAATACATATATACTTTTGTAATTTTGATTTCTAGTTGATTAATTTGATATTTAGTGGTTATTTTATGTTTGTTGAGTTGCCATTGTTGACTATGTTCATTGGTTGTTCTTAGTTTCAAGTAATTTTATAAGTTTGCCATGTTTTGTAAATATGCCTTCCATGTGTTTGATGAAATGTCAATTTTGATTATGAGGTAGATTCTCACTCCTCGACTTGAGGAATTGAGTATATGAAATACTAGAGTCATAATGTCCAACATTCAGTGATAATTCTTGGGTTGTTAGTTATTATTGTTTCCACTAACGCTAGCTTTTTACTAAGGTAATTAGTAAGTTACCTAGGATTTGTGGATTAATAACAATTATGCTCACTTGACTTACTCTTCGATGTTAAAGGTTGACTAGGTGAGATTAATCCATTATAATTATTATAGTTGTGGTTATGGTAAGGAAGGGATTCCATAACTCATCGCAAGTCAAAGATTCCATCTATGTTTTGAACCATACTTCAATCATTTTAGAGCTTTACTTGTCCATATTATATAGATAGTTATTTAATTCCTTTATTAGTTCATTAGTTGCAATTTTGATTGTTCTTTTATTCCTTTATTTGGTTGCTTCATTATTGAAAACCCCTTGATCTTACAACTAAAATTGTGCGCTTGTGGTCAATAGTTCCTAGGGAAGACGACCCGAGGTTTAATTACTCTCGGTTCTTTTTATTTGAACTAAACTTTAATTGAGAGGATCCATTGCCGGTTTGGACTATACTTGCAACGGAAGTTATTTTGTGAAATTCCGAATCGGCACAAATTTTCTCTATCAAGCCGCAAAACAATAACTCTCGTTCTGGAATCCCATCGCGTGTCTCCGATTCTGCTTTTATGATGTATAATTTTTTAAAACCACAACTCGACAAATACACTGAATCGTATCAAGTAAGATCACGGGAGTGGGTTATCGTTTCTACGAGGATTAACAGATTAAGCAAGTAATGGTTAACTGATTATTCTAATTAGACAAGTGAAAACTTGCTTTGAGATTATTTAAATACCAAAACAATAATTTAAATGAAAGCAACAATAATTGAGTAGAAAAAATGATATGATTAAAAACGTTAAGGCTTTGGAGATGTTTCAACTTCAGGACAAATGCTTTTCACTTTCTATTTTGATCATGCAAAGATACAACTTTGGCAAACCATAATTAATTAAACCTCAATTCCTTAGTAATTCAATTTCTCTTTAACCTCATTAATTGCTAATTCTTTAGTCAATTATTTAAGAGAAGAGGTTAAGCACAAATCCTGATTCAAGCCACACAATTCTTAGAGATTAAACCTAGTTGATTTTATGTCACTTATCAAAACTAGTTTAAAAACTTACAGAACTATGAGAAGAAGTTTCAAACTCAATTCCAATATTCAGCTCTTCCAAATTTGATAACAGAATTCAATCAGATTTGAGTTATTTTCCAATATATTCAAACCCTTATAATTAAGGACGAAAATCTTGCTTCTTGAAAAAGCATCAATGCATTAATCAAAGATAGAAAAGTAATAACATCAATCCATTAGAATCAACATTTCTTCTAACCTTAACTGAGGAGATTAGTGACTCGTAGGGCAAAGCAAAATAAGGATCCAAAATTGCAGAAAAGGTCCAAGGGTAAAAGTCCCAATCCAGAGCTCTCTAGATCCTTTTACATATACCTTAAACCTAACTAAAAACCTAATATTCAAACTTAATTAAAGAAAAATCAAATCATATCTTCCTAATTAACTTCAAATTAAAAGTGATTCTTCTTGTGATTATAGCTTAAGCTTTGGTGAATTACTTTCTTAGAAACCATGGGCTTGCACTTGAGTCTTGGGCTTGAGATGTTGTCATGACACTTGAGTGAAGTTTGCAACTTTTATTGTGCACCTCCCAAGGGCCTTTTTGTGTGTAGAGAATGCGAAGCAAGTGAGGGACGTGCCCACGCCCTTGAAGTGATAAAGGAGAATGGGTGTGGGTCATATCCCACGTGCTCAAAGGTAAGAGAGTTGGCGTGTTCTAGGTGTTGGTCACGTCTCACGTCTTCGAAGGTGGGGAGAGTGAGGGCTATTGGGCAATGGCCCAGCGTGCCACATTTGGCACGCCCTTAATGTGCATGGTGGCTGGAGTTTGTAACGTGGAACATGTTCGAATGGTGAGGAGAGTGGCCATGTGTGGCATGGCCATGGGCAACGTCCCACGTTCTCGACGCATGCATGGATGATGGGTGTGTGGCGTGCAACGTCCTCCAACTGGAGGGGAGTAGCGTGCCTGGGCGTGACCAACATGCCACGCCTGCAATGAGGATGAAGCCTGGGCGTGGGTGGCGTGTGCAACGTGCCACACCCTCGAGAAGCACAAGAAGGTGGCGTGGGAGACGTCCTACATCCTCGAGCTAGGGAGGGTTGCATGGAGGTAGCATGATGCTGGCGTGGGTGACGTCCCACTTGTGAGAAGGTTGCATGGAAGCTGGCTCTTTGGACTTTGAACCAGCGTGTAGTTAGTGTGAAGCAAGTGGCACGCCATGCCTTAGCTTACCTCCTCTTCTGTTTTTGCATGCTCTCTATTTCTGTTTGCTTCTGACTTAGCCTCCTCTCTAACTTGAGTACCTTTCTGACTTTGCTTCTGTTATTTAAAAAATTTTCACTAATCTCCTACAAAACACATAAAGCAACGTACTCAAAGTATCTTGACTAAAACACAAGAGAAATAACGAGAAATCACTGACTTTACTAACATAATTAACTAGGAAACTACTATAAGATGCTCATGCATCACTCCATAAACTCAACGTGTGGAAACAAAATTATTTCAATTTTGTGTTTTGCTCCTCTGCAAAAACTTCTTACTTGGTGGAAGGTTATCGGGGGAGACCTTTATCCAGTGGGTTGAAGGGAGTGAATCTCGCAGCAATCTCAAACCATTATCTAGTGGAAGAAAATGGAAATGCTAGCTTCTGGTTGAATGATTAGGGTAAATAATGGATTTAAAACTCATTGTGTTTGATGGAAAAGAGGAAAAGAAGCAGGAATCTTTCTCCCAAATTCTAAGGTACCCTTTTATCCATTATGTTTAGTGCATGTTAGAGCATCTGCAATCCCAAAACGATGGGAGTAATGACTGATACTTTGCTCTGATTGGTTGAGTGGGCTTAATCCCAGATTCCCAACACGTTTTGCTCGATTGAAAAATTTAATCCGTTGGTTTAAACGATGGCCTAATTTTGGCGCTACTTCGTGGAATTTAAAACCAGGTGAAGAACTTTTCTTATGATAGGGTCATTATATATTGGAAGCTAGCAGTTTTATTTTACCATTAACTATTTTGTCTATTGAATCTTTCAACCCACCATCTACAGAGCTTTGAATACTTCTTGTCCTTCATATGGCTCTAACAAATGCTTTTAATCAAAAGGTTGATCATGTTGTAGACATCAATTCAACGAAACTGGCTTGGAGTTTGGTTGTTGGAGTTGTTCGTTTATACGAGATTCTTAGCTCATGGAATCCCACAGATGCATGCAGCTTAGAGTTGTGCTCCAAGATGAAATGATGTGTATCCTACTATTTATTTTAAGATATGGTGATATTAATTTGTGAAGTTTATGCATGTTAATTTGTGTGTGTTTGTATTTGTGTTTATTAAGGGTGATCGTATACATTGCTCCATTTCGAAGACAAATGTAGTGGTCTTTAAGACTATTGTTTGTGAGTTTGGAATTTACTCAATGAAAAATTTCATTGTTTAAGCAAATTCAAAAGGTGTGAGGATAACTGCGCACAAATTCAAGCTGAGTTTTTACATGAAAACTTCTGTCAGTGCTCTCTCCAATGAGTCCTTTCAATTGAATTCTTTCCGATTCGTCTCCTTTCCGAAAATTGAAGCAATTGATGCTGTCAATTTGGACATCCTCCTAGGTAATATAGTGATGAGATCACTAATAAAATAATTTATTGAATTATTTGGTTTTAGTATTTTGTTTGTTGCTGATTTATTATGTCTTTGTTGGTTTTTATCTCCATTGTGGTATAGATTGCATTGGACATGTTGTTGGAAAGAAGGATGCTAGACAAATGCTTACAAAATCAGGTCAAGAAAGTAAATGCATGACACTATATCTGGAGGATCTTCAGTGAGTCATTTTGCTGGCTTCATTGGTGTGTAATTAAATAGTAGTTTCTGTAGAAAAATTGAAGCAATTGATGCTATCAATCTGAACATCCTCCTAGGTAATATAGTGATGGGATCACTAATAAAATAATTTATTGGATTATTTGGTTTTGTTATTTTGTTTGTGGCTGATTTATTATGTCTTTGTTGGTTTTTATCCCGAATGTGGTATAGATTGCATTGGACATGTTGTTGAAAAGGAGGATGCTAAACAAATGGTTACAAAATTAAGTTAAGAAAGTA
Source organism: Arachis ipaensis (assembly GCF_000816755.2). Taxonomy (NCBI): domain Eukaryota; kingdom Viridiplantae; phylum Streptophyta; class Magnoliopsida; order Fabales; family Fabaceae; genus Arachis; species Arachis ipaensis. Next base: position 117,883,254 of record NC_029794.2, read on the forward strand.
AATGCATGGCACTATACCTGGAGGATCTTCAATGAGTCATTTTGCTGGCTTCATTGGTGTGTCATTAAATAGTAGTTTCTGTAGGAAAAACAAGATAAAATGCACTGTATTTGGTGAAACAAAAGTCCAGAATTTTCAGCTTTGTACACCAAATTTTGATCGAGCATAACTTTCTCATTTTAAAATATTTTTCCTCCGCTCTTTAAACGGCATAAACATCTTGGACCAAATTTTATTTCTAAATAAGTTTGATACAAATCGGAGGTCCGGGGATCAAGTTATACTCCACTAAAGTTGGGCCAAAATCACAATTTTCACAAAATTAGCAAACCTCCAATTTCAAAACATACAATTTCCAAAACCTTTAAAATCAACCCCAAACTTACCAATTCAGGATCAACTATATACTCACCTCCTAATACAATCCACAACTTACCAATTTCCTCCACTTTCATAAATCTCAAATTCAATGTTTCAATTTTAAACCACATCAACATTATTCCATATCTCAATTCCAACAATACTCAATTTTATCAACCACTATGCATACAAATCAATATCATTTTCACCATCAACATGGTACCAACAACAATTCAAACTTACTAACCATTCTACATATACCAAGTTACCCATATCATACATACAAGCTTTCATCACAACCTTCAAAAATCACTAACCACATACATAATAATACAATCCATTTCAACCAACCATCAACATTAACAATTCAATTCCTATCTTAGGAGTCACTAGCCTAAGTTTTCACATTAGATTACATTTTAGATATGAGAAACTGAAATCATACCTTGACCGATTCCCTGTTCAACCTAGAACACCTCCAATTCAACTTTTCCTCAAGCTTCGAAGGACCAATCACCTCTGAAACAAATTTTTCAGCACCAAAAGTCCACTTTCAAGATTCTAAAAGCTAAATCAGGCTCCAAACCACTTACATACATATTACCTAACACACATTATAGACACTCACATATACAAACTCAACACCCAAACACAACAAATCAAGAATTCTACTAGGTTTGGAAATTCTTACCATACCCAAGGATCAAAGAGGCAAGATTAAACCTTTCCTTCAAACTAATTGAATCCTATAACATCAAAGAACTCAAAATCTCAACACCTTTATCCAATAATTTTGAAATTAAGGGATGGAAAAACTGGAAAAAAATTGTGGTTTACCTCTTGAATAATGTTGTGGAATTTGTAGAACTCGACGCCGCGGTCGCGTGGCCATAAACAGTGCGGCGGTCGGAGCTCCGGATCAAAAGTTACAAGGATTTGAATCAAGGGCAAGGGTTTGCTTCTTCCTCTCTTCTCCCATGGCTGCTTCAACGTGTTCAGCATGCAAAATGGGGAGAAAGAGATCTGAACTCACTTTATTAAGTGAGTGGGTTGGGCCCACGGATTCGGTTTAAACTCGGGTCGATCGATTTAGCCCGTTCGGTCCAATCTTGGGCCAAATTCTTTAAAATTAGTGTCAAAATTTTTGTTTTAATTTTCTCTATCACATTAAATCATAAAAAATTACATTTTTAATTTCTAGAATAAATTTTAATTTATAGGTTAATTAGTCATTAATTAACTAAGTTTTACAAAGATGGCAAAAGAAATCTGGGAGAAACTCCAAGTCACACACGAAGGCACCAAACAAGTCAAAGAAATAAGGATTGATGTGTGGCGAAAAGAGTATGAGATATTTACCATGATGGATGGAGAAAGCAATGATGAGATGTTTGATAAATTCTCAATTATCATCAACAGCCTTGATGCTATGAGCTTAACACACACTGAACAAACTCTAGTAAGAAAAGTCCTTAGAAGCCTTACAAAAAAATGGAAAACAAAAGCCACTATCCTAGCTGAGAGTAACAACCTGAGTCTACTAACCTATGATGAGCTAAGAGAAAAACTTCTAGCTTATGAAACCACACACACATGCTAAAATATAAAGAAAAAAGGAATAGCCTTAAAATCAAAAGTAGAACCTGATGAGAGTGAGTCTTGTGATAGTTTTTTAGATGACGAACTTGTGTTTTTTGCTAGGAGACTAAGGAGGCTAATGAGGAACAAGGGCAGGCACAAAGAATCAAGCTCAAAGGAGTACAAAAAGGATTTGAGTAAGGTAATATGTCACAACTGCAAGGAGGCAGGACATTTCAAGTTCAACTGTCCTAAGATTAAAAAGGAGGATAAGGCAAAAAAGGAAAAGAAGAAAGTGCTCATGGCTTCTTAGGAAGATCTAGAGAATGATCTAGATGAGAAAGAGGATTTCCAATATGATGCTTAAGTCTGCTTCATGGCTGGTGAAGATCAACTGGATAAGGTAAATTACTATGACCTATCTATAGATGATTTACATGTTATTGTTGACGATCTCACCCATCACTCTGAGAAATTGCTGAATAAATATAACAAATGCAAAACTGAAAATGAAGTGTTGAAAGCTGAAAATAATTTCTTGAAAGAAAAAGTGAAGGAGACCGAATGTGCTATCGATCTTATTGAAGAAAATAGATTTTTGAAATCTGAAATCGAAAAGCTTAAAGGAAAGCATATTATTGATCCTTCTCAAGAACTTGTTGCTGAAAATAAAAGATTAAATGAAATGATTAAAAAGTTGAATTGTGATTTAGCAAAATTTTCTCATAGTTCAAGCAACTTGGACAAATTACTTGCAAGTCAAAGACCATTGTTTGAAAAATTAGGTTTGGGTTATGTGAAAAAAGAATATGCAGTTTGTGAAAAACCAATTGCAAAATTCATGGTTTCTTCCTCAAAAATAAAAACATCTTTTGATAAATCTGGTCTTAGATATTTTTTCAACAATGAAGCTGCCATTGAAAAACTATATTTTGATGAAACTACATTATCCTCAAGAACGGAACCTAATCCAAACAAGTCGGGACTGGGTTATTCTTCTAATAATGAGGATGCTTTTAAAAAAACAACAGTTTTACAAAAGAGCCTCAAATTCAAGAAGTCAATTTCCTTCAAAAAATTATAGTTTAAGACCTTTTGAAAAAGTTGCTAATACAAAAAATGAATTTGTCAAAAGAAATGTACCCTTCTCAAGAAATAGAAAATTTCACTTTTTTAATCATTATCAGCATTAAAGCTTCAATCAATTTCAGCAACATGCACATAGAAACCATTATTTTAATTGCAAGAAACCTGGTCACTCTTACTCCCAATGCTTTATTGACAAAAGAAGAGTAGGAAACCAAACATATAAGGTTGTTTGTGATTTTAATGCACTTGGGTAACTAAGATGGATTAACTTCAAAGAATCCAAATTAGTTTGGATAGCTAAAGTTACTTAAGAGTGTTTGTAGATTTGCCTAACATCCAAGAAGAAGAAAGACATGTGGTACTTGGATAGCAGATGTTCAAGGCACATGATGGTAATGTCAACTTTCTTCATGAAACTCGATAAGTATTATGGAGGATTTATGACCTTTGGAGATGATGGCAAAGATAAAATTATTGCATTTGAAAAAGTAGGTAAATTCATTCTACCTTTATTGATGATGTCTTTTTAGTTGATGGTTTGAAGTATAATCTTTTAGTATTAGCCAATTGTTGATTTGGGTTATTTGGTGATATTCAAAAGATTAGAATACCGTGTTGTGAGTGAAAAGACTAATGAAATATTGTTTGTTGCTAATCGTTGTGATAATGTGTATGGCCTCACTCTTGATGAACTAAAGAATCAAAATGTAGCTTGTTTACATTCTAAAGAATCTGAAAATGGCTATGACACAAGAGATTGGGTCATGCTAGTATGTTTTAAATAAACAAGCTTGTTAAAAAGGGTTTGGTGAGAGGTCTTTCTTTGATCAAATTTGACAAAGACATCACTTGTGATGCATGTCAAATGGAAAAACAAATAAAGAGTTCTTTTAAATCAAAGGAATACATTTCCACTAAAAGACCACTTGAATTGCTACATATTGATCTCTTTGATCCAACAAGAACTCAAAGTTTGGGTGGTAAACATTATGGCTTGGTGATTGTAGATGATTATACTAGATTCGGTTGGGTTTTATTTCTTTCTCATAAAAATGATGCTTTTTCAGCATTTGAGATTTTTATCAAAAGAATTCAAAATGAAAAGGATTTAAAGATTGCTTCTACTAGAAGTGATCATGGTAAAAAATTTGAAAATCAATCTGTTGAATTCTTTTGTGATGAATTTGGAATATCAAAAAATTTTTCTTGTCCAAGAACACCACAACAAAATGGTGTTGTTGAAAGAAGAAATAGAAGCATTCAAAAAATGTCTAAGGTCATACTATGTGAAAGTGGTATTCCAAAATTTCTTTGGACTGAAACTGTTAATACAGTTTGCTATATTTTAAACAGAACAATCATTAGAAAGTTTTTAAAGAAAATCCCTTATGAGCTTTGGAAAGGACATCCACCAAATTTGAATTATCTTCATATCTTTGGATGCAAATGTTTTATTTTAAATAACAAAAAAAATTTGAGAAAATTTGATCCAAAAGCATATGAGTGTTTGTTTGTAGGCTATTCCACAACTAGCAAAGCTTATAGAGTTTACCATCAAAATGCTAGAGTTATTGAGTAGTCCATCATATCACTTTTTGTGATACTAACATAGTTCAAAGTATTTTGGAAGACTATGATGTAGAAAATCAAGTGGAGAGTAATGTCAATGAAGTCCAAAATCAAGAAAAAGAAAATTCTGGGCAAACTGATTCTGAACCTGCTGCTGCAGAAGATTCTGCAGGAGATAATTCTATTGTATCTCCTAAAACTGGCAAAATCCCTAGGAATACCAGTTCCATTGATCCCAGCTGAACCGGAAATGTTCCTAAGTACTCAAGACCCCAAGAATGGAGATTTTTTAAGAACTATCCCCAGAAATTTGTCATTGGGGATGTCTCTCAAGGTGTCATAACTCGATCCTCCACTAGAAAGGCAATTGAAGAAGAAAAAAGGCCTTTCTATCTCAAATTGAGCCTTAGAACATCAAAGAAGCACTTGATGACCCTTCTTGGGTAAAGGCCATGGAGGAAGAGCTTCATCAATTTGAAAAGAATCAAGTTTAGATGCTTATTTCAAAGCCAAATGGAAAGAAAGTGACTGGCACCAAGTGGATCTTCAGGAATAAATTGGGTGAAGATGGAAGCATAGCTAGAAACAAAGCAAGATTGGTGACTCAATGATATGATCAAGAAGAAGGAATATATTTTGATAAATCCTTTGCCTCTATGGCTCGAATGGAAGCTATTAGGCTTCTTTTAGCATATGCTGCCCATTGTGACTTTAAATTATTTCAAATGGATGTGAACTGTGCCTTTTTAAATGGAGTCATTGATAGAGAAGTGTATGTGGCACAGCCACTGGATTTAAAAATAAAGAGCATCTAAATCATGTTTTCAAACTTTCAAAAGCTCTTTATGGATTAAAATAAGTTCCAAGAGCTTGGTATGAAAGACTTAGTTCTTTTCTTTTGAAAAATGATTTTCAAAGAGGCACCACAAATACTACTCTATTTATTAAGAACTCTAATGATTCTTTTATTCTAATCCAAATTTATGTTGATGATATAATGTTTGGATCAGCAAATGAATCACTCTGTTTTGAATTTGGAAAACTCATGACAAATGGATTTATCATGAGTATGATGGGAGAACTTAATTTCTTTCTTGGACTTCAAATTAAACAAACTAAAAATGGAATATTTATTTACCAAGATAAGTATGCCAAGAAATTAGTTAAGAAGTTTGGTATGAAAAATGCCCTCCCATGCACCCTAACTCAAAGTTAGAAAAGAGGGAAGCTGAGAAAGATGTTGATGAGACTAGGTATAGAAAAATGATTAGTTCTCTAATGTACTTAACATTCTAGACTTGATATTATGCAAAGTGTTGGAATTTGTTTAATATTCCCATCACAAATAAAAGAATCACATCTTTCTGCAATTAAAAGGATAATTAGATATGTTCATGGTACATCCAACTTTAGTTTATGGTATCCTAGGACTGATGATTTTTCTGCAGTTAGTTATTGTGATACAGATTTTTCCGGTGATAGAGAAGATAGAAGAAGTACATCTGGCATATATTGTTTTCTCGACAGATCTTTGAATGTCAAGTCAAGCAAGAAGCAGTCCACAGTAGCTCTTTTCACTGCTGAAGTTGAATATATTACTACTTCCTCATAACAATCCCTTGTTGTGGGTGACAACCTGAGTGCCATAAATATTTCCAAAAATCTAGTTCTGCACTCAAAAACTAAACATATTGAAGTGAGATTTTACTCAATAAGGGAACATATCCAAAAGGACAATATTAGCATTCAATTTGTTAATCAAAGGATCAGTTAGCTGATATATTCACTAAACCTCTGGCTGAGGAAAGATTCTGCAAACTAAGAACTTGCTTAGGCATTCTAAGTTATGATTTCTTGTTTTAGCTTTGCTGATTTGTTATTTGATATTTTTGTCTCTCAGATCGGGAGGAGACAATTCTGGGCAAGTGAAGAGCTATCTTCCTAGAACGTGAAATCTGGTACTCAGTTCCAAGTTCTAAATCATGTGGACCAACCTTCTTGTTCAGATTTCTTGTGGTCCTATGTGTTTCCTTAAACACAACCTCCTTTTGGGCCAAATGAGAGTTACATTTATTCTGTGAGCCTTTATGTTTTGTCCTTTGTTGAAATAATTTTTTTAATTGGTTATATTTTTTTAATTTCTTTTGTTTTTAATAAAAACCCTTTCTCAACTTGATGTCATTTCTTTTCAAAGGGTTGTCACAGATTCTGCACATGCATGTTTTCAAGAAACCTTTTACTTGTAACCAAGGTTCTGAGAACCGAATCGGTCATCGAACCGTTTTAGTTACTGGTTCACTGGTTTACTGGTTCAACCGATTCAACCATGATTTAACCGAAAAAACTGTTTTGAAATAAAAAATATAAAATAATAAATAAATTATAAATAATTTTCAAATCGTGATCTAAA
>NC_029794.2:117890509-117902518 GCF_000816755.2 Arachis ipaensis
CTACCAAAAAAAAAAAAATCATGGCACATGTTCTTTCTAAATTAAGTACAAGTCTTTACTCTTCATCCAATCCTACTCTTCCCAAAGAAATTTTCTGAAGGTTAATGACTTAATGTTATCAAAAATAGGGCACAGGGCTTATTAAAGCGCTTTCTAACAATATGCATGGTGGTGCACAAAAACAAAAATTCCAAATAGCTTTTATGCTTCAACACCCTCCAAAAACACAGAAAAAATACAAAAGATTTTTTCCGATTTTATTTAATTAATAACGAAGGCTCAGTAAAAATAAATATGACTTTTAGTGTTGGTCTATGTTATCCATGGTTATACATGTCTATTTTAAGGCGTGGGTATGATGTTTTCAAAGTTCTAAAAACCAAACTAATTATTGAACCGTTTTAGTTATTAGTTTATTAATTTATTGGTTTAATCGATTCGATTATAATTTAATCAAAAAAACTTTTTTATAATAAAATAATAAATAAAATATAAATAAACACATTAAAATATAATTATAGTCTAATGTAAACTTTAAAATATCATTCAAATTAAAAGTACTACATAAACCAGAATGTTATAATCTCATTCAAATACAAATTCAAAAGTCAAAAAATAAAATAACCAATCAAACATAAAATGGCAACATCAAAATGATCCAAGTTTGTCATCAATCATCAAAATCCTCCATAACTTGCTGCAGATTTGCGTCGTTGATATCATCACCTTCATTTCCACTACTTGGACAAGAAAAAGCAAATGGTGCAGCATAAAATGTACTACTACTACCACCACCACCACCTTGATCTAAATCAGCATCAATCTCATCTAACAAAATATAACACATTATCAATAAATTAAAGATCAAAGCTATTGTAATTTATTGTCTGATCAATAAACTATAATACTCACCAAGCAAGTCTTCAATATTACTTGGAAGATCAGGCTCTTTTTCAACAACCTCTTCCGTCACCCAAAAGTCAACCATATCAATACTTTCAATATCGATTAGATCATATTGCACCTTTTGCTTTCTTTTTTTTCTTTCCGTCCTAACAAATTAAATACAATATATTAATTACACAAAATCTAATGATATGAAATGAAAGGATGAAATATATATTACCTGGATTTAAGACACAAATTATATGTAACATACACAATATCACTTAGCCTATCATGCTCCAATTTATTCCTTCTTTTTGTATGAATTTGATAAAAAAGACTCCAATTCCTTTCACACCCTAAAGAAGCAGATAATTGGCTAAGAATGCGAACTGCCATGTTTTGTAAACATGGAGTAGAACCACCAAACAACCTCCACAATTCATCTACAAGTTACAATCCCATAGCTTAAGTATTAGTTATCAAATTAAGGAAACGAAAACATAAAATAAGTAAATAACTAAATAAGTTATTATTACCAGGTTGAAGTTTTTTTGCAGCTCGAAAAGCTTCAGGCTTATCAAAGCTTTCCTTTCGATCTCTATATAAGTGTATTTCTTTTATTGCCTCAACTGAATCTAAATTATTAACCTTGCAATACAATGTAACAGGATCAAGTAAACCTCGCATGACATCAGGTGCTTCTCTATAATTTTCATAAAAAAAAGCAAGCAGGATTCAAGAAATAAGCTGCTGCATGAAGATTTTTTTTCAAATGTTTGTCCCATCTTGAGTTGATAATCTCTGTGTAACGTTGATATGCAGTCATGCTATGCTTGAACATTTCTTTGATTCCATTTTCTGACCTTAGCATACCTTCATAAACAATTCCCAATGATGGTTTATCATCGGCATCTACCAATCTTAGCAATTTAATCAACAGACTCACAATTTTGCATGCAGTAAAACAATCATTCCAAAATTTATTGTCTAGGATAATTGCACTCACAACTCTACCATTAGCACTCCTTCCTAATTGTGTCTGGTAAAGTGTATATCAACAACCAATGCTTGTAAATTCGATTTGCGCTCAAAGATACTCTTCAATGTGATGAAGACAGTGGCAAAACGAGTTGCACCTGGACGAACAATCTCCTTCCAATCAGTTCTTTGTCTTAGTCAGGACAAGAACACCGTATGATTATACACAAACACGGTAATATTCGAAGCACGTGTTGCAAGGATAGAAATATATGGCATGATGCTTATATATTTCAAAATAAGATTCAAGCAATGAGCAGCACAAGGTGACCAGTGAATATTTTCAAATTTTTTGTTAATAAGCCTACCAGCAACAACATAATTTGCGGCATTATCTGTCACTACATGAACAATATTATCAGGTCCAATCCATTCAATCACCTCCAAAAACAAGTCACACAAGCTTGAAGCATTTTTTAGCATATTTGAAGCATCTACAGATTTCACAAAGCACAACCCTTTCGAATAATAAACCAAAAAATTAATCAACGTTCTTTGCCTTTGATTTGTCCAACCATCAGCCATGAGGGTACATCTAGCTTCTTTCCAAGCAGACCTATAGCTATCAACAACTATTTGACACTCCCTTTTGAGATCGGCTAATAAGTTAACCCTCAGCTTATCATAAGAAGGACCTTTATAACCAGGCCCAATGCCAGCAACACCATCCAACATATCTTGAAAAAAGGGTGACATAATCGCATTGAAAGGAATCCTACAATCCAAAAGCCATCTAGCCACTCGCTTATCAACTTCATGAAACGCCTCTTTGTTTTGAAACACACTTTTCATACTTGATTGACTTCCCGGAGTTGTTCTTGGTGCAAACATAGGAGGAATAATGGTTTTTGCTTTCTTTTTTGGATCGACTCCAATCATCTCCTTATTTGGTAACTGACTCGGAGTTTGTTGTTCTTCTTGCGCTATTGCTTCATCAATTGCATCCTCAATCTCATCAGTACCCTCTTCATTGAAACTTACTTTCTTTTTACTAGTTTTACTTTTCTGAATCTCTTTGAATAAACCTTCCATTTGTTTTTCTACATCATATGGGACCTTAGAACACTTCTTAATGTCTCCACCTATCTTCACCAAATGCTTTTTCATTCTATTAATTCCCCCACCCCTAAAAGTACTCAGACAAAATAAGCATTGGTAATGCGGTTTTCCCTTTATATTTTGTAAAGCAATATATCTCCAAGCAGGATCAGTTTTCCCCCCGAACATTAGAAGTTTGTGATTGTCTTTCGTTAAATCCGGGAGGAAGAAAAGGTTCATTTGAAGCAAAATTATTTTCAACATTATTATTCCTAGGCAGTTCTTGGTTGATACTCTCATCTATACCTAAATATTACCAGCAATCCAATAATGGTTTTTTTCAATTTCTATATCACAACAACCCACTCCAACCCAATAATCTCAAGTTCACAACAAACAATATCCAAAATTATTCAAAATTATTCAAAATTATTCACAATTATTCAACAAATAACAAAATCCAGTTCAGTAAACAATGCAAAATCAGTTCAATAAACAACAATTATTAAACAAAGTTCACAGTTCAGAGCAGGATCAATTGAATCAGTTCACAGTTTCACACTTCATAGTTCAAAGAAAAATAAAATATCAGTAAATCTCAGATCAGTATCACTATATCAGTGTATCAGAATTCATCAGTTCACACTTCAGTGACTTTAGTTCACAAAGCTTCACAAAATCAAACAACTATTCAATCATACTCATCAGGGAGACAGAGACATGCAACAGTTATTCAATCAAACAATCATATCTAAAAAAAATTACCTGGAAGCTCAAAGGCGCCTTCAACAAAACATGCAACAGGGAGACAGTGACACTGAGTGACCAAGTAGTGGTGGAGCACCTTCGAAGGAACGACGGCTGCTGTGCGATGGAGGTGGCTGTTCGAAGGAACGACGGCGGCGGCACGAGGCGGTGGCTGGACGGAGGTGAGGGACAAACAGACGACGAGCTCGATGAGATTGAACAGAACCCCTGTCGTGTGAGAGTTTGAGAGAGACATTCTCACTTCTGGAAGCTGGAAGCTGGAAGCTCGATGAGAAGGGAATTCAAGATCGAATTAGGGATTTAGGGCTAAGCAAAGGATGAAATGGCAACGTTTGGCTACCCAGCTAAAAAACCGGCTGGGTCACAGTTCGGTTCGAATGACCGGTTACTGGCCGATTTGTCGGTTCAATTTCGGTTTTCAAATTCTTCGATTTTACTATTTGCCCGAGTCACTTTTCTGTGCGGTTCACGGTTCAACTGGTTCGATCGGTCAGTCCGAACCGATTTTCAAAACCTTGCTTGTAATCGTTACCAAACTTCTCTCTTTATAAATTTGTGCATAACCTCTTCGGTTTCTCCCACTACCATCATTATTTTTTATAATTGCAAAATCCTTGTATCACGTTAAGATGAGAAAGAAAACTACCACTCGAAGAAGTTCTCTCTCTTAACTTCCCAAAATCCCAGAGAAATCTAGAGCCTCCTCACAATCCAAAGATCCTACCTTTACTCCTTCCCCTACTCCGTCGCTCTCTCCGCCTCGCACTTATCCAATGGCAAGAACAAAAACAACTCCAAGGTACCCATCATCTTCTAAGCCATCGGCTCTACAAAGTGCTCCCTCTCGTCCAAGCACTTTGAAGGGGAAGCGTCCTACTACGGAGGAACCCACTCCTGAGCCCTCAAGGCCAAAGCCAAGGCCAGCTCCTCAGTGTCCTCAACGAGGTAAACCTCACACTCCTCTTCTTTCAGTAAAGGAACCTCTAAATGTAAACCCTTTTGAACACAAATCTCATTTTTTGAACTCTCATTCTAACTACAACCCTCATTATTTTCGCTCTACCATGAATCATGATTTTTACCATGGTGTTTTTGTTCACCGATCTCTTTGGCCTACTTTTCTGGCTGACTTACCAAATCTGAAAAAGAAAGGTTTTGTCTTTGTAAAAAATATTGAGTTTCCGGACTAGAATAATATTTTTAATATCAAAAAGGCTGTTTATCCTAATTTGGTACATAAATTTTATGCCAATATGACCTACCCTAAGGAAACCATTCATTCGTATGTGAAAGGGTGTGAACTAGTGTTGAATAGTGAATCTATTAGTGACTCCCTTGAATATACTGATGTTGGTACTTGTGCTTACACTTCTGGTAAATAGGATGAAGGGTTGGGTGTGTCTTATCAAGATGCATTGGCTCATGTGTGTGAAAATATTTTTCTCATTGATGGCCTCACTCTTAATCATAAAGCTCTTGGTCCTCTTTGAGCTCAACTGCACCATATTGTGAACCATATTATTTTACCTCAAAATGGCTCCTATCAGAGGGTGTCTTTTTGTGATACATTGATTTTGTATGCTATCATCACTAAATCTAAAATTTCTTTCGCATACTTAATGATGAGGCATATGTTTAATTGCATAAGGAGTGACAAAAATGTGTCTCTCCCTTATAGCATATTTTTAACCTACATTTTTGAATAATTTGGTGTTGATATTTTCAATGAATCATATGAAAATAAACACTCTTATCTAAAAGGAGGTGGTTCAGTAAAACAGCAAAAGAAAGAGGCAACAAGAACTAAAAAGGTTGTCATTGATGATGATGATGATGATGAGCTAAATGACATCATCCTTCAACTTCGGAAACTTCAGCTTCAACTGGTCACAAATCACTCTTTTACAGAGTTGTCAAAGATGTTCTATAGGAGTTTGTAAACCTGTCTAACCATCTAATCTCTACAAGCCAACAAGAGAGGAAGATTGCGGTGAGAAATGAGAATGCCCTCAGAAATCAAGAGACAGAGTGGCTGTCCTTCTGAAGTATGTAGACAACATTGGGGACGACACCATGGCCATGGACCAAGAGGAACTGCTTGTTTCTGAGGAGGATGGCTTGGATGCTTGAGGATGTCTCTAATTATTGATTTCTGTTTTATGACTCTTTGTTGGTTGAAAAAAAATTTAAGTTTTTTTTTATACTATTTTATATTTTGGATGACTATAAACCCTAACAACTACTTCATTTGCACTTTTCATTCGGATTATATATTCCTCTTGTGCTAACATGTTTTTGCAGGTTTGCACTACTTATTCTTTCCTCCCTTGTGATTACTTTTGATAAATGCATGTTTTGGTATGATTTGAAAAATGCTCAGGATATTTTGTGGCTGAATAAGATATTTGTTTGAAAATGAAAAAGTGTTTGAATGAAGTCTGAATACTCGTTGATCATGCATTTGAGTCATGATTCGGTACTCACAACTTAATAACTTTTCAATTAGGATTGTGAAAACAAAATGCTTGATGACTCCTTTTTGCTTGAGCTGCTAAAATTGTTGCGTCACTATTGTTTGTATAAGCATGTGTATGGTTGTACAATTGCATTCTCTATACATATACATATGAACAGGAAACAAAAGAAGAGCACACTTTCAGGGGGAGCAAACCTTATGAAAGAAAGGGAGAGCACATCAAAACCTTTAATATCATCAAAGGGAAGTATTTTAATTTTGTCTGTTTAATTTCTTTGATTATATTTCCTGAAAATATGTTTGTCATCAAGGGGGAGATTATTGAGTTAGAAAATTCAATTAACACATTGATGATGACAAATATGATAAAGTTGGGTTAACAACCCAAATAGGTTTGATGTAAGGTTTTAGTGTGTAGGCCCAAAATGAATTTTGTTGCAGCCTAAAGAAAAGGAACAAAGAAATTAAGGTTGCTAAATGAACAAGGATCCACCAACCAGCCCAATGTCAACCAAGCTTTAGTGAATAAAACCTAAGCTAGGTTTCACATGTACACTTCATGTAAACATACACAAGAAATAGAGAGAGAGAGAGAGAGAGAGAGAGAGAGCTTCATCTTCGAGCTCATAGACTAGAGAAGAAAGAAAGAGAAAGTTAATCAAGAAAGCAATATCCAATCACACTAATCTAAAGCATGTTAATCTAAGTAAGAAGTTAAAGGTGATTTATTTCTATTTGCATGCAAGCTCATTTCTTTAGTTCTTCTCCAACTCTCTACAACACCATTTTGGGATAAATGAAGAAAGTGGTATTTGATCATTTCTGCTGCAAATCAATGGCTTACAAAGTTACTCGGAGCTAAAGCACAATCTCAAGGGTTTGGATTTGGGATTATCACTAAACAAACACTTCTCTATTGCTCTGCCTTCCTCAATCAAGCCAAGAACCAGATTTCAAATCCCTAATTTTGGGGTTGATTGAAGAAAAAGAAGGGATGATTTCTGATAGCCCAAGGTCCAAGAAGTTGACTTTGGAAGAACCTTAACCGTGGCTCTGACTAAGGTACAAAAGGGAAAATTGAATCTCATCAGAGGTAAGGGGAGAGAGAGAGAGAGAGAGGGAGAGAGAGAGGAAAATAAACACTCTTATCTAAAAGGAGGTGGTTCAGTAAAACAGCAAAAGAAAGAGGCAACAAGAACTAAAAAGGTTGTCATTGATGATGATGATGATGATGAGCTAAATGACATCATCCTTCAACTTCGGAAACTTCAGCTTCAACTGGTCACAAATCACTCTTTTACAGAGTTGTCAAAGATGTTCTATAGGAGTTTGTAAACCTGTCTAACCATCTAATCTCTACAAGCCAACAAGAGAGGAAGATTGCGGTGAGAAATGAGAATGCCCTCAGAAATCAAGAGACAGAGTGGCTGTCCTTCTGAAGTATGTAGACAACATTGGGGACGACACCATGGCCATGGACCAAGAGGAACTGCTTGTTTCTGAGGAGGATGGCTTGGATGCTTGAGGATGTCTCTAATTATTGATTTCTGTTTTATGACTCTTTGTTGGTTGAAAAAAAATTTAAGTTTTTTTTTATACTATTTTATATTTTGGATGACTATAAACCCTAACAACTACTTCATTTGCACTTTTCATTCGGATTATATATTCCTCTTGTGCTAACATGTTTTTGCAGGTTTGCACTACTTATTCTTTCCTCCCTTGTGATTACTTTTGATAAATGCATGTTTTGGTATGATTTGAAAAATGCTCAGGATATTTTGTGGCTGAATAAGATATTTGTTTGAAAATGAAAAAGTGTTTGAATGAAGTCTGAATACTCGTTGATCATGCATTTGAGTCATGATTCGGTACTCACAACTTAATAACTTTTCAATTAGGATTGTGAAAACAAAATGCTTGATGACTCCTTTTTGCTTGAGCTGCTAAAATTGTTGCGTCACTATTGTTTGTATAAGCATGTGTATGGTTGTACAATTGCATTCTCTATACATATACATATGAACAGGAAACAAAAGAAGAGCACACTTTCAGGGGGAGCAAACCTTATGAAAGAAAGGGAGAGCACATCAAAACCTTTAATATCATCAAAGGGAAGTATTTTAATTTTGTCTGTTTAATTTCTTTGATTATATTTCCTGAAAATATGTTTGTCATCAAGGGGGAGATTATTGAGTTAGAAAATTCAATTAACACATTGATGATGACAAATATGATAAAGTTGGGTTAACAACCCAAATAGGTTTGATGTAAGGTTTTAGTGTGTAGGCCCAAAATGAATTTTGTTGCAGCCTAAAGAAAAGGAACAAAGAAATTAAGGTTGCTAAATGAACAAGGATCCACCAACCAGCCCAATGTCAACCAAGCTTTAGTGAATAAAACCTAAGCTAGGTTTCACATGTACACTTCATGTAAACATACACAAGAAATAGAGAGAGAGAGAGAGAGAGAGAGAGAGAGCTTCATCTTCGAGCTCATAGACTAGAGAAGAAAGAAAGAGAAAGTTAATCAAGAAAGCAATATCCAATCACACTAATCTAAAGCATGTTAATCTAAGTAAGAAGTTAAAGGTGATTTATTTCTATTTGCATGCAAGCTCATTTCTTTAGTTCTTCTCCAACTCTCTACAACACCATTTTGGGATAAATGAAGAAAGTGGTATTTGATCATTTCTGCTGCAAATCAATGGCTTACAAAGTTACTCGGAGCTAAAGCACAATCTCAAGGGTTTGGATTTGGGATTATCACTAAACAAACACTTCTCTATTGCTCTGCCTTCCTCAATCAAGCCAAGAACCAGATTTCAAATCCCTAATTTTGGGGTTGATTGAAGAAAAAGAAGGGATGATTTCTGATAGCCCAAGGTCCAAGAAGTTGACTTTGGAAGAACCTTAACCGTGGCTCTGACTAAGGTACAAAAGGGAAAATTGAATCTCATCAGAGGTAAGGGGAGAGAGAGAGAGAGAGAGAGAGAGAGAGAGAGAGAGAGAGAGAGAGAGAGAGAGAGAGAGAGAATCCTCACTACCAAGTTTGAAGTCTTGGAAGTATTGTACCTACACTAAAGGGAGCACTCTGCCAAGACAAAGAACATGGTTATAAGTTCAGATGTTGGGTTCGGTACATAGAGTCAAGGCTGTGAATTGTCTTCTCCTTCATGTTTTACTGTTTTGTATTTTAGTTTCAATGTATATCTTTCTTAGTTTTCTTTAAGAGGTAAAAGGCAAGAAAGAGAGGTAATCGAGAAAAAGTCATAGAGTGAAAAAGGCTAAGAAAAACACTTGAGATTAAAGCCAATAGTGATTTCAGATTTTTTTGGTTGTATTTTCTGTTTTGTGTCATATGCATGAGAGGTATCCCTTGCTAAGTTGGTTAAGCACTTAGTGTGATGAGTCTAGATAATTGCATAGCCAAGTCAAGTTTATGTTAAAACTTGTGTGCCCAAATAGGATTATGTTGAGTCCTTGGAAATTGGTATATGTAATATTTGAATTGATAGTGAAAATTCTACCAACGTTGTGGTGGAGACTGAATGTAGGTTGTATTGCACACTAAACTAGGATAGATGGCTGTGTCATTCTCTTCTTCTCTGCTCAACTCTATTTTTCTAGTTTTATGAGACAAAACAGAATTGTCTCCTGCATAATCCGCTGCGCAGACTAAACAGAAGTAAAGTAATTATTTCTGGTTTTAAGTCTACTTATTCAAAGTTAAAGAAGGCCATAGATTTAACCACCCTTCTCTAAGCCTTCTAAAACCTTCATTAACCTCGATAATCTATTCTTCAATTCCGTTTGAAATCTCCAAAAACATAATTCTCATATTTGAAAAAATTGCATAAAGCCCACTTTCAACTTCATTCTCAAGTTCAATAATTTTTCGAGACCCAAAAATCATCTTTCTTCACCAATCAAATTCAAATATGGTAAATTCTCCAAAACTTCTAAAAATAAAATTCTTTAATCAAACTCAAGACACGGTTCTTTTCATATGAAATCGAGCTCAGAACATAATCCTTTTCTTAATGAATCAAACTCAAAATAAAATCCTTTTCCTAATAAATCGAACTCACATCATAATTCTTTTCATAATAAATAAAACTCAAAACAAAACCCTTTTCCATAATAAATCGAACTTAAATCATAACTCTTTTTTTAATAAATCAAACTCAAAACAAAATTCTTTTCTTAATAAATAAAACTCAAAACATAATTCTTTTCTCAATAAATCGAACTGAAAACATGACTCTTTTCATAATAAATCGAAATCAATTAATATGATTCTTAAATCGAATTTTCTTTTAAATAACGCTTCAAACAAAGTATTAGAGTTTTATAAAAATTTCGGCAACATCTTCTCTAAAATTCGGACTTTGCCGCCCTTCAAAGGTCCCAACAACCAAACTAAACACTTCTTGATTATTCAAATCATTTCCAATAATTCATTATCTCAACAACTCCAACTCAACTCAAGGAAATCAACGAAAACCCAGAATTCAAACAACCAATCTACTAAATCACAATAATTCAACCGCAATTATCAATACGGATTCAAACGCTCAATAATCATTATATCACAATTCAGAAACCAATTTAATCAATCATTTGTCCAAAATAACTCGATTCAATCGATAAGACTCCCATAATCAGCAAAAATATATATTATTTGCATCGATTTATAATAATTTTTGGAAAAAAATAAGCTTAAGGAAAATGCCCCTACCTTGTTTGCGACTGAACTATGCGACAAACTCCGTTTCTATTCTTATCTCGCAGTAGCGACATCAATACCAACCATTCCTACAGCAGCCACAGCCTCTGAACACAGTACGTAAGAATCGTAGCTCAATCTGTACAAAGAAAGGAACCAAGAATGACGCAGTGGCAGCTCCGGCGGTGATTCCAGCGACACCCGCGCCATACCCGGTGACTAGAATGGCGGCGAAGCAATTCCAGCAGTTGAAGGCAGCTCAGTGACAACCTTCATCCGCAACAACGGCCACCGCAGTGACATCACCTCTCCATACCGTCACCTTCTCTCTTCCCGGTGTCCAGCTCCAGCGGCGAACTCACCCATCGGTGGCAACAGATGTGACAATGGCGATGAGTTGTAACAGCTCGACGGTGACGAGGAAGAACGGCAGCAGTCTTTCTTCCATGTCTCCTCTCTCGCGCTTGTTCTCTGTCTCGGACACATCTCTCTTTATTATGGCCTCCCGACGACATCTTCTTCATCGATGCAACGCAAAAGCAAGGTCGGTGGCGTCTTCTTGTGACTTCAACGGCGACGACTCTCACGAGCTCTCCCTCCCTCTTTTTGTCTGTAGTAGCGCTGACGAAGAACCTAGCAGCGGCGACGAGCGACGACCCATGATGATGGTGGCGACAGCTCCACGGCGGTGAGGTCTCCTTCCCTCTCTTCGCAATTCTCTTTTTCTCTTCCTCTACTCTTTCCTCTCTTCCCCATTAGTAAGTGTGTGTGCTGATAATTGGGGTGGCAGCTAATGAATTTTGCGATAGGATTTGAGTTGTGTGTTGGTAAATTAGAGTTTTAGGTAGTTCAGTAATTTTAATAAAATTATAGGTAATAAAGTAATTAAAAACTAAATTTAATTTAACAAAATATCTTTAAAAAATATTAAATTATAGTAGTTTCCCTTCATAAAATTAAATTTATTAATTTAAAATTTAAAATAAAATATTAAATTTTTTTAATTAAATTAATAAAGATTGATAACTTAATCTCATTAATAAAATTTTATTAAATATTTAAATACTTATTTA
>NC_029794.2:117902762-117911743 GCF_000816755.2 Arachis ipaensis
TATTTTAAATAAATAAGATAAATTATAAATAATTTATTAATTAAATTTCGAAAATTTAGAATCTTATCCTGTCACCCATAATCAAAGGATGTTCTTTTTTTTTTCGTTTTTGGTCAAATATGGTCTTTCTAAAACAACCATTAAAAATTAGCCCAAAAGTATCAATTTGATTTGGGCCATATAACCATATAATCATCTGATCCAAATGATACTAGCTAAACTAGGCTTTTAGGTCCAATAATGACCCATGTCATAGCCCAGCCCATATTTGATAAATCACGGAAAGACAGTTTTACCCTTGTCCGCTCTTTCGTCGTTGCATCTGAGACTCGGCACCTCCATTATCAAAACCAAAAAAATAGCAGAATCTCACCAATTCAACCCCCCGGCCCCGATTCTTTCCAAAGTTTATCCCTTTTTCTTCTCTTCTTCTTTGTCTTCGAACGAAGTTCCTACAAAATGAACTGAATTTGTTTAAAGAAAAAAAAAACATTTTTTTTAATTATTCTTTAAGTATCGTTTAAAGCACCACATCCCATTTTTACTCAGTGCTGGGGGTCTTCAGAAAGGGGATGAATTTAAATTAGTGAAAATTTTAGGGTTTAAGATTGTGATAATTTTGTGAGTTGTGATTATGCTTAGGTTGTGGAAATGGTACCAAAATTGCTTGGCTGTTCACCCTGTTAAGACACAGGTAATCAGTTCAGGAATCATATGGGGTGTTGGTGACATTGCTGCACAAGCTGTCACTCATAGTTATTCTACACCTAACACTGCCCACACTCATCAAATTCAGGTAAAACACTGTTTTAATTTAGTGAGACATAATGTCATTTCATATTTGCTATAATGGTGGATTTTCACTTCTTTTATTACTTATTTTGTGTGTATTGGTAGTTGTATGCTGTTTGGATTTGTGGCTCACATGTTAATAGTGCATAAAAAAGAAAAGAAAAGAAAAGAAAAAGAAGATAGAATCACTGTGGCTGTGGCTGACAAGATTGCAATGAGCCTTATAACTTGTTCTTTTGCCCCTTCACCAATGCCATGGTTCTTGCCTTTTGGTTAAGATGGAATTTGGTTTTTTGGAGTCTGATATTGCTATCTTTGTTGAAAAGATTAGAACTTATTATTATTATTATTATTATTATTATTATTATTATTATTAAAGCTTCTCTATCAAATTAAGCATTTGTTCTTACTTTGACCTTTCTTTTTATGACAGTAGTGAATGTGAGAGATTGTTGATTATTGGTGAATTGGTGATTTTGTATTAGTATCGTAAAACTTCACATTGTTTCTTTTGGTTGATGGCATTATCTTGTAGGATGACGACGACGACGAATTCAAGATCAACTGGAAGCGGGTGGCTACAACCAGCTTGTTTGGGTTAAGCTTTGTTGGCCCAGTTGGCCATTACTGGTAAATAGCATTACTTTGTCAATTATGTTGTGTGCTTGCATATTGACAGTATTTTATTGTGATGGTTTCTTGTCTGATTTTGAGATCCTGAATCTGCATTTGCTTGTTAAGTTTTCTAGTTGATTTATCCGCATTTGCTTCCTTGGTTTTTTAATTTTTGTAAATTAATTCCGTGATCTCACTAAAAGAATTAGATTAATGCACATCAGATGGTTTTTAACCACACTGCAAAATGATCATGGCTAGTTATTCACTCTGACCTATCATAGGTAAATGCCAATTGTGGAACAGGTTACTGAGTTTTATTTCAAAGCTGCAAACTAGTTTCAATGCTACTATTTTTATAGGCTAGGTGTTCGGACTCTTATCAAACAGATTCCAACCATACATTTAAGATAAAATTGAGGGATTAGTGTTGTGAACTTTTCATCTGCTCAGGGCCTAAAGCTTCTATTTGGGCTCTGAATATGGGATCCCTTTCCGCTTCTGTAGCACAAAATGCCTGATCACAGGGATGGTGCAGTACGGGCTTCTCATCAGTTACACGGGGCTGAAACTTTCTATCTTAACTGCTGTTGTATGTTTGCTTGTGCCTTTATATGAGTGATAGAAGTATATCCAATGTCCCAAATTTACTTATCTTACTCATACGGTTCTTCACTACTATCACTTTGACTTCTTCATATATATCCTTTTGGCAGATTTGGCAATTGTAGTTCACATAGGTCTACAAGTTCAGTATAAGTGTTAAATTTCTTTTAGTAAAAGGCATGTGATGATCGCAATTTAAATAGGTGTGGCTTGCTGCTCCAGAAATGTCTAATCGACATATGAGCTTCATGAATCACATACGTCTTTTTGCAGTAAACATTGTGTTCCACATTTATATAACTGAAGTTGTTGATAGTACGTCTAAAATAGTATGTACAAGTAGCGGGAAGGGTGTAGTGGTGTTGGGCACGGCGAATATCAGCTTGTTAATTCTTCTTTTTCTTCTTTGATGTTAATTGTTGTAGGTATGAAGGCTTGGATAGATATATAAGATTGAGACTCATGCTCAAACCAGATTCCTTCCGCTTTGTTGCCTCTAAAGTTGCCATTGACGGGTTCCTTTTCGGGCCATTGGATTTACTCGCATTTTTCACTTACATGGGCCTTTCTACCGGAAAGAGTATTCCTCAAATCAAAGAAGATGTGAAGAGAGATTTTCTTCCCGCCTTTATCTTAGAAGGAGGGATATGGCCCATCGTTCAGGTCGCAAATTTTCGGTATGTACCCGTAAGGTATCAGCTCCTATATGTCAACCTCTTCTGCTTGCTGGATAGCTGTTTCTTGTCTTGGATTGAGCAACAACAGGATGCTCAATGGAAAAAATGGGTGAAATCTTTTCTACCTCTCAAGTAACACAGAAGCATCAAGTCTTAATTTAGTGCTTCTCAATTTCTCACTCATGTCTTTATTCCTGGCCTTGTCAATTTGTTAAATGTTCATCTCAGATTGTACTAGTTTATAAAAGCCTATTGATTTACAAGATATGATTTTCATCTTGAATACAAATTGACACTTTGATCAATCAAACATGTGCAATATCAAGTTCCATTGAATAAAAATAATACAAGGAACAAGAGAAGCTATCATACACATGTTACTAGTTAGCATTCAATAATATTTCGAAGTTCAAACTTCAAAGCATGTTGATTTGATTATTTAATTTAATTTTTTACAGATTAGAAAATAAAATTTTCGTACCTGATCTTGAGGTGCCAATCTACATCATTCTGCCAAGCCCACTAAATCAAAGTTTAAAGACAAAACTCCCCAGATTGATCTTTAATTTCTGCGTTTGGACGAATTGATTACTGGGAAAAAGATTCAACTTGTGAACTTTGCACATATAAATGTCAGACATGACCATAAAAAAATGTAAGACAATGTATAGAAAAAAAAGAATTATAATTGATAATAGTTAAAATTAGTTTGGCCAAATACAGACAAACGTTTCTTTTTTAAAGAGACAAATTTGTGTGGCGTTAGTTTTGATAGGGACTAACCTTGGAGTTTAGTTTAATTCAGTTAATATCAAGCTTTGAAAATCTCTAATTCAGTAAGCTAAGCAATATTGTGATAGAGTTGATAAAAAAGAAAAAAATTGAAACATTAAGAATTCGTCTTCTACTCTAGGAAACACCATTCTTTACATAATGAACATAACAAAATGAGTTTGTTTCTTCTTTTACAACACAACACAATGCTGTCAATGCCCCATCTCTGAAGTATTATCACAGTTCTTGACTTGGTTGTTAGCCTTCACTACTTGAGTCAGATAGGCAAAGACCATAAGCACTAGTCATTTCACTATGCACACTTGAGCTGCACTGTTGAGATGATAATCCCAAATTGAAGTCTCTCAAGTCCTGTTGGTATTGGCAGGCATCATAAGTTGAACTCTCTGGCCAACTGTATATTCTGGTATGCCCCGGCGTAATGTCCCCTACAAGATCCGACAGAGAAACCAATCCTTCTAAGGCACCTGCAATCTGTTATACAATTTGTGAAAACTTTGTGGTTAGATACATGCAGTCCTTGTGAAGATCTATTTAAAGAACTTACATCAATGAGAACATGGCTACTAATGATAAGTTATTCTATTAAAGAATGTTGAACCAAGTTAGAAAGCAAAAAGAAAGCACTTCGAAAGGATTTCACAAGAATTTAATTTTCCTCACAATGAAGCATTTCGCTTTTCCATGATGATAATTCTATCCCAAGAGGGATGTTGTAATTAGAAGTAGACAAGATCACAAGAAGGTGGATTCTATACAGAGTGAGAATGGCATGAAGTATTTGAAGAACTGGAGCAGGATTAATGGACCAAATTTTTATGTCTTTCTATGATGTCGACACCTTTTTATATTAGTTTTAATGTAACAAAGATCATTCACTTCTAATTGTAGTTACCCTCATGATCTAGCAATAGCCCCAACAGTTAAAGTTCTAATTAGCTCCTGTCCTTTATGTTTTTTCCCTTTATGTATGCTGCTGATGGAAATGGAAAACAATGAACAGATTATTACTTGGCTCATACGGGGTCGAAGGCTGGCTGAATGGCGCACGCAGGCGGCTGCGCAGGTAATCATTCTAGTCATCTCATCAGCTCTATAATTATTCTGCAACCTTGGATCAACAAGATCACTGACATCACCATCTTCTAGCACTTGCGCAAGCAAGGGCCTAGCCTGCAGTGCCAATAGAAAAAAACATATTGGAAACTCAATTTAAAACTCAGGAAGGTTCATTCGCAAAGGAGCTTATGTGGAACAAAGAAAAACAAAAAAATGTCCCTTAAATTCACTTTTGCTTTGAAGAATCACCAACTAGACCAAGCATCTAAGGCATATGCAAGTTAGCATTTCTGAAGTGCAATATATAAGCTGGCAAAAAATTATCTAAGTTGTTATCCACAGTCAACATACAGAGATACCAAAATTTGATCCATAAATAAATGTTAAAAGCTAGATTTTCAAACATGTGGGTTTGCATGTATGCTCCTATTTGTACATGACCACAATCTTTGAATTGATGAACTCACCCAATCAACCAAGCTCACGTTTCTTGATCCTTCTGTACTGATTGCTGGACGTCCAGTTAAGAGTTCTAAAAGCATCACTCCATAGGAATATACATCTGATTTATCTGTTAGTTTACCACTTGATGCATATTCTGGAGCCAGATACCTGCAATTATGAAGATAAAATTCTGAAGTTCGAGGCTAAAACTGTTCTTGTCGTATCCATTAGATAACTTTAACAAACGTCATCATAGTATCATATGGATTCCCTGCATCCTACTCTAATCAAGAAAACAATGAAGACCCAAATCAATTCTTGCAGTTATGTGTGGCAAGTTGAAAAGTGACCTTACCCAAAGGTTCCCACGACCCGGGTGGTGAGGTGAGTGATGCAACCATCAGCATTGGGGAAGATCTTTGCTAAGCCAAAGTCAGAAACCTGACATAAAGTCAAGCTCATTATCATTCTAAAGAAATTGAGAAACATATCTTCAAACATTGCCTATTAACATAGCCACATAGGAAAAATCTGTTCTAGTCAAGTTTTATTAATAAGATGATGTATTGGTGAATGAAAAAAATAAAAAGGAAAAGGGCATGTCCAGTTAACTTATAAGCATTCTGAAGGATGTTTCACAGTTGTTACTTAACATTTAAGTGAATAACATAACCCTTACCTTTGCTTCAAAATTGAAGTCCAGAAGGATGTTAGATGCTTTAATATCACGGTGAATGATTGCTGGATTACCTGCAGAAGCACGAACACATGATGCTTTTAATTAGAACAGACTACTGATCTAGTTTTGAAAGGCATAATATGTTAGTATGCTTATATGAGATGTATAACTCCAATCAATTCATGTGAGAAATGGGATTTCTATAATTTTTTTAACTCATAACAACACTATAGTGAGATTTGCAAGCATTATATTAAAGTTTAGGAATGCTAAAATTTTAACTTCAAAGTATTTATTCTGCTTCAAGTTTAAGGGTGAATAAGAATTCTCACAATCTTCATGTAGATATGCGAGCCCTTTTGCAGATCCTAGGGCAATCTTAATTCTCTTCTCCCACCGTACAACGGGCTTCCCTTCCCCTGCAATACAGTGTATCATCTTCAGGACCATGCAACTGGTAAATGGAACCGCAAAGTACTTGCTTATGATGCAAGAAAGGGTACAGAACATGCAAGTCATAAAAAATCACCAACCACTGTAGAAAAAAACTAAGAGCAAGATTGCCATAAATGGTAGGCTTACCATGTAAATGGAATTCCAATGTGTTATTTGGAACAAATTCATAAACAAGCATTCTTTCAGACATGGTAACGCAGTATCCAACCAACTCAACAAGATGCTTGTGATGCACCCGGCTAATGGTCTCAACCTCGGCCTGAAATTCTCGCTCTCCTTGCTGGCTTCCTGATTTCAACTGTTTAACTGCAATTTCCTTTCCACTTGGAAGAATTCCTTTATATACATAACCAAATCCACCTTCCCCAAGAAGGTTGGCTTCAGAGAAACTCTTAGTGGCTGCTACTAGCTCATCATATGTGAAAATGCCATTCACAGGGCCGAAATCTCCACCTCCCTCTGTTAGCTTTGATGGATTTGGCAGCACTTTGATGACATGAGAACCTGATTCTGACGCTGACATAATTTAGTACCCAAACATCCCAATAACTGCGCACAAATCTAACTAAAAATAAAATGCATATTGTAATATGAGACGAGTTACATTGGATGATCAATCCGTTGTCAGATTTCTAATTCTGATTCTATCATTGGTTATGGATTCATGGATTATGAAAACATAAGCAGAAGAAATTACTAAAGAAATTCAGATCCTAAATTTTGCAACTCCAGGATTCAACTCCTAAAGTGTATGTATAGTTCAATCAATCTACTTACATTGCAAGTAAGCTTTAACTAAGATAAGGTAATTTCTTAAGATTCTAATCTATCTAATGATCTATATTGCGAGCAATCATTTTAAAGTGAGTAGTGATATACCCTCTTAAACATCTTTCCTAATTATTATCCTCCTAATTCCTAAACAAGATGTATTCAATATCTTAAAAACATATAAACTACTAGATACTTTCTTTGTTGAGAAATTTTGAGATGATTATGAGTACGGTTTAGCAGGAAAAATAATTTTCTTTCAAAATACAACTCCTTAAATTGTAGGTACAATTCTCAGTTTAATTGAGAGTCTCTATTCTACTTCTATATGGACCAACCAATTCTCATAAAGTTTCTACGAAGTTTAGATTAATGCATAAACTTATCATCAATTAATATAGTTAAGGCTGAAGAATAAGATTTGACTTTTACTCTTAGCTCCAACACAAGGTGATGATTCCTCAGATTGATGTGTATGCAGATTCTTCTTCTGCTGCTGCTTTTTCTTTCTATTCCTGCACAAAAGTAACATAAGTGCTACAACAAACCCAATAACGATACCACCAATTACGATTCCCTCAATTATGAATCCACTTGGCACTTCGAACCCTGAGTGTTTATCAACGTCCACCGCAAGCGGCAAGCTTCGACTCGATGGTGGCTGCGCCGGCGTTGATTCTGGAGTTGATGGCAATGTAGGCCCCGTGAAAGGGTAAACGGTCGCCGGCGGCTGTGGCAGCAGCGGAGAGGTTGCTGCTGCTTCCGGTGCCAGAGGCCAAAATTCCTGTGGTGGTGGTGAAGTGGCTGTCGGAACTGGAAGCGCCGGCGAAACTTTCCGGTGACGCAGCGGCAATGGTGGTAACGCATTTGACGGAAAAGTAACCGACGGCGGAATCAGAGTTGGCGGAGACGAAGGAAGCGGTGTCGCCGGAACCGGAGGAGATGCTGCCGTCGGCAACGCCGTATTCGGAGGAGATGGCGTTGCTGGAATTGGATTCTCGTTCGATGTAATCGGAGTCGACGGTGAAGCAGCGACGAATGGAATTTCCGGCTGAGGCGGCGACGAGGAAATCGCCGGCGGGACTTGAGTAACCGGAGGCGGGGAGTTTGTAGGCATAGACACCACCTCCGGCGGAGAAGTGATCGGCGGCGAGGTAAGCGGTGGTGCTGTAGGCATTGGAAGCACTAACGGCGGTGATGGCGGAGAAGGAAATGGTGGTGGCGCTGCTGTAGGTTGGAGCAGCAATGGCGATGGGGGAGGAGTAATGTCAATCAGCGGCGGAGACGGCGGAGCCATTACCGGTGAACTTGCCGGAGTCAAAGGCGCAACTGAAAACATTTTATTTATTTTTCTATTTTAATTTTCTTTAAAGAAAAGAAAAGAAAAAGAAAGAAAAAGAAAAAGAAGAAAAGAAAGAAGAAGTTCTAAGTAGTAAAGTTTAAGAACTGAAAATGCATGGTCTTGAAGGAAACCAAGTAATGCTATGTGTTCCAAAGAGGGATTTGCAGTTGAAAAAGTGAAAAGTGTGAGGGGGTGGAATGCAATTTGATTAGGGAGTGAAGTGAAGTGCAGTTCAACTAACTATACGAATAGGAGGTGCTTTTCTTGGTGGTGCAATTCCATTGCATGTGAGAGGCTATACAACTAGCTAGCTTTGCTAGTTATGATAGATTATATGGTGATGGATAAATTTATAAATATTTTCGTAGTGGGTTTAGGTGTTACTAGATGAGACAAAGACATGCATGTGGTAGTTTGTTAACCTTTTCGAAAAGAAGAATATTTTATATAAAATAAATACTAGCATAGACTTTTTTAGTCTCTAAGGAGACTAGGAGAGACCACTCTCAAATCGGTGAATAAAAATACAACTAACATAATACTAAAAGTATAATAAATAAATATTTATGGTTTTTCATTGAGTAATAACATAAAAATACGAAAATAAATATATTACCTGTTATTTATGTTTAGATTAAACCAATATAATAAACATTTAAATTAATATAATATTTATATTTATATATTTGTAAAAAATAAGACTATGTATATAACTAATATGCTCATCAAGTGATTATCGTCTAAC
>NC_029794.2:117911768-117935526 GCF_000816755.2 Arachis ipaensis
AATTATTTTATTAAAAGAATATATAAAATAATATATAAATATACACAAATATATAATAATTATTTTTTTATATTATGTTTCATCTTTTAAAATCCAATAATCATACACAGAGATTTTTTTATTCAAATATATACATTATGTCTTATATTATTTGTTTCGAGACTTACCTAGAACCGGATGATTGGACTTGAATGAGAGACCCAAACGTTGAAGGAGGGTGGTCTCTGAGTTGTTACTGGAGCCTCCATCCGAGTTGTATGCTTTGAGGAATTGAGGGTGGTACCTGCAAAGACACTCTGATGCTTATGTTAGCAAGGAGTTAGGTTTACATGAGTGTATCAGTGTATTTATAGGTGATGGACTAATAACTACCATGGAAGTAGTTCCACTTCTGATGGTGAATAACCGTTTCTTTATTTTACGGTGGTTAAAATTACTCTTTTAGAAGTGGATGAGAGATTTAAGGAGGCAGTACTTATTTGAATAAGTGTCATCTGCGAGTTTGAATTCGATCTCTTTAGAGAAGTCGGATGAATTAGTAAAAACCAACTTTTTGGATTGAGCTTTTTGACTTAATTAAACTTGATCATTGCGTTGGGTCATGGTATAAACATTATTCATCTCGTATGAAGTTGTATTTTATACGTCTCAATATAAGATAAATAATATGTTGCCTATATTTGATACTAATATAATAGATTTGACTATATCGTCTACTATATAACAGAAAGGTAAATGTATTAATCTTATCATACAAGCGTTTAACCCTTACAAGTGTTACAAGTCCTGAAACTTACTAACACCCTAAACGCGCTCCAATTGTTACGTACAACTCATGCGCTATATAATAGAACATTATATTAATCAAAATCAATTAACACGCGAATAATATACTTTCCAATTTTCAAAAGATTTCGTTACCTTCTTCGAATCTCTTGCCAAGTTTTTTGTTCTCCTTCTTGCGTTCTTCCCTTGTATTTTCGATCGTTCTTTCTTCTGCGTTTATCACTGCTTTGTTCGTCGTCATTCACCTCACTTTCTCTCACTGTAACTCTAGCTTCGTTTTATTTTGATTTTCTGGTTTCTGAAATCAAAATCTGAACGAACCTTGAAGATAATGGATGATTCAACCTCAGATTGTCAGCTCAATCAGGGCGAAGTGAATTTTGAATTTGAATCTAACGAAGTTTCTGAGGTTTGATTTAGATTCAGCTAATTAAGATTAATCTGAATTTGATGCAGTTATTCGTCTATGATTGTCTAGCTGAATAATTCGCGAACATAGACTGTGAAATTAATGCGTGAACATAATCTGTGGATTGAATCTAGTGTATTAGTTTTGATTAATTATCTGCAATTTATAGCAGACGCTCGAGTGTAGATCAGAACTTTTTGGGTGTATTTTTAGGGAAGTTTGGGTATATTTTAGGGGGGAGTTTGGGTGTATTTACAGTTTATGGTTTTCCTTGTTATTTTAGTTGATTTATTATCGTAATGGGTGTAGATCAGGAGTCCTTGGGGTGTATTTTACTTTGATTGTTATTTTTTTATGAGGTCCAGAAATTCTATAGTATTTTCTTGTTTTAAACATGTTGTATTTTTGCAGCCCCTTTCTGTTGTTGATGAGCAGCTTGTTCCCAAGGTTGGAATGACCTTTAAAACCCTTGAAGATGCTGCAAAATTTTACAAGGACTATGCCAAGGTTGCAGGTTTTTCTACAAGAGTTCGGAGCACAAATAAAAAGGGAAATGAAATTAAGAATCAATTGATCACATGTAGCAGAGAGGAAAAATGGAAATCTAAAATATCTCCAACCGAGAAGACAAATCCCACAGTTGGTTTAAATTGTCATGCAAGAATTTATATACACACATTGAAGGATGTTGGTGCTTGGATCATTTCAAAGGTCGTGATGCATCATTCACACCCTTGCTGTCCAACTCAAGCAGAGATGCTCAAACAGCACAGGGAACTAAGCATGTCCGTTCGTCGTACAATAGAGAATAACGAGGAAGCTGGTATCAGACCAAGCAAAACATTCCAATCATTCGTTGCGGCAGCCGGGGGTCACCGCGAGTTAAATTTTATTGAAAAGGATGTGATGAACTACATCACGAGAGAAGTGTGGAATATTTCGGAACAAGAAGATGCAAAGGAATTCAAGAAATATTTATTGAGAATGAAAGAGAAGAATCAAAATTTCTTTTTCGAGCTCAAACTCGAGGATGATCAATCGATTAAGCTTGCTTTTTGGGCCGATGCAAGGAGCAGAGCTGCCTTTGAGTATTTCGGAGATGTTATTTCATTTGACACCACGTACAATACAAACAGGTAATATGTTGTTCTTGTTTATGCTGCTAAATTAATTTTGTTCTATGAATCTGCTGCAGAGGTGTATATTGGATCTTCCTTGGGTGTATAAATTCATTATATGGGTGTACGTAATGATTTTCATTCTGCAATGTCGTAATTTGTTTCATGTATAATTTGGTTTGTGGTTCTTTCGTCGGGGTGAATCACCACGGTCAGTCAATACTTCTTGGATGCGCTTTACTGAAAAACAAAGAAATTGAGTCGTTCAAATGGTTATTTCAATGTTGGCTTCGTTGCATGGGGAGAAATGCCCCGAAAGGGTTTCTCACCGATCAATGTGCGTCACTGAAAAGGGCTATAGAGGCTTGTATGCCAACAACAATTCACCGTTGGTGTATTTGGCACATCACGAAGAAGATCCCAAGCAAATTAAATGGGTACAAGGGACATGCTGAAATTGAACAAGAATTGAGCCAAGTTGTTTGGAACTCTCATAGTAAAGATTCATTTAATAGGAATTGGAATGATTTTCTGCTGAATTTTGGTCTTGTGGACAACAAGTGACTTTCAGGTAATGTTGTTTAAAATCTACAGCGGAGGTGTAAATTGCATGTTTTTTCGGGTGTATTCATAGCCTGTTTTCGGGTGTATTCTGTAGATCTCTATGAAGACCGTCATATATGGGTTTCAATCTATCTGGATCACCACTTCTGGGCAGGGATGAAAAGCACACAAAGGAATGAGAGTATGCATTCATTTTTTAACAAGTTTATTATCCGGAACAGCTCGCTTATTCAATTTGTCAAACAATACGATAATTGCCTCGGAAGTAGGGAGCAAGCAGAGAGAGAATCAAATGCTGCAGATTTGAATTTTGAAATGGAGAGTGGAGAGAGCGGGGGAGAGTCTTCGAGGGTGGCACATAGCGAGGCAGCCGGCCATACCGGCGAGAGCAATAAGGGGGAGAGTGGAGGTGGACATGCATCAGGTAAAAATGAGGGAATTAAAGGAGACAATAACAAGATTCAAGGTCAGCGGATATCGGAGAAAACGGCAGAAGGTAGTCAAATTCCAGTAAAAAATCAAAATTCAACTTTTGAATTTGGAATTAATGCCAAATCAATTCCAATTATGGAGAAGCATGGAGCAGCGGGTCTTGTGCATAATAATTTACAAGAATCATGCATGGATAGGGATACTCAAGCAAAAGAGGATGAATGGGTTACAGTTAGTAGAAAAGGCAAGGAAAAAGTGGGTAAAGGCCCCAATGTAATGCCAAAAAAAGCCAATGTAGCAATATGCTCCAATTTGGTGAGTAAGAAATTTTCTTTTGGGTCTAATAAAATGCATGCTGGATCCTCATCAAATGCAAAGGCGAAGTCTTTATCAAATGCAAAGGTGGAGCCTAAGGAAAAGAAAGATCCTCCATCCACGCTTGGCTCTTTGGGAACAACTCAGGTGGCTTTCAAGGATCAGAGTACTCCTTTTTTTAAAGCAGGGCACAAAAGGCAGCGTCCTATTTCACTTCAAAACTCACCTATTGAAGCATTGTCAACGGATTCTCGAGTACAAAAAGAACTTGATAAAGCTAGTGCAACAATAAACTTGGAGAACCAACCTCAACAGAAGAATGATGGTTCTGCGACGCAAGTCCACCAGAAGACAATTGGAGACAGGGGTCCATCAACGTGAGGTAGAATGATTATAAATTCTAATTATTTAATTTATTTTTATGGATTGTGACCATTTAAATATTATTAGTTGGAATGTAAGGGGAGCGTCAAATAAGATGTCTCGGGTGCACTGTAAGGAGTTAGTACGAAAATTTCAACCAACTTTTTTTATTTTGGTGGAAACTCATATTGGGTTTGAAACTATGAAAGAATTTTGGGGGAGATTAGGCTATTATCCTGTAGGGATTGTAGATGCTGTTGGACATAAGGGAGGAATTTGGTTCCTCTCTGCTAATTTAAAATTTTCTTGTAAAATTCTTTGGGCTATGAATCAATGTGTAACTTTGGAAATTGATGGTGGTGGGCGAAGATGGATTTGCAGTGCGGTTTATGGCAGCCCTCAAGCCACTAATAGAGTAGAATTATGGAGTCATCTGCTTGATATTGGTTTGTGCATTCAGGACCCATGGGTGGTGGTTGGGGATTTTAATGATATTTTGAGTGTTCATGAGGTGAAGGGGGGTAATTACTATTCGACTCGCAGTAGTGTCTTTGCAAGTACTCTAGATTCTTGTGGTCTTTTTGATCTGACAACCTCTGGAAGACGGTTTACTTGGTTCCGTAAAATTCAAGGAAACAAAAAAATTGCAAAGAGATTGGATAGAGCTTGCTGTACTACAGAATGGCGCCTTCTTTTTCCAGAAGCTTTTGTTGAAGTTCTCAGTCGTTCCCACTCTAATCATTGTCCCCTACTTATTCGATGTCAAGGAGTTCCTATCAAGAAAGGAAACTGGCCTTTTCTATTTCAAGCGGCATGGGCAACGCATCCTGATTACAAGGCCATTGTTCAGAAATCTTGGAATAGTACAGACTTTGGCATCCATAGGAAGTTGTTGGGGGTTCAAGAAGCTTCGTTGGAATTCAACTCTACGGTCTTCGGCAATATTTTTATTAAAAAGAGGGAATTGGAGGCTTATTTGAATTATATTCAACGAAAAATGGAGGCTGACGATGATCCAATTTTGAAGCACAAAGAGGAAGAATTGAGAGCTGAGTATAATCTAGTTTTGGCCCAGGAAGAATTGCTTTAGTACCAGAAGTCAAGAGATCAATGGGTTCGGTATGGTGATAGAAATACTAGCTTTTTCCATATGCAAACCATTATTAGAAGAAAATCTAACAAGGTTCATGGGTTGCTGGTTAGTGATGGGTCCTGGTCTGATGATCCGGAAGTTTTGCAAAGAGAGGTCGTTCATTTTTTCAAAAATATTTTTTGCTCTACTAAGCCTGTTGAGGTTAATTGCATGGGAGAAATTCCTATGCCATCTCTTAGCCAGGATGCTTGTGATAATTTGTCTAAACCAGTAACAATGTTGGAGGTTAAAGAAGCTCTGGATAATATGAGCTCGTTCAAAGCTCCTGGGCCGGATGGTTTTCAAGTTTTTTTCTTCAAGGAATATTGGGATGTGGTGGGTCATGAGGTGTGGCGTACTGTTCAGAAAGCATTATTAGGGGAGACTTTAAGCCATTCTTTGTTGGAAACTTTGATTGTTCTTATCCCTAAATGCGACCCTCCAACTAGATTGAAGGATTTTCGGCCAATAAGCCTTTGTAATGTAATTTATAAGCTAGTGACTAAAGTGCTGGTTAATAGATTACGACCTTTTTTGGATGAGATTGTTAGCCCAACTCAGGGAGGGTTTATATATGGTAGAGGAGTGCCTGATAATATTATTGTGGCCCAAGAAGTTCTTCACTTTCTTAAGCGGACAAAGTCTAGAACAGGAGCTATGGCTTTTAAGATTGATTTAGAAAAGGCTTATGATAGAGTTGATTGGAATTTTCTTGAGCACACTCTTGAATCTTTTGGCTTTCCTTCTTTAATTATTCGGCTTGTAATGAATTGTGTTCAGGCTTCAAATCTTTCTGCAAGCGTTTTTGAAAATGGGCAATTAGCGGGCTTTGGATGTATTATTAGAGACAGCATGGGAATTTGGATGAAAGGTTGTTCTGCCAGTATACCTCTTTCTAGTGTTCTCTCTTGTGAGCTTCATGCTATTTGGAGAGGGCTTGTTATGGCTTGGGGTTGCGAGTGTAAAGAGGTCATATGTGAAACTGATAATCTTGATGCATTTCTTCTTGTTTCGCGAGGCACAACCAGCATGATTACGAATGACTCTGATCTGCTTGGCAAAATCAAAGAGATGCTTCAGCGCAATTGGACAGCTACTTTAGTGCTCATCCAGTGTACAGCAAACAGAGCGGCTGATTTAATGGCTAAGACTGCTGCTTTAAACAAGCAGGTGTACCTAGAGTGGTTACAACCCCCTAATAATTTAGACATTATTATTAGAGAGGAGTGTTACTCTTTCTCTTAGGTGTTTTTTCTTTGTGTTATGTTCAGTCACCAAAAAAAAAATGCTGCAGATTTTCATACGTTCATACCGTGTGCAACCAAATCCTCCATTGAAGCTCTGTTTCAAGGTGTGTACACTCATCAAAAAGTTAGGGAAGTCCAAGCACAATTTAGAGGAAAGGCGAATTGCATCACTAGATTAACGAATTCCGCTCTAGGCTATTCAGTATACGAAGTTGGAGAATAAGTTTTCAGCTCAATATTCAACAAGTTTGTGGTTACTTACGACTCAGTAGTAGCCGAGGTAAATTGTCAATGCTTATTATTCGAGTCAAGAGGGATATTGTTCCGTCACGCACTAAGCGTGTTAAGCTTTGAACGAGTAACCCAAGTGTCACCGAGATATATATTGGAACAATGGAGAAAGAAGGTAAAGAGGCGACACACACACATCAAGAGCAGCCACGACGAGCCATTGTTGGATCCAAGAAGCAAGAGGTTTGACGAATTAATTTTTTGTTCGCAAAATATTTGCGAATTTGTATCAGAATCGGAGGAGCTTACTGCGATTCTGCACCGTGCGTACGATAACGTCATGGTTGAGATGGAAGAATTGAAAGCCAAAAGGAAGGGGACATCTTCTTTATCTCACGAAGATGCCAACTTGGAATCCGTTAACGAGCTTCAAAGCCCTCCAAGGATTCAAACAAGAGGACGCCCCAAAAATAGGCTAGGTTCAAAGTTAGACAAATAGATTGCAAATGCCTCAAAGAAGAAGAAAACGAAAGCTTTAAACGAGGTAAAAGTGATGTTCTTTAAATATATGGTGATTGAGTTTAATTTTCTCATTAATAGTTTAGCTAATATGTGAGTTTATTATATCCAGTTAAACCTCTTTGATGCTGCATCAGTGGTGCGTTCAAATTCCAGCCAATATCAAGGACATGTTATTTATTATCAGTTCAGGGAGCCAGCAGCAGCGGATAACTTTTTGGGTGTATAGTTACAGAATATGGGTGTAAAAGCACTGTTATTTTGGGTGTATTTATGAATTTTCTTGTGTTTCACATTTTACACACACACACACACACACACACACACACACACATATATATATATATAT
This sequence comes from Arachis ipaensis, assembly GCF_000816755.2. Classification (NCBI taxonomy): domain Eukaryota; kingdom Viridiplantae; phylum Streptophyta; class Magnoliopsida; order Fabales; family Fabaceae; genus Arachis; species Arachis ipaensis. The sequence goes on from NC_029794.2 coordinate 117,919,234, forward strand.
ATATATATATTTCACAATCTGCTATTTATGTTATAAAATATTGTTTATTTTTTTACTACGGTTTAAGGGTTTTAGGGTTTAGGTTTTTAGGGTTTAGGGTTTAGGGTTTAGGGTTTAGGTTTTAGGGTTTAAGGATAAAGCCTTAGTGGATAGAAGTCTGGTGTATTTTTAACTTTCCTTGGGTATAAAATAAGATCTTATGGGTGTAAAAATCAATGATCTGGGTGTATAGTAGGTTGGTTGGTTTAGGGTTTAGGGTTTAGGAATTTAGGGTTTCAGGGTTTAGGGTTCAGGGATAAATCATCAGGGGATAGATGTTTGGGTGTATATTCAACTTTCTTTGGGTATAAAATGCCAGGTTATGGGTATATATTTGGTTTGATATTTTTCTTAATATTATAGTACCTGTAATTCAGACATTTTGAATACAGCAGAGAGAGTTTTACTCATAATTGGCAAATTTTTACATCATCTGTTCAATTTCTTACAAGACTATATAACAGTTATATTAATCAATGTCAATATCATTAGAATCTATCTGACAATATGGACTCAATAACAATGAGAATGGCTTGGACAGTCTTATTGCATTACTTCCCCTAATGGCTTCAGCTTTGTCTTGATTCATTTCATGGAATAAAATCCGGGAAGCATATTCTACTCTAAAGTGGTCCACCTCGTCCTATAGTTAAAAAGAATATTCTATTTAATCAACCATATTAATTGAGTAAAGTAATACAGAGTTACTTAGTTTTAAACACATTTACCTGGGTCCAATTGTCCCACTCATACTTTAACCTTTTAATATTTTCGAGCTGAATTATCTCAAGCCACTTCATTACGTAAATAGCACAGTCATAGCTGAAAACCAAAAAAATAAATTACAAATTACATATAGGAAAGTTTAATTTTCAGAGTGAAAGATTTATACATTGTCTTTTGGCTTGAGATGTTAATGTATGGCGGTTCAATTTCCTTGTCCTTGTCCCTTCTCTTCAGAGGTGCCCCCTAGCATATACTCTAATTCGTAAAATTACATATCCCTTAAAACACAAAACAATCAGTAATACATGAATAATTTAATAAAAAAATACACCCAAAGGAGCATAAACTTACACCTTATATTGAACAGAAATACACCCAACTATTAAAATACAGAACACAGAACTAACTTACAATGAATGTATTTAGGGCCGTTCTCTCATCGGACGGAGATCTCGTGTGATATGGGTCGAGTATATAAAATTTCCGCTTTCTTGTATCAGCCAACCATAACCACCAATGTTGTGAATGGCAAACAGGTGCAAAAATCTGAAGTATGTCCAGATTGAACACTATTTTAGTTTATTTGGCACATAAGTAAAGAATGGTAATAAGAAGTTTTAGAAATGAAAACTTACATAACGATGCGATGCTAATTTTTTAAGGTCCAAGAAGGGTATAAACATTGGGTAGTCTTCTACCCTGAATGGTTTATTGGTTTTAGGCTGTAAGAATACCCTTTCTGGATGATTTTCAATGGCCATGTTCTGCAAAAATTGTGAACCACTAAATGAATATAGAAAATACACCCAAATGAATACACAACTTACACCCAATTGAACACAGAAAATACACCTACATGAGCACATGAAATACACCCAATTTAACATAGCAAATACACCCGAAGGAATGTAGAAAATACACCCAAAATTTGTTAAAGCAACCCTTACCACAATATCAGGGGGGAGACAGTATATTTCTTCTTGAAACTTTTTAATCTTTTGCTGGTTTAGGATGAGGCACATGGCAGAGACAATCTAGAAAAAGATGTCAAAATCAATTTACATCAGTCAACATTGTAGTTAATTTTGGTGATAAAAACATTAAGGTTATTGTAATATTACCTCAGCTTCTATATGCGTTTCAGCTGCGAGTGATGCGAGGTGGATTTTTGACAAAATGTAATTATCTTGGAATTTGAGTGTGCACACGGTGTCATACTCATTAGTTAGTCCATTTTCGTATGTTTTCACTCGTGTGGCCCAGATGTAGCATTTCTCTTTCATGTCAGCCGTATTTTCATTCGTCCTCGCAGGAGTTTCAAACTTCTCGAAACTCTCTCCGCCACTTTCCTTTCGAATCTGTGGACTTTTTCCTTTTGTTGTCACTGACAAACCCCATTTGTAGGGTTTATCTTGTATTGATTTTTGGGGATTTTATCAACTTTTACCCACATTTATTCAATGAAATAGCATGGTTTTATAACTTCTCCCTTAATTGTGCTTAAGAGTGAAAACATGCTTTTTAGGACTTAAAATAGCTAAATTTAATTCACCTTGATTCTATTAGATGCCTCGATATGTTTGTTAAGTGATTTCAGATTTAGGAGGCAAAGATTGGATTAAGGGAATGAAGAAAAAGCATGTAAAGTTTGAGAACTCATGAAGAAATGAAAGAACCGGAAAGCTGTCAAGCCGACCTCTTTGCACTTAAACGACCATAACTTGAGTTACATAGGTCCAATTGATGCGGTTCCAGTTGGGTTCTTGTTAATCGATTTAAGGATGACTAAGTGGGATTAATCCTTGCAACTACCATACTTGTGGCTAGTGATAATGATGAAGACCCTTGACAACCAAACCTTGCCAAGACCATTTTGTGAATAAAGTTTTCCTACCATTTGCTATTCACATTCCTCATCCAAAACCCCAAAATAAACAAGTCCATAACCAATAACAAGAACACTACCCTGCAAGTCCTTTGAGAGACGACCCGAGGTCCAATACTTCGGTTTATAAATTTTAGGGGTTTGTACTAGTGACAAACAACTTTTTGTATGAAAGGATTAGTGATTGGTTTAAAAACTATACTTGCAACGAGAATTCATTTGTGAAATTCTATACCATCAAAAATCCATTCATCAGTCACCCCACCACTTGCAATGTTTTCTATCAGATCCCCTAATTGTTCTAGCAGTTTTGGGGTTTCAGGAGTTTTTGCCCTCTCTCCATCTTGTGTTTCTGCCCCCTCCTGCGTTGCTGCTTCTTCTTGGCTTGAATCAGTCAAGCCAAGGCTGAATGATGGCGTCGGACCTTTTTTAGGAACGTACGATGCTGTCCGTGCCATCATTATCAGCGCAGCATCGTCTTCTGGGGCTAGATTACTGCGTGATCATGTATAACGTATTATAAGAATAAGAATATACGAATGATAACAAAACATTGATTTTACTCTGATGAACTTATATTTTAGATGGAGTTGGTGGAAGCGTGGGTGTGCTTTCTTCAGGTTTTTGGGGTGGTTCAGGAGTGCTGCAGGGTTACATAAAATTAATCATGTTATAAAAAAACTAATAGGGGCAATATACACCCAAACTGTAACCAAGTAGACACCCAAGACTATTCCTTACCTTTTTGTAGTTCCTTCATTATTTTTTTCACTTGGAGACTTTTTAGGGGTTGGTTCAATTTCTGGCACAGGGGTTGGTTCATTTTCTGTCACAAGGGTTAGTTCAATTTCTGGCACAGTGGTTGTTTGGGACAGTGGTAGACAAACTTGAATCGGAACTCTAAACAAGAAGAAAAATAAAAGGTTAACAAAGCCCCCGAAAATAAAATGGTTATAAGGTTGAAATTTTCTTGAAAAACTCACATTGCAAGCGCTTCTGTTTGCGACTATGTCTCTACCCGCACAACCATCATGTTCTCTTCAGCTGGCTCACTGGCTGACTCTTCAACCAGACTCAACCTAAAATACACCCTAAGAAAGTCAAAAATACACCAGAAGCATTCAAAAGAAAGACAGGCTTTGTTTTTTGAGAATTTACATACTTCCAGATTTTGCTAATAAAAAATTAAAGGGCTTTTTTTCTAAAAAAAAATATATATATATACAGAATTAGAAGTAGAAGATAATAAAAGAATAAAAGCAACGGTTATTAGAAAGAGAAATTACATGCCCTCCGCCGGTTTGTTTACACTACTTTTATCTGTGTCCTTGAGACGAAGGATCATCACTTCCTAAGTTTACATCCGGTATTCTAAACATAATAGAGTACATATTATTCATAAAAATGCCATACTGTTAAATCAGGATAACAAGATTTTATCAAATAAAGCTTCTTACGTTTCAGATGAGACATAGTGACCTTCCGTCGATCGCATGTCAGCTTCCTTCTCCCTGGCAAACAAGAAACAATTATCAGTAAAGAAAACACCTTAAAATCTGAAATATACACCCCAACAAGACATACCCCTGTGCAGCAGATTTTTCATTCTTTTTCCTTAAGAATTCATCTAATTCTTCAGTTCTAATTTCAGATCTGACAGTACATGCATAAAAGAACATGTTAACAAATATAATTTTGATAATAGACGGTAATATAGCTTACAAAGTACTGTACCCATGATAGGATTGAGCTTGCTCAGGAGATGAATCCTCAACAATGACCTTTTTCTTTTTGGATTGTGTCCTGGGGGGAAAAACAAGTATGAATCAGAAATATAAAATTAAATTGATCAGAAAATACTATCCAAAGAAGTGCTTACTTTTGTAGTGTTTTCTGAGTCTTTTTCTTTGTTTTTTGCTTCTCTACTGGTGATAATTCTTCGCTTCTAAAAGTTAATAAGAGACGCTCTGTTAATACATGAAATCTTGAGAATAAACCCAAAGGAAAACAGTAATAATTTCAGAACATTACTCATCATTTGATTCAGATTCTGAATCAGAATCCTCCTGAATCTTCTTTCTTTTTTTGGACTCTATTCTGGAAGGCAAACAATCATTATTTAAAAACATACTAAAAGAGACAAAATATACCCAAATGAATGCACAAAATACACACAAATAAATGCACAAAATATACCCAAATGAATGCACAAAATACACCCAACTGGATAAACAAAATACATCCAAGTATGTTACTTACTTTTTGGCTTTTCGGATGGGTTGTTTCCTTGTTGAATCCTCTGAGTCTTCTTCAGTCTCAGACTCAGAGGTAGAATGGACTTCACTTTCAGTTGTTTCAATCTCAGATGATGATGATGAACTTGCCTTCCTTTTTTTTTTGGTTTTTTATTTTTTTTCTTTTTTCTTTATTTCTTTCATTTTCTCCTTTGTTTCGGCCATCTTTACAATTCCCTGAAACATTAGAAATATTAGTTAGTAGCATTCAGGTAAATAAAATACACCCAAGATATTATTTTCACTTACCATATGTTCCTCCATTTCTGCCCTCATTCTTTCAACCAACTGCTCTCTAGTCCAGTTGGCAATCCAAGGTTCTGGAGGTCTTTCTTCCCCCTTCTTGTCTTTATTTTTTGATAGATGGAAGTAAACTATCATCAGGGTAAACAGGCAGCCGTCAATTGCCTTTTTCTTTTTCAGATTGTAATCTGTTATTTCCTTGATGATAAAATTCAAAACATGTGCTCCCCAGTTCCCCTCTGTTATTGTGTCCATCTTGAAAATTGGTGCCAGATGCACAGTGGAGATTTTGTTTATTGTGGTTGGTAACAGGAACGCCATCTGTATATAGAGGATGAAAATCCTCTTGAACATGAGTCGATCCTATTCATTATCAACACCAATAGCCATCATCTCATCTGTCAGATTTTTGAGGGTCTTCCCCTGGAATCTTCTAAAAATTGTTTGTTGTCTTCAAAAATATCCTTATAATTGACTTTCTGAGGCAGTAGATCTCCTACAAAAAAGAAAATAACATTGTATGAAAATCACTTGAAATACACCCAAGCATCACTTGAAATACACCTCAATATGGCTCATATACACCTATGTTTGTAACGAGTTACCTGACGCGTTGATGCCAAGCGCAGCCCCTATTGTTCTTGGTCTTACTTTAAATGAACCGTAGCCGGTTTCGAGTGTGTTTTTCCCTAATTTAAAGGAGTTAGCCAACTCCTTTAATATTTGGTGATGCACCCTTAGAGGCGGGATGTGCATCAGGCCACCAAATCCCAAATCCCTAACAATTGCTTTCTTCTCCTCGCTCATATTTCTGAATTTCTCACTCAACAGATGGGTTGCACACTTAAGGTCCTTGGTTTGCTGTAAACAAAGCAAAATTAGAGTCAGATATATTTCTATTATGAAAAACTGATTTGATCCAAGACATATATTTGTTCTTACATTTTTTTCAGGTTGGTTTTTGCCTGCCATTTTTTCTGAAATGAAAAATACACCCATAGATATCAGTCAGATACACCCATAGATCAGCTACATACACCTATACGAATTCTCATAAGTATTTAATTAGATCAGTTCAAAATGATGTTCAATTCACTCAAACATGCATAAATATACAAGGTCAAGCAACATTACAAGGTCAAGCAATATACACCCAAGGACAAGCAATATTAGAACAGTTGCAACAGTTGATTATATTACATTATATCAGTTCAGAAATATACACCCAACAAATTATGCCATATACACCCAATAAATTACTCCATATACACCCACCAAATTACGCAATATACTCCCAAAAATCAGTTACGAGAAGAATTAGAACAAGAAGAACAGTAAAACCTAGAAGAACTTAGAAGAACAGTAAAACCTAGAACAAGAAGAACATCAAAAACAGTAAAATGAGAGCTAGAACAAGAAGATCAGTAAAACCTAGAAGAACATAGAAGAACAGTAAAACCTAGTTCTTCGATTTCGAAATGTGAAAAATCTACAAGATGAGTAAAACAGTAACGTACCTTGAGTAATATTTTTTCGTTTTTTCTGGAGATTGTTGATGGAGAGTTCTATCTTTTGTTGATGGTTTCTGCTAATCTTCGCGACGATGAGGCTCGTCTCTTCAGTCTGGAATGTTACTCGAAACTTGACGGTTTGTGTTTTCTTCGAAGGAGAAGAGAAAGAGTGCACCATAACGAGCGCTTTTTGCGAAGCATAACCGTTGAGTGACGCGCGTGGGATTGACGCTCCATTCAAAGGGAGTGAGTGCGCGTGTAGTATTTTTAGGCTGGGCCAACTTGTAACGCTTGTAGACCTTTTTTGCTTATATATGTAACAGACCTCAAAGTAAATTACAAATAATAATCTCTTATTTATTGTTTATATATAGTTATTTTGATCGAGAAGATACAAGCATCACATTTTGTAAAATATAAGTAGCAAATATTATATAATCACAATTTCGAGGAAATAGAGAAGCAAAATGTATAATGTCTAATACCATCTCATGATAAGAAAAGTTAGTGTAATTATTCTAAACATGTTGAAATCTTTAAGTGTAAGCAAAAACGTGAGATGAAGATAGGCTAATAAATAGTAAAGTGTTTAGATTATTTAAGGAGAAAATAGTTATTTTTTACCATCAAATATTTAAATACGGACAAAATTAATCATAATAACTTGAAATTAATCTAATATCTGCAAAATATATTATCTGTTTGATAAAACTAATAATACGTTGAGTTAACACCATTAATAAATTCTATGAATGTTCTTTTCAATTTCTTTTTTTTTTAATTATTTTTTCTTTTTTCGATTTTATTATTATTGTCATTATCACTGTCATCACCACATCTTTTTACCCTCTTTTTATTCTACTTCTTTGGAAAAAAAAATCCAAATAAAATTCTACTCAAATAATCATCATCAATTTATTAGCATTTTAATCAAATTTTATTCGCATCAGAAATTAACTATTACATTCAACACAAGTAAAAAATGTAAAAAAAATGAAATCACCCATAAATCGTAAGTCCATAATACTTATTTCTTCTCTGACATCACTTCTAAAGCGCAACTATAGAATTTTTTACAAGAAGAAAAGATCTTTTGAAGTATATGTGAGCGACATTTAATTCCTGACTAACTAATGGTATAACTATAAACACAATAATTATGAATGAAATTGCTTGATTGGGATTAATAATAGTTGAAGGTTTGCTTTTTAGGGACTCGTTGTTCGTGATGATTATATCTTCTGTTGGCGGTCCTAGACATCTTAGTGCCTTTGAAATTTTTGGCATTCATACATTAGCCTAGGTCATTAGCCTTTGTCTTATGTTGTTATATGTTTGNTGATTTTACTAAATAAAATCTAACTATGAAATAATAAATAATATAAACAAATGATTTTATACTATTTTAAAGCTAGAAGGTAAACTATATAATTTCTGTTAAAGAAGTAAAAGGAACGCACGGGAGCAATGATGGAACATAAGTGGCATTCATTGGGAATGTGGTAGCCTCATAAGATGCATAATCTTCACACTTTGAGTGCTGGCAAATTGAGAGAGGGAGCACATTAATTAATCATTGTCGCTGTCTATACATATGTAGCTACATGATAAAAGAGTATCACAAGCATAACTAACCAACCAGTAACCAAAGCCGAATAAAAAGAAAGAAAGAAAGCTGTAGTTGTTGGGTGAAGAATGTTACAACATAATAATAGAGACAAAATATACACACAGAATAAAGATGGTGGCTTAACCTCATTCGAGCTGGTTAAGTCTTGCTGTCTTGGACACACCGGGGGCCGAGTATGACCTTACTTATGTTATCCAAGGATGTCACGTGTGTCATCAATAAAAATAGAACATGATGCTCAAAATAAGTAATATTATTTAAAAAGTTCTGTTAACTTGTGTCTTAAGGATATATGTTAAGTATATTATAAAAAAAATATTTTATAAAAATTATTACAATTTTTTTTTTTGTTTTTAATGCATTGAATATATTAAAACTCAGATAATAATCTTGCCACTCCTATTTGATAATGCTATGTATGTTTGTATGAATTTGCATAAAAAATAAGTAATATTATTAAGATAGGAGTGACAATATTTTTCTTAAAAAACTCAATGGTTGTTCACAATTCTAACGATAATAAATAAATAAAAGGAGATTTCCCAAGATACTTAAATACTTACTCTATGAACGAATAAGAGGGTCATATACTCATATTGCTTCAAATCCTAAACTCTGAACAATCGAAATTTTTGCAATAGTAGGGTGATACTGTTCTAATCAATTGGATGAAGTGGGTCCCATCATCTTTAAATGACCTAAGTGTTACTATGATTTCTAGTTTCTGGTACAGATTCTAAATAATTTTTTCTCATAAACTGAATGTACATAGTGTATTATGTGTGGCAATCTAGTATTATTAATTTCCTAGTGTCCCATTAAAAATTTCTTAGAAATTTGGAATATTACTCTAATTCCAACATGTACCATGACAGTTTGAAAAAAAGATGCTATTTATCAACTAAGCCACTACAATTCCACTACAGGGCATGAAAAAATGAATGATTCAGAATTTCAGGGGGTAGTATAACAAAATTTAAACACATCAATCCAATGCCATAGAACACGAGGAATGCTTGAATAAAACTCAGAATCAAGATAAAGCCTCTACAAAGTTACAACCCAGACTCAGATTTTATACAACTGAAAATCTGCTAACGGATCTTCACGTTCAATCGGATGAAAAGAACTACAAAAATATTTAGCCACTGAAATCCTTATGCATTTTCTGTTATACATTGATCAGGGATTTTTCTATTTGCTCCCCTCTTATTTCTGGTAGAGGGCATGTGGAGCCAATATCTATCTCCACTGTTTTATACATTCAACCAAGGATTCCAAAATTTCATGACTACATAATCCACAGATCAGAATGATTTAATTTCAAGCAGTGCCGAATTTGGACAATGCTGATTGGAATAAAGTTGAGAATGCCTGAGAAGTACTTTGGTCATCAGCTTTTATTTTAATCTGAGATTTGGCAGATGATGAGTTGATCAATAACTCAACCAGATATATTGATGCTGACTCCGCTTTTTGAGCAAAGAAAAAGAACTTGAAGTTAGGAGACTGTCCACCGGATGCGATGCAGTGTATTGAATGGCTTTGCATGTGCCGGAGAAGTGCATTGGAAGTTGCCAAAGCTGCAACTCCTTGAGGACTCAGGGAAAAATCCTGCAACAGATTACGTTACATACAAGCATATGACAAATGAACATATTATATCTTCAACAATTTTTTGGGCCATAAGGAGGTACCAATGGCAAAGAATAGAAAAGGCAGGGGGCATATTAAAATATTTGAAACAGATTATAATATCAAAGCATACTTCGGATAAGGATAGTGGTAGTTGACGCCATTTCTGCTGAAATGTGCCTGGATCCAGTACAGCTTTTGGGTTGAGACTCAACGGAGGAGGTGAAGGTGTGGCCGCAGCCCCAACCGAAAAATCTAAACCAAGGAGATCATCAATTGCGAAGCTAGATGCCGGAGCTTGGCCACTTCCGCTGGTACTCGAAAATGCCAAATCTGCAAGTGATTGTGAAGCTGCAGAAGTAGCAGATGCACCATCGTAGGAAGGAGCACTATAAGCAGAACCATTACTAGCAGCATCTCTACCTTCCTCTTTTTCCGTGATACTGAGAAGCAGATCATTGTCATTTGCCTCCACTCTCTGAGCTGGAACAGCAGAATCTCCAGCTTCTGCATTAATTGATAGGTTTGCAAGTTCATCTGAAAACTCCAATGTCCCTCGGTGTTCTTTGTCAGTGAACATATACGAAGGCTGCAAGAATTTCAATTGTTAGTTAGAAATATTTTAATACAAAAGGACACATATAAGAGAGAGCATTAAAAGAAAATAGACGGAGAGAAGGATCCCTTTAAGGGAAAATCTTTCACACAACAATAATAAAAAGCAAGGTGTTATCCTATCAGTGTGCAATGGAGGCTCAAGTTAAGGGGAATAAGGTTTTATACATTAAATTACTAAAAATACATTACAATTAGAATAGAAAAATGGGAAATGATAATGTGTCTCCCGTTTTTTATAATGCCACTCCACACATGAATTTTTTGTATTGTATGTTTGCATGAATTTGTAGTAAAGAGGAGTGGCATTATCAAAATAGCAGTGACAATATCCATTTGCTAGAAAAATAACTTGCAACCTTATTATCTGGAATATCTCAAGGGATTCAACAGTCGAGACAAGACTCAACATGAAATAGTGAAAATAATTACACTCAGTAAGGAAGAAGCACTTTTGGCATTTTCCACCTCTTCCAAATTTGTTTTTAAAAAATATTGATCGGCTTCAAGTAAATAAATTTTATCCAAACTTAAGTTCCCTACCTTTTGATATATAACGGATAAGCTGTTGAATTCATCAAATATGCGATCTTTGATTTCACTGCTCTGAGAATCAGCAAACACTGAAACTGCTTGCTTGGGGGGGTTCACCACACTCTCTGCTACTGATACCTTGTATTGCAGGAGCCTGTAGTAAAATAAGGCCCTATCGTGAACGTCCTGCAATCAACAAAAGCTCATGTAACATACAATTGTAATGCAAGCAAATATTAGAAAAATTCATTATCTTTACAATTCAACTTAGTAAGTAGTAACAATAATTCAAACCTGATGAAAATCAGCAAGACCTGCAGCTAAAGCTGCCCCTAATGCTTTCTGAGTTTCAGGAGCTCTCTTAAAGAAACACTTCATAACTGCAGTAAGAAGATGTAAGCGAACCTGCATCGTGAGAAAGCAGCTCTTCAACAGATGAAAAAAAAGGCAAACTGATACCAAATAAAAAAAGCTTCAGAATTAATGCATAAAAAATTACCACTAAATATCATCTCTTCTCCCTCAAATATATATTTCTGTTTTCAAAATTAAAATGCAACCTACAGGGAGGGAGAGTACTTCAGTTTTACAACAATTAAGTTAGGATCAAATCCAGGCCTAAATCAAACAATGATTCAAGGCAGGCATGGGTACTCATGGTATGATCAAGGGAGTGCACAGGTTGGCCAATGACTCTGATAGGGACTAGCAGAATTAGGGGATTTTATTGATGAACTAGGGATTGTAAATCACAATCCCTTATTGAAATACACTGTTGGATCTAACCAACTCTGGAGAGAATTTCCCTCTCGAACTAACAAACTGAACAGAATTTTCTAACTGACGAAAAACTAACCCACCCCTAGTATTTATAGGCAGCAGCTAGGCCTAGCCCTACTGCTCCTAAACCTGCTAAACTAGCTTAAAAGGAACAAACAAACCTGTTTCTATCAGCCTCTTGCTCCAATAGGTTAGTAAGATCTATGTAATGAATTCTACTATTCTGTTTCTACTTTCTACTGGAGCTGGAGGACATGACTGAAGCCTACGATTCACGAATGTCAAAGGAACAATGCTAGCGACTGTGGCATGTAACACTGTTAGGATATGACAAGTTAAACCTACTTAATATTGAAACCATAATTAACACTAAACTGCTGATGTTGTTGAATATAATATAAATTAGAGTATGATATAAATATCTCAAACAAGGAAACCAGATGATGACACCACAAAGTCATGAATACTACCTCGGCAGAATGTTCCTCGTCCCAATTTTCAACCAAACTCTCCAATACATATGGAGCATCAGGCATGTCCTGAGAATATTCGCCCAACATCCATATAAGAGCTGCCTTAGCCTTAGGCTCTTGAACATTTTTGCTACTGATATTCCCAACAACAGCAATACAGTCTTGACTCCATTGTGGATATTTTCTTAGCAGATCTTTCACAAGCACCTGCATAGATGAACTTTCAAGCTTTGTATTAGTCTATCCTTCCTACCATAACTATGTTGGTGAAGGTGTCTTATTAGCACATTTGTTTGCATAAATAATAGGAATCAGCACAATATATTATTAAGCACAAATTCAAGGGTATCTAGCAGGCAGACTAGTTATGTTTACCAGAGCTTCACAAGTAACATAGTCTTTTTCCATCTCAAGAAACTGTAGAAGCCTATCAACAATAGCATTAACATCATATTGTTGCAAAGCTATCTTCCCCACAGCCCGAATTGATTCCCTTGCAATTGGAATGTCAACATTTGCAGCATATTCGCATAATTCCGTCACTGAAATGGTCTCCAAGAAGTTCATAATTAGTCATACTATACGAAAGGCAGAAAAAGGAGGGGGAGGGAAAGATCAAGAAAAATGGCAACCATTCTACATCAATATCTCACTCACACAGTCCTCTATCCCTATCAAATTAGAATGTTACTTACCAATGTCATAGGTGTTACTTTCATTTGCAACTGCAGTGAGCATTTCAAGCTTCAACTTTTTGACATATGATGGCTCATTATACTGGCAATAGAAGTGCTTGTAGTCTGAAGAAAATATATAAGGTGCACGCATGACCAACAGATGCAGGTGGCTTAAAACTGCATAGGATTGCTCTGGACTTCCTGCGCTAACTTGAGTTAAGAGAGGGGCTTTGATACGCTCATAAACCTAAACAACAAGAATTTGCAAACAAAAAAAAAAAAAGAAAAAGAAAAAAGCTTCAGAGAAGTCACCATAGCTGACGAGATAGATTCAAGATTAAGTCAAAAGACTTGAAAAGGAAACATAACCCAAAGAATGAGAAATAATTTACTTACTCTTGAGCTAACACAGAGTCACAGACAAACATCTAAGTTATCAAGATCAGCTCAATTAACTAATTACTTTAAGTTCAAGCATATTCATTCAATAGCAAAGATTCATTACTAGCTGAGCTAAGCTAGGTCAAACCAAAGCATCTTACACATGGCCAAGTTCACTTGCATTTTAAGATCAAAAGACTCAAAACCAATCATATATCCATGTATGAATACCATGAGATTCATCTTACAGATAAACCAAAAAGACAAATACATGTCCCATGTGTATGATTCAGTGAGCTAGCAGTTAAAGTCATCAACAGACACGGAAAGCATGCCCCTGACCAGAGAATTTAACATATTGCTAACTCACCATATGCATGATAATGGAAAACAGGGATTCAATTGAGGTCCATGTACAGGACAAGGGGAAAAATCACTATGTACCTGCTGATGGACATCAGCCATTGACAAAGTCAAGTGCAGAAAAACTTTACTGGTTGCTAACACAACAGCACCATTTGCATGCTGGAGTCTGTCTTCAAGGAGATTCATGATATCAAATATTTCAGAGTTATCTGACGGAATATACTTGGCTACCAATTCAAGCACAAGACATTGTGCCCATTCACTAAACTCCTTAATGCTGCATGTGGAGAGAAAAGATAGGAACCCATTAGCTGTTGTTCTAAAATGATTATCTTGAAAAATATTACAGAAACCTCAGCTAAACAGGTTTTTGCTGATGAATGGTAGCTCCCAAAACGAAAGGCAAATGAGAGAAACCTTTTTACAAAAATAGATATACATTGCATCTTTTATAAGACAAATTAAAAATACAAAGAGAGTTAAAAAAAAAAAAAAAACTAATTTGTGAAAGGATTAATTACCGATTCAGGAGGTAATATATAACTGGCTTGCTAACCAGAGTTTCTCTTTCCTTGGCTGCTTCCTCTGATGAGGTTGACTCTAAGGTCCAAATCTCTTGTAGAGCAGACAAACAATTCGCGACTACCTAATATACATGACAACATATCTGTAAAGCACTATTCATTTGGTGACTATATCCGTTTCAATTCTTGGAAACACTCGAACACTAAAAGAGAACACTGCTATTGTTCTGACTAAAAGCATATAACAAATGAAAAGCAATAAAAAGAATATTAAGACAGAGAATATAGTCAGACAAAGTATATATTCAGCTTAATGTGTAATAAGTTTCAGTTTGACAAGTTAAGACAGAGTTTGTATGGATATTCAAAGGACAATTAGAAATAGAAGGGAGGGGAGTGTATGTTTTTTACAGAGGGGATGGGGCTGTAATGAGGGGTGTATTTTAATTTTTACTCATAATATCATTAAGAATGATACAATGGGGGAGTAACAGATAACAAGTGCCTTTTCACCAAATGAATAAATTTTCAATGTGGTATTACTATGCATATGCATGCCTCTCCAGTAAATATGAAATATTAAATTTCTTAAACAAAAACCCTATTAAAAAGATGTAAAGGAATCAGCCCATTTGAAGTGTGATCACTCAAGGATAGTGAACACACTCATTTGAATAAACTTACCTGTTGGTCGACATGATCAGGGACGGATCTAATGGTATGAGGGGTCATGCCCACACTAACATTTTTAAAATTATTTTAGTATTATATAATATAATAATATAATTATATACATATTTGCCCCATTATCTTATTACAGTTCACCTCACGCTAAGGAAAAATGGAATAAATATTATATTATATCGTATTTATTTATTGCTTTTAGTCCCAGCGTCCCCACAACTACATAAATCTTCTGAATTTGTAACTGGCAAAGATTTTAAAACAATGGTCAACCTCCAACAGAACTGATTCCCGTATTAATTATAAAGACAGGTAGCATAATCAAACTGTAATCAAACTCATATTAGAATTCTCTGATCAGAAAAGAAATTCGACATAATATGTCCACTTGGAAATGTCCAAAAGACAGAGTTGGTGACGCTTTAGAGAACCCAGACAACATAGAAATTAGAAAGTGAATACATTTTCACCAATCTAGAAACCAATACCTAATCAAGCATACTATTTCTTAAGGTCCATTAGTTTGCAACCAATTAATCACTGGACTGAGAAGATGAAAGATTATCTTCACAGTTGGTTCGAAGAAGACTCTTAACATTTTACAAAGTTGAAAGCATTGTTATCATTTTTCATATCTTGAGGAAGAAATTACCAGAGAAAATGGAATTCTAACCTGAGTATCCGGATCATTAAGCATCAAATGCTTCAATGTTGCTGGAAAATCTGCATCCAAACAGGTGGAAGCTGATATATGATACAATTTCACAACCCCAATAACTGCCACAGTCCTTACATAACTATTATTATCCTTCAGTCCAGACCCTAATGGCCCAACCAAATATTCCACCAAGTTTGCCACCCGAAGCGAACACAAACTCCTCAATGCTAGTCCCCGAATCATAGGGTCATCATCCTTACAATCTCTTTGCAGAAAATTAATTGTCAAAAGAGCTAGATCAGGATTGACCTTTGCATAGTTCCCAACATACAAATAGCACATCTTTTTTAGAACAATATCCGAAGTAGCCGAGCACATCACCATCTCGCCGAACAGAGAGGAGACGTCAATACCTATGGTCATGTTGGATATCACCTTCTTGAAGAGATCCCTCTTTGCATCATCGGCACCAGGAGCTCGGCTCCCAGCAAGTTGCCGGAGTTGTGATCTTAGATCAGTAACCTCACTCTTCCTGCTTAAGTCAGGACAAGGCAAATGAAGAATCGAGTAAATATTGAATAGCACGTAAAAATAATAATCATAATAAAAAAAAGTTAAAAAAAAAAAAAAACAAGCAG
>NC_029794.2:117935573-117966114 GCF_000816755.2 Arachis ipaensis
GACTAATGCACCAATTGAATGAAGTTAACATAGCTCCGTTCCCGAATTTCTTCAAACAAAAACGAAGTTTCTAAAACCGAAAATGATAACACCGTTGATGAATCAGCAAGAAACTATACTGTGTCCTGTGACTCCTTACAGAGGATTTCAACTTAAAAATGCACAACAATAAATTATGAGTTGTCAAATCCATAATTGTGCGGCAAAGAGGACAAAAATAAACGACATTGGATCTACGAAGTTGGCGATAACTGACGCAGCGTTCAAATAATCAACGGCAAATAGGACAAAAAGCATACGAAATTTCGCGTGAGTGCATAAAAAAAGTGTGGTAATTGCTATGCACTTGCATCAATGGATGAGTCCAAATTGATATTGTAAGCGGAAAAAAAAAAAGAAGAGTAAAAATTCAAAAAATGAGAAAGATGGCGAAGTGAGTAATGACCCGGAAGGTTGGGAGGGAGAGGGAGATCGCTGAGGGTGAGCCGGCGGCGGAGCCATGGTCACTGACGAGGAAGTTGACCGGTGCAGCAACGACGGTGACGGTGACGGTGACGGTGAGTATCGATGAGATCGGAAGCTTGTTTTGTTTGTTAGGAGAAAGAAAGATCTGAGAGTGAATGGGATTTGGAGTTGCAGTGATGATTGGTATTGAGTTTGTAAATCTGTCCAAAATCGACTACTCAGTACTCACTCGTAACTTCCAAAATCACCAAAAACATTTCTCCCAACTAAAAAAAAAGGAAAACCCAAAAATGAATATTTGCTACATATGCCCGATTAACTTTCGACGTATGAGGAGCTGAGGTGGCAACTCCTGATTGCCCTTAACTTTAGGGGTCACTAAGTATCAGATCCTCCATTACCTCTTCGAATTCGAACCGAATCAATTAAATTGGTTCTAAAACCAACAAGTAATTAGATACAACTCAAACCGAATTGATAACATTCTTTGGTAATTGATCCGAGTAATGATTCTGAAAGTGCGAAACCCAAACTAACCTAACCAATTAAATTGGGTTTTGAAACCAACAGGTAATTGGATACAACCCAAATTGAATCGATATACTCTTTGGTAATTGATCCGAGTAATAATTCTAAGAGAAAATGACAAATTAGTCTCTGACTTTTTAACTCGCGGACATTTTCGTCCCTGACCATTGGAAAATACATTTAAATCCCTGACGTCCCTAAAAATCAGACGGATCAGTCCCTCCGTCTATAAGCCACCGTCAGACCCGACGGAAAAGGCTGACCTGGCTCCCCCTCTACTTACCTGGCTCAACGGCGTTCCCACGTGGCATGTTAGTGGGATGGAACTTTAAAAAACTGGACACATAAGTCCCTCTCACTCAAAATGACGTCGTTTTAAGTGCTGCCCTAATCCTAAAATTCGTTTGAGTTGTTCCTTCATGGTGGTGGCTAGTGGTGAGAAAAACTGTTGTTCAGATCTCAACAATGACTACGAAGGGGGCATCATCAACCTCAAGAAGAAGCGTTAGTGGAGTAAGAGAAGAAAATTCTGTTTCAAGCTCAATTCCATGTGCTGTTCATACTGACCATCCAAACGACGCCGTCGCCCCGAGGTGCTTTTCGAGAACAAGAACAACATGCGTGGAGCTAAGAAGAAGAAGACGAAGAATAAGAAGCGAAAGAGGCAGGGTTTTGGAGCTGCTGGATTCAACATTGACAAGTCAACCTCTCTTTCTAATTTCAAAGGATATTTTTCCTGTTTGTTGCAAATTTATGATGATGGTGATGATAATGATCTTTTTTACTTTGTGGCCAATTCTATTGACTTGTTTAGATTCATTTATGCATACAGAGTTTCATGAGAAAACATGGAAAATTAGTGGTGAAATATGGTTACTAAATTGCTTCATGTATAATTTTCAGAGTTAGTAGTAGAGCACCTAAACCCTTAAGATTATATGTTTAGGGTATAGCTGGGTCAATGAACCTAAAAGTCCCAAATTTTGTGCTGACTGTTGCATGAACATGGGTATTAATGGGCTAAAATAGATACTTTGCGGCGCATCATGCCGCAACCGTCATGTGATTAACTACGAGCATTTGGGAGTGGTCAAGAAAGACTCCACTCTCCTATGGCTGCTACTGCCAACCTTGGTTCCATGGGTGCCAGAGGCATACCTAATCAAATTGAATCAATTCCATGTTTTGGTGATTTGCAAACACAATGCATCTGATGTACAAGTAAACTCATTTACCTCTTTTAACATGTGAACATTTGTAATTTTGATTTTAACTGATTAAGTGTTTCAGGGTCTTGAATTTGTTTCCTCTTGTTCGTGTGATCATGAATGAAAGCATTGTTTACTGGGACAGCACCAGCCACCACCATGAAGGAACGACCGAAACGAATTTTAGGATTAAGGCAACACTCAAAACGACGTTGTTTTGAGTGAGAGGGACTTATGTGTCCCGTTTTCAAAAGTTCCATCCCACTAACGTGCCAAGTGGAAACGCCGTTGAGTCAGGTAAGTAGAGGGGGAGTCAGGTCAGCCTTTTCCGTCGGGTCTGACGGTGGCTTATGGACGGAGGGACTGATCCGTCTGATTTTTAGGGACGTCAGGGATTTTTTACTGATTTTAACCCAGTAACCCTAATCTAAACACATTGTAACGGCAATCACCCATAGTATGAACTCTAGCAGAGCTTCCTCTCCACCTCACCATTACTCACCCAACCAAATCGGCGACAGCTTTCTCACCACAGCTTCCTCTCTGTCGGCATTTTTGTCGGTGTCGTCTCTGTCAGCATCGTCTCTGTCAGGAACATCGTCTCCATGACTTTCAGCATCGTCTTTTCCGATAGCGGCAGCGTCATTTTCTCCGTCAGCATCATCTTCTCCGGCAGCATCTTCGTCTTCCGTCAGCGTCGTCCTTTCCAGCAACGTGCTTCGTCTAGGGTGCGTCAACGTCTGTGGTGGTCTTTTTCTCCGGTAAGGTAAGCGTTAATTTTTTGTTTATATTATCTGTTAATTGTTTTACTCTCTGTTCAATTTTTATTCTTGTTGATAAATTTTTTGTTCAATTTTGTTATTTGTTTAAATTTTTTGTTGAAATTCTAAATTCTTAGTTCTTGTTGATATTTTTTGTTCAATTTTTACTATCCGTTTATTTTTTTTGTTGAAGTTTTGAATTCCTAGTTCTTGTTGATAATTTTTTTGCTCAATTTTTACCGTCTATTTGATTTCTTATGAAATACTAAAATGTATGAAAATTATGTGTAGTTGATGGTTCTGTTATGTGTTTAGCAGCTTCAAAAATGGAAAAAACTAACCCTGTCAGTGACACTGTTGTTGAAAGCACTTCCTCTCCAAGTGCAGCCACTCCCACTGCCATTGATGATGGTATTTTTGGTGAAACATTGCAAAGTCCAGCTCTCCCACAATTGTCTACCTCAAATCTTTCATCAGAACCTGATGCACAAACATAGACCGAAGCTGCTGCAGCTACTGGTAAGCCTCCAAAAGAGGTAAAACGTAAACCCAGTAGGACACCAAGTAGTGTTTAGTACTAGTGGTTGTGTGCTTGACCAATTTAGAAGCTCTTTAAATCCTTTTACTGTTGAGTTTCTAATTTGCTTACAAAATTGATTGAGGACTTAAGAGAAGATGCATGATTTAAAGAAAGAATTTGAAGACAAAAAAACTTGAATTAGGTAACTATTTTTAAATTATATTTCTTTAAACCATTATGTAATTGTTGCTATTATTGAGTCTCTAATCATAATTTAATTATTGTTAATATAGAACTTTTAACTTTAACAGTATCTAATCAAATCGTTGGAGTTAATGTTGTTTACAACAATTTGAGGTTAACATTTTTTACTAATTATTTGTTTCTTGAATTACTTTCAATTAATCAATTTCATATATTGACATTGGCTAATTATATGCTGATTTTTTGAAGGTCACAACTCCTCTCTTGAACATGCTTGGTTGATGGAATGAAGGATTATGGAGTGAAGACTTTGAAGGATTATTCTATTGCATTTTTATTTTTACTTTTTAATGTGTTTAGAATTTAATGTATTCAGTGTTTAATATGTTTGAATTTTAATGTGTTTAGTGTTTAATATGTTTGGATTTTAATGTATTTGCTATTTGGATACCTCTAGTTTGGATTTTATTGTGTTTAGACTTTCAATTATACAATGACTTAAGTATTTAGCTATAGTTGTGGATTGTTATAGGTATGTTGTTATTGTTAGCAGATTATTGACTTGTTTATTGATTTTACATGTTTATTATATTTACAAAATTTTTAATATAAAAATTTCGATTTTTTTTATGAATTTCTGTTTTATCGGGTACCCAACTACTCGAACCGAACCAATCCGTTCTTAATCGGTTTGATTTTGTTTGAGTACATACACAAAATAACGTAAATCCGAACTAATTACAATTCAATTAGTTCGATTCTAATTTTACCCAAACCCGAACCAACCAGACCCGCGAACACCCCTACTTAACTCCTTCCAATGTCAATATTATATCTAGAGAAGAATAATTTAAAATCAAATCCAACCAAATTGGTCTAATATCAATAAAAAATTGTTATGGATAGCATTATTTCAAGTTTAACTTAGTTGCACTTGTTTTATAAAAAGATTTGGATATATAGCATTACTCTCTAAAAAATTATTATAAGTTAATACTTTTTAGAAAAAATAGTCGTTTATATAATGAACTTTACAACCGCAAACAAAAATACTTATTATGCAAGAGGCAACACAGAGGAGGTTGGGAATGTTGAAGTAACGATGATTCCGTTGGTTATGAGGGACGGGATTACAGGAGTTGTGGGGGATGAGGATGGTGAGGTTTCGGCTAATAAAGGCAATGGAGATGATGAAGGTGCCGTCGCAACATACGGTGGAAATAGGGAGGTAAGCGATGATGGGGACTATAGGGATGACGATGGGGAGACTGGTACTGATGGTGAGAACAAGGCGGAGAGTAAAACTAAAGATATAAACAGAGCCAATAAGCAAGTTAATCATGAAATTGGTGCTGTGAATGGACGTAGTGTATTGAAGGTAGATTGGGGAGTTGTGGTGCAAGGTGGGGATGGAATTGGAGAGAATCCAACGGGGGAAGAAGGTGATGAAAAAGACGACAGAACTGGTGACAATCAGAGTTCAAAAGTGGAGGAGCAGATGATAAAAAATAAAAGAACCTGGGAATTAGCAGTGGAGTTAGTGTGATGTTGTACAATGAAAGAAATTATACTATGGCTATCCTCCAAACTCAGAATGAAGAAATCGTTCAGAGAAGAAGATTGGAAAAACAAAAGGTAAAAGCAAGACGATGCAAACTGAAGAATAAAAAAAAAGTGTGTAACAATATTTTAAAATGATTTTTAGTTCATGGAATGCTAGGGGTTGAGGGGGGATGGTAAGTTGAGAATGGTAAAGGAGTTGAAGAAAAAACATAGACTGAATATGTTAAGTTTGATTGAGACTAAAAGGCATATAATAACGAAATTTGATGTAGCACGGCTTTGGGGGTGTAATAATGCGAGATGGGAATATGTTGAGCCTGACGGTGTATTGGGGGAGTTATTGTTAATATGTGATGAAATGATATTTAAAATGAGTAATTGTTATAAAGGGGAAAGATGACTATGTGTTGAAGGGGTATTGTTAAAAAATAATTTCAACTGTGCTTTTTTCTTGGTCTATAGCACTCATACTAGAGATGAGAAACTTGTTGTGTAGGAGGAGTTAAGTTATATTGCTGGATTATGCTAGATCCCTTGTTTCTTCATGGGAGACTTTAATGAGATTGTCTAGGTGGAAGAAAGAAAAGGGTACTGATAGCTTAACAGTATCTACTGAAGAATTCAAGAATTTGATACAGGAAATACACTTAGTGGACTTGCCACTTAATGACTGCAAGTTTACATGGTTTAGAGGCCGTTCATGTAGTCGGATTGATAGAGTGCTGGTTAGTCTGGAATGGGTTGAGGAATTCCCAGAGACTCGCCTAAGAGGAGGACCAAGGGATTTGTCATATCACTATTCGATGATAGTGGAAGATACAAAAGTGAGATGTAGACTGAGATCGTTTCACAGCCTAGACTCACGGTTTACACATGAAAGTTTTCTAGGAATGGTTAAAAAGGAATATAGGGGATTAGAGGAAGTACAGTTCACAGATAAATTGAAGGCATTGGCGGTTCCTCTGGAAAGATGGCACAAGGATAATTTTGGTGACAAGGATAAGAAAATCATGAAGTTTGAGGAAGAGATCAAGAAGATAGACGACATGGTAAGCAATGGGGTATATGATGGAACGTTGGAGGCAAGAAAGAATGCGTTAGTGACTTGCTGTAAGAAATGGTATATTAGAAAAGATTTGCACTAGAAGCAGATGTCGCAATCTAGGCATGCGAAGGACATGGACAAAAATATCAGATACTTTCATAACATAGCTTCAACAAAAAGAAGGAATAACATGATTGATACACTAGTAATTAATGGAAGATTGGTAAGAAATCAAGATAGAATAAAGATTGCTATTAGAGAGTTTTATAAGGAATTGTATCATTAGGAGGAGACTCCTATAGTGGGCTTTAGGGATGGTCTGGTGGAGAGGATAGCTACGGAGGATTCTGTGGCTTTAGAGGTGATGCCATCAGTTGAAGAGATTAGAGAGACAGCGTGAGACTGTGAATCATCTAAGGCACCAGGGAGCGATGGGTACAACATGAATTTTATTAAGAAATGCTGGGACGAGATTGGGACTAAGTTCACGGCAACTGTGATGGGATTCTTTCAAACATCCAGGTTACCGGCGGATTCTAATGTCACATGGGTTGCGTTGGCACCTAAGTTTATTGGGGCTAAAGAGATCAAAGACTTTTGATTGATTAGTATGCTTGAATGTGTGTATAAGGTGATTTTGAAAGTGTTGATTAGGAGGATGAGATCAATGATGCCAAGATTGGTTAGGAAGACTCAGAGTGCGTTTGTCAAGTGTCGGAAAATACATGATAGGGCACTTATTGCGTGTAAAACTATACATTAGATCAAAATGAGAAAAAAAAAGAAGCGTTAATAATCAAGTTAGATTTTCAAAAGGCATACGATAGAGTTAAGTGGAGCTTTGTGGACATTGTATTGCAGAAGATGGAAGGAGTGGGTTATGGAGTGTGTCAAAACAACTTCTATGTCAGTATTGATAAATGATTCACCAACAAAACCGTTCAAGATGGAAAGAGGTTTGAGGCATGGTGATCCACTATCTCCATTATTGTTTGCACTTATTGTTGATGTCCTACACAGAATTGTCAAAAAGGCAGTTAGAAACGGACGTATATCACCTCTATTAGTTGGGAGAGATAATATAGAATTGTCACATCTTCAGTTTACAGATGACACTGTGTTGTTTTTTCCGCCACAGGAGGAGACCATTAAGAACTACAAAAGACTCCTCCGTTGCTTTGAGTTGATGTCGTGGTTAAGTATCAATTTTGACAAATCTAGTCTGATCCCAATCAATTGTGAACAATAGTGGGTACGAAGTATGTGCAGCTTATTGGGGTGTAAGGAAGCTACTCTTCCGGTCAGATACCTTGGAATCCGGTTAGGAGCTAACCCAAGGTTAGTCAAAACTTGGAAGCTAATAATAGACAAAGTGGGGGAAAATCTCAGCTTAGAAAATCTAAGGTGCTCAACAAAGCGGGAAAGTTGGTCCTCATCAAAGCAGTATTAAATAGCTTGCTGGTATGTTATTTAAGCTTATATAAGATATTGAAAGCTGTTGCTGAGAAATTGATTTCATTACAGAGAAAAATTCTTGTAGAGTAAGGAAGATGGTAGGAATGGTATGACTTTGGTTAGATAGAAAGTGGTTTTGGCTCCAAAGAAGTTAGGTGGTTTAGGAGTCAGAGATGTAATGGTTCGTAACACAGCACTTTTGTTTAAGTGGTAGTGGAGGTTTTTAAAGGAGGAGTGTCCATTGTAGAAAAAAGTGGTATGCTCTTGTAATAACCTCAATCCTAATGAGCTATTATCCACCCAGGTATTACCTACTAAAGGGAGACCTTGGAAGGATATTTGTAAGCTACAGATTAAGTAGCAACATGTAAGAGACAATATGATAATTGGTTTGTCCATGGAGGTTGGTGATGGTAAAAGAACTCGACTCTGGGAGGATATCTGGCAAAATGGTGGTTCTCTAAAGGAAAAGTTTCCAAGGCTCTTTTCAGTTTTAACCCCAAAAGGATACGTCATAGGGTTTTGTGGGTTTTGGGATGGGTTAGAGTAGATTTGAAACTTCCAATGGAGGCGAGAGCTATTCCAATGGGAGTTGGAACTAGTGAATTAATTACATGACACTTTGAGACCGGTTAAACTAGCTGTTGACAGAGAGGATAAAGTTGTGTGAAAGTTTGATAGACAAGGCGTATTTTCTACTAACTCATTTGTACAGGTGTTGTAGGTGGAAACGCTTCCGGAGGATGTAACAAGTTACAGTTTCACTAAGAATATTTGGAAATGCTTAGTTCCTCCAAGAATGGAACTATTTTCCTAGTTTGTTTTGATATGCAGGGTGAATACAAAGGAAATATTGTGTTGACTCGGGATTGTTAATCCGGAAGATAGTGTGTATATTATGTAATAAGGGTGTTGAATATGTTCACCATTTATTTCTTGGTTGTGAATTTACTTGGCAGATGTGATGTGCATGGTTATCTGAATTTGGCAGTCTATGGTCCTTTCCCAGTACTTTAAAGGAACATTTTCAAGATGGATAGGTGCAACAATTAGGAAGGAGGAAAGTAAGAAGTGTTTGATATGTTTCTTTGCGGTACTGTGGAACGTTTGGGTGGAAAGGAATAGGAAGATTTTTCAAAATAAAGAAAATGAGAAGCTCAATCTGGTCCCTAACCATTTGGACGACAGATAAAGTACCCCTTGAAGATGTGAAATTGTCCTATCGGACCCCAACCACACACGGAGCTGCTTATAGTAGACCCTGCGATCGGATGAAAGAAGGTGGAGTGATGACATGTCAGTTTCTCCACCACGTGGATATTATCTTCCTCCAAATTGAGACCAATTGACCCTCCTAATTTTAGAAATGGTGTCGTCAAGGCTGGATTGAATCCTCTTCAAATTAGGGTTCAGGTCTTTGTTGTAGCCACATTTGAGGATTATTATATGCAAGTCATGACTGGAAAAGACAGTGGTTTCTATTCATGAAGCAAAACCGATGCCGATGCACAAAGCGAGGGTTTGAGTGCGATGCTGGGCTCGACTGGTAGCTTCTAGAAAGGTGTGAATAGGAAGAAGAAAAAATTTATAGCACCTACATATAACTGCGGAACATATGCCATACTATTTGAGTCAAGCACCGTGGACAATCCAAACAGACTCTTCTTCGGATGCGTTTAAGGTAAACACAGATTGAAGTTGGACATTCTCTAGTTCACATTCTTTCTTTATTTCTTTCTTTTTTTCTTTCTAGTCTTAGCAAGTTCATATGTTGTTGCAGATCAGAAATCATCGCTGCAAATTCTTTACTTGACTGGATGGATATGTGACATCTTTCCATGCTAAAGATGTTACAAGTTCTAATGAATTGGTGGACCAAGTTAAGAGATTGGAAGAGAAGCTAGAATTCATGGAGTTGTTGATGGCAAAGGATAGAGCAGGGATAAAATCTAATAGCACTAAATACAGGACTATTTCAACATTGTTGCTTGGAATTACAGTGGCACTATCATTTTGGGTCTTATTCAGTGGACTGATTCTTGTTACCTCTAAATGTGGGGCATATTGTCAGACATTAATTTTCTTTGCCACACCTATGGGCCTATTTGGCATCTTTTTTTTTTCTTCTTGGCATTTTTCTATATGAATGTAAAATTGAGATTCAATACTGATCATGATAACATACGCAATAATTAAATCCACACAACATTATGTCCTTGCAAACTAAAAGGATCCATTACCACTGAACTGACCAAGGGTTCATCATTGACATTTGTGGTACCTATGTTAGTCTGACCTGAGCCTCCAACTTGAGCACCATTAAAACACCATAAATGCATATCCTTATCTTTCAGGACAAAAAACAACCTAACCAATTTAAGTTCAGTACAAATAAATACCTAACCATTATAAGTATAGTACAATTTGGTTCTTGAAATCACAAATATGTACCTGTTTTGTTTGTTCATTTGCATTCAGCACCTCTGCAGCTTGCTGGTCTGCCTCATCTCCATTATGCACAGCTAATTGTAGGTTAGAAGCCTTTGATTTTTTTTCTCTTTGGTTGCCAATCAAATCTTGAAGGTTCTCCTTTGCAAGTCTTATAATAATGCCCCTTCTCCCTGCACTTGCTGCACGTGACTTGAAAAGTCCTCCTAACCTTGTCACCATTAGGTTCGTTGTGGTGGTAAGGGAGCTGCCTCTAACCTTCATTTTTTAGACATCCAGCTGGTGTTGTTATTCTAGGTGAATCAGAATTTGGTTGACTTGCTTCTTCTCAAAACTCTTCACTGTTCACTGGTTTTACACACACATTATAGGTGGCCTTACAACATCCATTGTTAGCAGTGGACTAACAAAGTCCTTAGCATCCATGACCCTAAGTTTAGATATGACTGCAATAGCATGCACACATGACATACTTGGATAGAACAATAACAATACATTAGGTTCTCTTATTCCAAATACTATCCATTATTCTTAAGTGTCCACTAATAAATTTTGTAATATTAAAACATACACAATCCTTACCTGAAAGCTGCCACATGTTGCAAGTGCAAGTGTGTTGTTGTAGATTCATCCTCAATTTGTGTTTTTCTCTTGTGACTTCAAATAATACTCTGTCATTATCTTCAGACCACTGAGCTATTCATTTGTGACTTCCAGGCTTGATAAACTTGACTAGCCTCTTCTGGTGAGCTGGTGCCAATTTTCCAGCATATGAACTTAAGATCCGTTTATGGTTGGCCATCTTTTTTATGATTGTACATTTAATCTCCTCTAACATTGTCAATATTGGCTTCTCTCTGACAACAACTATCATTGCATTCTATATTTCAGTGTTGCTATTATTTTTTGGGAAGTGACTAAAAAAAGCCCTGCACCATGCACCACGATAAATGCCATTCACATATTCACATGCACAATTTTTTATACTCTTAAGTTTCTTCATAGCCTCCTTGAACTAACTATGTGTTGTGCACCGCCACACAAATTTCTTAGTTTGTTTATCCTTGAATCTTTGTCTAAAATTTTTTCAAATATGCAGTACACAATGCTGATAGTGTGCATATGCCATCACCTCTTTTATGGCACAAACAAGACCCTACAAGTAATAGTTAATCACATTCAATATGTTGATTCACAATGCTTTTTATTTACATTTAGATAAAATCTCTTTAATTTATAAGAGTTTATGTAGATAACGAACATATCAATCATATTTATAGATCAAATTTATCCACTGAAAATGTTACCTAGAATTTTATTAAATGAGAAAAACTTATTTTTGTCCTCAAAACTAAAACAATTTTATTAAGTGATTACACCATATGCACTCTATATGTACTCCTTATGTACTCTCATTATAATTAATTACAACAATTAAACCTACATATACTATTAATGAAAAATAATCTCAATAATAGACAACTTAAGAAAATGCATTTTAACTAAAAGGTAGATTAAACTAAACGACTAGTGAATATTCTAAAGAAAAAATAAACATCAATTTTCTACAAAAATGTTTTCTAACCTTCTGTTGATCGGACATAAAGTCTTATCCATGTATTGTGTGATCACCTAAATCTTCTTCAAGGAGATTGAGAAATCACATCTAATTTTCTGTATTTTCAGCTCTGGCAACTGCATATGCAATTACAGGAGAGTGATTATTGGCGTCTTGTGCAATTACACAGAGGAGCTGACCACCATAATAAGCCTTCAAAAAATAGCCATCTAGACCTATCAGTGGGCTACAACCAGCTTTAAACCCAGTCTTACAAGCTTCTAGACATATATAAATCTTCTTAAATAAGGGTGGAGAATATGGAAGGTGATGAGTGCCAAGAGTAGGTTTGGAATTTCACAAATTAGAGTCGGCACTGCAAGTATAGTCCAAACCCACACTTAACCCTCAATCAAAGTTTAATTCAGAGTTTTGTAAAATTCAAAACAAATATTAACCGGGAGTTTGAAGTCCTGGGTCGTCTTCCCAAAGAACTAGTGACCACAAGTACACAAGTTTAGTTGTAAAATTGGGGGTTTCAATAATGAAGCAAATAATTAAAGGAATCAAAGAACAATCAAAATTGTAATTAATGAACTAATAAATGAATTAAAGAAATATTAAAATATCAAGAAAAGTAAAGCTCAAAATGATGGAATTGTGATTCAAAACATAAATGAAACTTTAGCTTGGGTTGAGTTAGAAAATCTCTTCCTTGCCATAACCACAATGATGCGTGAGCATATTTCCTATTTTTTCCTAGTAAATTTGCATGTAATTTGTTGAGTTTAATTAAGAATTAATTATATTTTAGCCACTATCGATGCTATTTTGAGTTTTGTGCAATACTGTTTATTTTAGGTAGCATTCAGCTGGATTTGATAGAGTTTCTGCAGCACAAGAATCAAAGGAGATGGCAGCGAGGAGCGACGCGTACGCGTGACTGACGCGTACGCGTGATTTGAAGATTTGCAAAGCGACGCGTCCGCGTGACCGACGTGTCCGCGTGACTCGCGAAAAAGACCATCGACGCGTGCGCGTGACCGACGCGTACGCGTGACATGCACAACGTGTAAAAAACGCAGAAAGACACTGGGGGCAATTTCTGGGCTGTTTTGACCCAGTTTCTAGCCCAGAAAACACAGATTAGAAGCTGCAGAATGGACAAATCAAGTGGTCTCCACCCATCAGCTGAAGACTTGTTAATTACTTCGAATTTAAATTCAAATTTGATTTTTAAATAGGAAAAGATACTATTTTAATTTTAATTTTAGAAATTTGATTTTTAAATTATTAGGATTAGTTATAAAAGGGGATTCAGATCCATCAAATTGGAACTCAGTATATTTTTACCTGAATCCTTATTTTCTATTTTGAACCATGAGCAACTAATCCTCCATTGTTAAGGTTAGGAGCTCTGTCTATTTTTATGGATTGATTTTATTGCTTTTTCTATTTTAACTTATGTATAGATTTATAATTTAATAATTGTTTTCACTCTTTATTTTATGAATTTGGGTGGAACGGAAGTATGACCCTCTTTCTATTTGAGTTCTTGTATAACTTGGAAAAGCTCTTTACTTGAACAACAGCTTGAAAACATATTCTCCTAAATTTTAATTATCTGGATTTAACGGGATACGTGACATAATCCTTTTATTTTTAGGTAATTAGAGTTTTTGTGGCATATAAACTGGAATTTGATCATCACTCTCTAATTTGAATTAATTGACTAAGGAATTGGCTGTTGATGAATTTTAGAGGAGACTAGGAAGGTCTAAGGAATTAGGGTCTAGTCACATATAGTTTGCCATAAATTAAATCCTACATGATTAAAATAGTTAGTAAGAAAAATAATTTCAGAAAAATAGACAACTCTGAAGCCTTAACTATCTTCTCCATATTTTCTTCCCAAAGTATTTACTTGCCTTTCTTCAATATTCTTTATATTGTTTAATGTCTTTTATATTGCATCTCAACACTATTTTCTGTTATTCTAACTAATCCTATCAAACACTATTGTTGCTTAATCCATCAATCCTCGTGGGATCGACCCTTACTCACGTAAGGTATTACTTGGTACGACCTGGTGCACTTACCGGTAAGTTAGTGGATTACAAATACCGCACAAAATTTTTGGCGCCGTTGTCGGGGATTGACTGTGATTAACAACTATTAGTTGTTTGATTGTTTAGATTAGACATTTTAATTTTAATTTTATTTAAATATTATTTTATTATTTTTCGAAAAAAATAAAAATAAAAATAAAAAAATAAAATTTATTTATTTAGTATTTTTATTTTATTATTTTACACAGGTTACCTCACAGGGACTTCTCTGCACTCTGACGTAGAGAGTCCTATTTTTTCTTGTTTTCTGCTTGTGTCTACGCAGGAATAGAGACAAAGAATATCTCTTAGACTTTGATCCTGAACCTGAAAGAACTTTCAGGCGACGTTTACAACAAGCAAGACTTTACAAAGCTGCAGAGTCCACTATGGAAAATAATAACGCTGTTAATGTCAATGTGGTAAATCCAAATGGGGATGATCAACAGAGGAGAGTGCTTGGCTCTTATTCTGCCCCTACTGTGGATCTCTATGGAAAAAGCATTGTGGTGCCTCCTATAGCTACAAACAACTTTGAGTTGAAGCCACAATCGGTCACCCTGGTGCAACAAAATTGCCAATATCACGGACTTCCTCATGAAGATCCGAATCAGTTTATTTCTGATTTTCTGCAGATATGTGATACTGTGAAGACAAATGGAGTGAACCCAGAGGTGTACAGACTCATGCTCTTCCCGTTTGCTCTGAGGGATAAAGCAAAGCTATGGCTAGATTCCCAACCAAAGGAGAGTTTGAATACATGGAAAAAGGTTGTTACTGAGTTTCTCACAAAATTTTTCCTACCAAAGAAGCTGACTAAGCTTAGGTTGGAAGTTCAGACCTTCAGGCAGAAGAAGGGTGAAACTCTTTATGAAGCTTGGGAGAGGTATAAGCTACTGACTAGACAATGCCCTCCGGACATGTTCTCCAAATGGACCCAACTATATATCTTTTATGAAGGTTTGAGTGAGATGTCCAAGATGAGCCTAAACACTTCTGCAGGCAGTTCACTACACAAGAAGAAGACACCAGAGGAGACTATTGAGCTGATTGAATTAGTTGCAAGCAACCAATATTTATACTCATCTAACAGGAATCCTATGAACTCTGAGACCTCTCAGAAGAGAGGCGTGCTGGAAGTGGAAGCTGTTAATGCTCTTCTTGCTCAGAACAAGCTTATGTCTCAGCAAATAAATCTACTTACTCAACAGATGGGTGGCATGCAAGTCTCAGCTATCAACACACAAAATTCACCACAAGAAATCTCCTATGACATGGCAGGTAATTTTGTGCAAAATGATAATTATGATTATGCTCAACCTTCTTCTGAACAGGTGAATTACGTGGGGAATGGTCCTAGAATTCCCAACAATGATCCATATTCTAAGACATACAACCAGGGATAGAGAAATCACCCAAATTTTGGATGGAGAGATCAACCTCAGAGACCTCAGAACTTCAACAATAGTTCTCATGGCGGTTTTCAGCAGAACAATGATTTAGAAGCAATATTGACAGGTTTTAGACAGGAAACCAGAGCATCCATCAAGAACCTGGAGATTCAAATGGGTCATTTAGCCACAAAAGTCACTAAAATTGATCAGAGGACTACTAATAGCCTTCTTGGTAACACAATTCCAAATCCAAGAGAGGAATGCAAGGCTATCACCTTGATAAGTGGACAAGTGACAAGTACGGAAGCACAAGTTATGCAGGAAACCAGAGCCTCCATTAGAAACTTAGAGGTGCTAGTGGGCCAACTGAGCAAGCAAATACTTGAGAGGTCTGCAAGTACATTTCAAGAGGATACAGTGGTGAACCCAGGAGAAGATTGCAAGGTTATTCAATTGAGAAGTGATAAAGTATCTGGCTCTGAGACCAAGGCCAATGAAGAGCTAGTTGAAAAGGAAGCTCCAGAGGAAAAGAAGGGAGAAGTGGAGCACACCCCTCCAAAGCGTGCAGACAACCCATTCCCAGACTCTCTTGACACTTATCCTATTTTGCCAAAGGCTCTCGAGTACAAGCCTAAAATGCCATATCCTCAGAGACTTCAAAAGGAGACCAAGGACAAGCAGTTTTCAAAGTTCTTGGAAGTTTTCAGAAAGTTACAAATCAATATTCCTTTTGCTGAGGTTTTGGAACAAATGCCTCTCTATGCCAAGTTCATGAAGGAGCTATTGTCAAAGAAGAAGCCTTTAAAAGGAGATGAGACAGTAGTCCTGACTAAAGAATGCAGTGCCATCATTCAGAATAACTTACCAAAGAAGATGCCAGATCCAAGGAGCTTTCAAATTCCATGCACCATTGGGAGCACAACCTTTGAGAAAGCGTTATGTGATATGGGAGAAAGCATCAATTTAATGCCCTTGTCTGTGATGAAGAAGCTGCAGATCCAAGAGGCACAACCCACAAAGATAACATTACAGATGGCAGACAAATCTATGAAGCCTGCATACGGATTAGTGTAGAATATCTTGGTCAAAGTGGGTAAGTTCTTTCTCCCAGCAAATTTTGTAATTCTTGATACAGGGGAGGATGAGAATGCCTCTATAATTCTAGGAAGACTATTCCTAGCCACTGGAAGAGCTCTGATTGATGTAAAAGTAGGTGAATTAGTGCTTAGAGTGCATAATGAGCAACTGGTCTTTCATGTCTTCAAA
The DNA here is from genome assembly GCF_000816755.2 of Arachis ipaensis. Taxonomy (NCBI): domain Eukaryota; kingdom Viridiplantae; phylum Streptophyta; class Magnoliopsida; order Fabales; family Fabaceae; genus Arachis; species Arachis ipaensis. Next base: position 117,952,097 of record NC_029794.2, read on the forward strand.
GAAATACATTCAACAAGTGAAGGAGAGAGGTGCATGCAGGCTGAGCTTATTGATCCAAACCTTTAAGAATCCCCTGATGATGCACAGCAGAGTCTGCAACTCAAACCTCCTTTGGTGGCAATTAGTAAAATTCCTCCTGACATCAAACCTAAGTTTGGTGTTGGAAATGCATCATCCACCAAGGAGGAGGTTCCCAAATAGAAGAAAATACCCAGGGGATGGAGAAACAAAAAGATCCCCACTGAAGGTTTCTCCCCAGGAATGAAGGTGGTGTTGACTAAGACTCCAGCATGGATTTATACAGTAAACAGAATCCTCTCTCTGGAGCATATTGAGCTAATTTATGAAGAAATAGGAAAGAAGTTCAAAGTAAGAGGTGAAGAGCTGAGCCCCTATGATCCCCCTCCTTAGAGGAGCTGACCATCAAGCTAGTGACGTTAAAGAAGCGCTTGTCGGGAGGCAACCCGATAATTTCGTATCCTTAGTTATTTTTTGTAGTAGTAGTTTTCTTACTTATTTGATTTTTATTAATTTTTTACTAATTTTCTGATCATGCAGCTATTTTAGAACAGGAGCCGGAAAAAAAAAGCACCCGACGCGCAAGCGTCGCTAATGCGTACGCGTCATCTAGGGGTGCGAGAAAAATAAAAAGTTACAGAGAGTTGCGGGTGCACGCGGCTGGCTTCGCGCGAATTGCACAAAACCTAGGGCACGCGGACGCATGCCTGACGCTTCCGCGTCATTAAAAGAAAATCTCGCGACCCACACGTCCGCGTGCCGTACGCGTACGCGTCGCCTGCGCCGCACACCTCCACCAGTTCGCCGCCAGTTTTTTTAATTTTTTTTTAATTCTCTCTCCCAAATCCTAATTCTCTCTTGTTATTTTATCCTTTTATTCTTATTTCAGTATAATATTTGTTTCTTTTTATTTTCAGTTCTTCTTTGCTTGAGGACAAGCAAACCTTTAAGTTTGGTGTTGACGCTTCGCTTATAGGGTTTTATGTCTATTCTTATGGTACCAAAGGGAGGCGAATCATCTTCACAAAGGAGCACAACCTAAAGAATAAAACGACCACTCGGATAACTAAGGTGGTTAAGTTCCTTTCATTTTTTTCCTTCCCGCTTTTATTATGTTATGTTCTGGTTTTCTGCTACTTTATTTTGTTTATTGCATGATCATTTATTAGTAGATTCATAGGTTCTAGTTTAATTTTCTGTTAAGTGCTTTAATTCTGAAAGATGTCTCATGTATTGCTCACTGAGTTTGAAATCAAAAAGAAAGAAGAACAGATGTAGTGCATGAGAATTTGAGTTTAATTTTTAGAGTAGTCTCATTTACTTAGATGTGGTGGTACTTTCTGTTTTCTGAATGAATGCTTGAACAGTGCATAATTTTGATAGTGAAGTTTATGAATGTTAAAATTGTTGGCTCTTGAAAGAATGATGAAAAAAGAGAAATGTTATTGATAATCTGAAAAATCAAAAAATCGATTCTTGAAGTAAGAAAAAGCAGTGAAAAACACGAAGCTTGCAAAAAAAATTTATAGAAAAAAAAGAAAAAAAAGAGAAAAGCAAGCAGAAAAAGCCAATAACCCTTCAAACTTAAAGGAAAATGGTAAAAAGGATCCAAGGCTTTGAGCATTAATGGATAGGAGGGCCCAAAGGAATAAAATCCTGACCTAAGTGGCTAAATCAAGCTGTCCCTAACCATGTGCTTGTGGCGTGAAGGTGTCAAGTGAAAAGCTTGAGACTGAGCGGTTAAAGTCGTGATCCAAAGCAAAAAGAGTGTGCTTAATAACTCTGGGCACCTCTAACTGGGGACTCTAGCAAAGCTGAGTCACAATCTAAAAAGATTCACCCAGTTATCTGTCTGTGGCATTTATGTATCCGGTGGTAATATTGGAAAACAAAATGCTTAGGGTCACGGCCAAGAATCATAAAGTAGCTGTGTTCAAGAATCAACATACTGAACTAAGAGAATCAATAACACTATCTGAATTCTGAGTTCCTATGGATGCCAATCATTCTGAACTTCAAAGGATAAAGTGAGATGCCAAAACTATTCAGGATTGCAGTTGTAAACCCCACTATAAGAAGAGACAGGAGCTTAATCGAACTCTCATTCTCATGCAAATTCACATCCTAAGCTTATATTAGTTTTGGTTGCTTGAGGACAAGCAACAATTCAAGTTTGGTGTTATGATACGTGAGCATCTTTCCTATTTTTTCCTAGTAAATTTGCATGTAATTTGTTGAGTTTAATTAAGAATTAATTATATTTTAGCCACTATGGATGCTATTTTGAGTTTTGTGCAATACTGTTTATTTTAGGTAGCATTCGGCTGGATTTGATGGAGTTTCTGCAGCACAAGAATCAAAGGAGATGGCAGCGAGGAGCGACGCGTACACGTGACTGACGCGTACGCGTGATTTGGAGCGACGCGTGTGCGTGACTGACGCGTACGTGTGATTTGAAGATTTGCAAAGCGACGCGTCCGCGTGACCGACGCGTCCGCGTGACTCGCGAAAAAGACCATCGACACGTGCGCGTGACCGACGCGTACGCGTGACATGCGCAACGTGCAAAAAATGTAGAAAGACGCTGGGGGAAATTTCTGGGCTGTTTTGACCCAGTTTTCAGCCCAAAAACATAGATTAGAAGCTGCAGAATGGACAAATCAAGTGGTCCCCACCCATCAGATGAAGACTTGTTAATTAATTCGAATTTAAATTCAAATTTGATTTTTAAATAGGAAAAGATATTATTTTTATTTTAATTTTAGAAATTTGATTTTTAAATTATTAGGATTAGTTATAAAAGGGGATTCAGATCCATCAAATTGGAACTCAGTACATTTTTACCTGAATCCTTATTTTCTACTTTGAACCATGAGCAACTAATCCTCTATTGTTAAGGTTAGGAGCTCTGTCTATTTCTATGGATTGATTTTATTACTTTTTCTATTTTAATTTATGTATGGATTTATAATTTAAGAATTATTTTCGCTCTTTATTTTATGAATTTGGGTGGAACGGAAGTATGACCCTCTTTCTATTTGAGTTCTTGTATAACTTGGAAAAGCTCTTTACTTGAACAACAGCTTGAAAATATATTCTCCTAAATTTTAATTATCTAGATTTAACAGGATACGTGACATATAATCCTTTTATTTTTAGGTAATCAGAGTTTTTGTGGCATATAAACTGGAATTTGATCATCACTCTCTAATTGGAATTAATTGACTAAGGAATTGGCTGTTGATGAATTTTAGAGGAGACTAGGAAGGTCTAAGGAATTAGGATGTAGTCATATATAGTTTGCCATAAATTAAATCCTACATGATTAAAGTAGTTAGTAAGAAAAATAATTCCAGAAAAATAGATAACTCTGAAGCCTTAACTATCTTCTCCATATTTTCTTCCCAAAGTATTTACTTGCCTTTCTTCAATATTCTTTATATTGTTTAATGTCTTTTATATTGCATCTCAACACTATTTTCTGTTATTCTAACTAATCCTATCAAACACTATTGTTTCTTAATCCATCAATCCTCGTGGGATCGACCCTTACTCACGTAAGGTATTACTTGGTACAACCCGGTGCACTTGCTGGTAAGTTAGTGGGTTACAAATACCGCACCACACAACTATGATAATTATAATAGATTAATCTCACCTTGTCAACTCTTAACATCGAAGAATAAGTCAAGTGAGCATAATTGTTCTTAATCCACAAATCCTAACTAACTTACTATTGTCTTAGTAAAAAGCTAGCGTTAGTGGAAATAAAAACAACTAACAACCCAAGAATCACCACTAAATGTCGGACATTATGACTCTAGTATCCCATATACTCATTTTTCCAAGCCAAGATGTGGAAATCTACTCCATATTCAAAATTGGCATTTCAACAAACACATAGTAGATATATTCACAAAACATGGCAAAATTACAAAAATACTAAAAATTATGAACAACCAATAAACAAAATCAACAATGGTAACTCAGCAAACATATAATACCAACTAAATATCAAATTCATTAACTAGAACTTAAAATTGCAAAAGTATATATGTATTGATAAAGTGAATTAAAATATAAGAAAGTGTAGAACAAGTAGAGTAATTAAAGAGAAAATTAAGAAATACTTACAATAGAAACACACTATAATCCAAGATCAAAAATGAAAAATATAAACTTGTAGTATAAACGCTACTTAAGCCTAAGAAACTTGAGAGAAAATCTAAGAAAAACTAAACTAAAAGCTACCTAAAACTATCTAAAAATATGTCTAAGTGTATTATGTCTCTTCTCCCCTTGCTAGCCCTTCCATATATGCTTTAGACCAAGTAGAAATGGGCCTGAAAGCCTCCAAAATCGCGAGCCACGTGACTTTTTAATGAAATCACGTGCTGGGACTTATGCGTACGCACATTTGCTGATTTTCATCTCGTGCGTACACATGGGAGGTTGTGCGTATGCACACTCTGGAAAGCTCTTCTCCTTTGTTTCTTCATATTTTCTCCCAATTGCATGCTTCTCTTCCACTCTTATCAAGTCATTCCTACCTATTACACCTGAAATCACTCATAAAAAATATCAAGGCGTCGAATGGAATGAAAGTAGAATAAAATTGGTTAAATTAAGCATAAAATAGCATGTTTTCACAATTAGACATCATTTAGAGAGAAAACACAAAAGTATGGTATTTAAATGAATAAATGTGGATTTATATGATGAAATTCACTCAATTTAATCCAAAATTTATCATCCAATATGGATTTATCAGAAGAAAAATAACCTCCATATTGATAGTGCTTCCAGGATTACTCCGATGCAGGTCTAGCATATAATCCCTCAACTTTCTATACTGAGCCTTCTTGTTACCAAGTACAGTCTCCCTGGTAGCCTTAAGAGCTCTAGTTATCATTTTTAGGATGTTCCCAAACATTCAGATCCTATTTCAATTGTTCTATGGTCTCTCTTGGACTCAAACGAGGTTGAGTTGCTAGGCATTTAACCAACTTGTCAGTCATCCACACCCTATCAACCAAACTTCTCCCATAATTCCTCCTACAAGTATGCTTGTCATGGAATGTCTTAACCTCAAACGACAATGTAGTAGAATTCTTAGCAACGTATATCAACCAAGGACATGTTTCTTCCGCACACCTAGCTCTAACCCTCTCTTTTTATTTTTAATATACATGCAGTTCCTACCTTCCCATACAAAAACATCCTTCAAAGTCATTTTAAACCTTTCCATTGTTGCAAATTGCATTCTCAACTCAAACCTGACATTGCTATATTTATTGTCCTCATTGAAATCAGGACCTGCAACAACGTTTTCATCCTCTGATGAGACAGGAGTATCAAACTCTTCAGAGGCATAATCATAAATAATTTTCTCTTCAGACTCACTTCGAACATTTGGGTTTCTGGCACCTACTCTTATTGGGCCACTATTTAAGCCCATATCCTCACCAGCCACCACTGGAGCATGAGGCCCAACTTCTGCACTAGGTCCGACTCCACTTGCACCTCACCCACTAAGTCTTGAACCGTTATTCCCTGAATTCTTTGTAGCTGACCCAATCGTCCATACTCCACTCTCCATAGCCTTTCTTAAAACATGTCTCTTTCTCCTCTTTCCAACCTTCTTTGAGGATTTCTGTGATGGCTTCTTTGGTGTAATAAGTTTTTTCTTTCCCTTTCTAGCCTCTCTTGATGATTCTGAATTACTGCTCTCACTCTCATAACCAGGTGGAGTTGGCTTGTATGCTTCATCCTTTGGACTTTCATAGCTATCATGTGAAGAAGAAGAAGAAGAAGAATCTGTCTCTATAATCACAGGTTCTTTACTAGTAGGATGCTCAAAAAATACATAAAACTCCTTTCGGTGATCATTATTAAGGGTGCAATCACACATGTCGTTAATCTCCTTATCACACTTCAGAATATGCAATCCAAACTCCATGTTAGAGTAATTAGAGTCCAACCAATATATTGTCTTGTACTCCAAATACCCTAAGCTCTTAAGCAATTCTTCCAAGTCTTTCTTATTCACAAAATCTACATCCATGGGAGGAAATCTTGTCACATTTCCATCTCTGTAATGTAAAATACCACTTCCATCTATAATAAATCTGTTCCGAGGGTTACCTGAAACTGTAGGTCGATCTCGGACGAGATCTTCTGTACTGGTCGGGGATGACTTGTCTGACTTGTGGGACTTGCTGCACTGCTGATCCTTGGTCACCGGAGGGTGGGGGGTACCTGCAAGAGACTCCGATGCTTAAGTTAGCATGGGTATTAAATAGGTTTTTAGTAGAACCAGAGTATGAGTTATACCTGGGTGCTCCAGTGTATTTATAATGGTTGTAGAGTAACCTTTTTAGATAAGATAAGTTAGTTATCTTATCTTATCTTATCTTTGAGTTGAGGCCAGCTTATCTTTTAAGGGAACCACCCTTATCTCTATAGGCTTGGACTGCCTTTGGATTTGGGTCGTGTTCCTCTTATTTGGGCCCCTTACTGGGCTTTTCTGTCGATTCGACCGACCTCTTTGAGAAGAGGTCGGATAGCCTGACCTGAAGAGGTCGGTCGCTTTATTACTGAACATCCCGGATCGGATAGCTCGACCCAGGGTATGAACAGTGCCCCTGCTTGAGCTCGATCTTCTGCTTTGAGGTCGAATCTTTGACTTTGATCTTTCTCTAGTGAAGCCGAACTCGAGCATTTTGTCGATTCCTTTCTTTGTAGAGCCTTTTTGAATGTGGAACGTTTTCCTCTAAAAGCGCGCGCTTTTTATATCAGCGCTCTGTTCTTGGGAACGTGTGAGGGTTTAATACCTTCATTAATTGGTATTAATTGCTCCGTTTCCCTTGGCTTTTATTTTGAATTTCGGAATCAGAAACGGTTTCTCTCCTTTATTTTTCTTTGTAACTTCTCCCTTCGTTCTCTCGCTTTCTGTTTTTCACCTATAGCTTGCCTTTTCTTGCGTTGCGGCGTCATTCAGCAATCTGGCGATTCCGTTTTTCCATCTTTAACTCTTCTGAAACTTTTCGCTTTTTTCCAGGTTAGTTCCATTTACAGTTTCTTCACTTTTTTCGTTGCCTTGTCTTTGGTTTTCTTTGATATTTGACTACATGTCGAAAAAAGCTTGAACCTTTTTATAATCTTGTGTTTGCTCATCACTGTAATGTGTTTTTTCTTTTTCGTTTTTATGCATATTCCTGGTATTTCTTGTTTGAGGCTTCCTAGGGCTTTGCATGTTCTACTGTCGCTTCTGGCTGTTTATTTCGAAAAAACTGTATCTTGCTCATAATTTCAAAAGATTGCCCCTTGACTTCTGCTCTGTTTTGGTGGCTTTCCTTGTTGCTGTATCTTTGTAGGAGATAACGATACCCATAATTTAATTTTCGCCTTTTGTTTGGAGTGCGTTTTCTTGACTTCCTTTTAATGCTTTTGTTGCTTATTCTGTCTGAAACTGTGAATTTTGGGAGGTAATTATTTTGATGATTTTTGATTTGTAACTTGTGGCTTTTCTTCTCGGAGTGTTATCTTCTTGTCAGGACGTGTAGAGATGTAAAGATGTAAAATTGTAGGTTTCCTTGAGTCCTCGCTCCTTAACTTGCCCCCAAAAGGATGCCCCTGGATCTTTAGTGTAGGTCTCGGGGGTTTTCTTTTGTTTGTATTGCTCCGTGTCGCGCTTGTCTGAGCTGTTCTGAGATGTTTTATTTTTTATCCGAGATGTTTTTGGGTTAGTAATCTGTTTTCTTTTCTTCTTACTGTAGGACTAGTTGACCTCATGTCTTCTTGCAAGAACATTATTGAGACATCTTCCCAGGTCCCTAAGGACATGGCTGATTGGGTGGATTCAATGGTTCTTTTGTGTGTTTCTTTGGTTGATTCTGAATTTTGTTAGCAGCTTAGGCAATTTCATAGGGTTTGTAGTAGTGCTGGTGTGTACCTCCCACTTCTGAAGAGAGAGTTTGTTTCTCTACCTGGGTTGCTGGAGATCGCCCTTTTTTCTATGCTTATGATTTCTTTTTTGGCTCGATGAGTATCACCCTTCCTTTTACTGATTTTGAGACCGACCTGTTATGGTCCTGTAATGTTGCTCCTTCCCAACTTCACCTAAATTCCTGGGGTTTCATAAAAATCTTTCAATTGTTGTGTCATGGATTCGGTATTCCTGCCTCGCAATCTCTTTTCTTCTATCTCTTTGTTATGACGAAGCCTGGGGTAGTAAAGAAAAAAGCTGCTTGGGTTTCTTTCCGAGCTTCCCAGGGAAAGAAGGTATTCTCCATGTTTGATGAATCTTTCCGTGATTTTAAAAATTACTTTTTTAAAGTCCGAGCTGTTGAAGGAGCTCGGCCGTTTTTTCTGGATGAAAATGACGAGCCCGCCTTTCCCTTGGAATGGCAAAAGGACGTGAGGGTATCTAGATATTCATGGGAAATGTTGGATGAGGCTGAGCAAGCTTTTGTGACTGTTCTAGAAGAGACCTGGGGTCAGCCTCCCCACCTTGACACAAAGAAATTTTTAACCAATCCCTCTCTCCTCCAAACTGAGCTGGGTAGTTAATCTTTTGATTTTCCTCTTTTGTCTGCTCCTATATTGTTTGCAAGCTCTTTTCTGATTTGTTAATTGATTCTTTACTGTTGTGCTTTGCTTGCAGAGATGATTAAGGATAATGGATCTTTGAAGGCCTTCAAGAGGGCGAGGGAAGCTACCGCAGCCAAAAACGTCTCGGCCAAGGTAGCCGGAGAGGGATCATCCCAGGCTCAATCGAAGCCAGCCGTTCCGAGCTCACCTGGGGCGAGGAAGGTAATCCCGACTTCCCGGGTTTGTTTGATTGATCCTCCCCAAGCCTTTGTTTCTACTTCTGGTGCTCCTCCCAACAAAAATAAAAAACCATTGAGCCTTTCAACCTTGATGCCCCAGATTTTGACGCGGTCGAGTTCGTAGATCAACAGATCGGTCCTTACGGTGTCCTCCCTATGGATGATGTATCGCTCCTTCGCCATTTGGACTTTATAACTCGGAGTAGTGTTAAGATGGCGCACATGGGGGCTGCCTTGTACCGAACTGTCCAAAATCTTCCTCTTCATGCCACCAAAGCATTCATAGAGGAGGCTAAACAGGAGTTTGATCGGATGAAGGGCTTGAAGGAGGGGCTCGAAGTGAAAGTGACACAACTGGAGAAGGAGTTGGAGAACGAGAAGGCTAGCTCCCTTGCCTTGGCGGCTTCTGTGAGGTTGGCCGAGGACACGGCATTGAGGCATAAAGACAGCTATGTTACATCCTATCGGGAGGTAATGCGTCTGAGGAAGGAGTTGGAGTCTGCCCGAGCTGATTATTCCGAGCTCCAAGGTCACCTTGTCGGCCGCGTGAATGCTGCTTATGAGAACCTGAAGGAGCAGGTTCAAATTCTGGCTCCCGAGGTCGATCTTTCTCTCTTTAGCCTAGATAATGTTGTGAGGGAAGGTAAGATTGTCCCTGACGACTCAGATGATGATGATGTCGAACCTCCCCCTGCGCCTGCCGCCAAAGTGTCAGCTTCTTCAGCTCCTTCAGCTGATGTCGGTCATCCCGTACCTGATCCGGACTGTCAAATCCTGAATCGAGATGATGGGACCGTGGATGCTGTGCCCATTCAGACTCGCCCTCCTTCTCCCCGTGCTAATGCTACTGGGAAGGCTTCTGATGTTTAACTGGACTTTTTATCTTGGTTGTGTAGATAGCCCGGCCTGTGGGCTTTTAAACTCTTTATTTTGTAAATTGTATTTTGCTGACTGTTGATACTTGTTTAGGTACTTGTCTAGCAACTTTAGGCTAAAAAACAAAAAACAGCTTCCAAGTTCATGGGGCTGATTTGGGTAGCCCTTTTGAATTTGTTTTTATCACAACTTCACACCTTTAGTATCATGTCGATCTTTATCTCATCTAGGCACTTTTTCTAGGCCTTTGGTAGTTCTTGGGGTCTTGTTGCTCGATCTCTTTGAGTGACTTTTGTGCTTTTGGCTTTGATTCCTTTTTTGAGGCAAAAATCCTATTATTTTGGACCTTTTGTGAGGTCTCTGGCAAGTGTTACTTTTTGTAGCCTTTGTACTTTATGTGGATCGACTTCGTCGTGTCGGGCCCTTCTAAGTTACCTTTGTAATCCTCTTTTTTGGATTTTGTTCCGGTCCCTTTCAGGGATTACGTTTATAACTTTTATGTTTTGGGCCGACTTTGTCATGTTGGATTAAGTTATTTTGTAATCCTCTTTCTTGGACTTTGTTCGAGTCTCTTTCAGGGATTACTTCTATAACTTTATGTTTTGGGCCGACTTCGTCATGTCGGATCAAGTTATTTGGTAATCCTCTTTCTTGGACTTTGTTCAAGTCTCTTTCAGGGATTACTTCTATAACTTTATGCTTTGGGCCGACTTCGTCATGTCGGGCCCTTTCAAGTTACTTTTGTAATCCTCTTTCTTGGACCTTGTTCAGGTCTCTTTCAGGGATTACTTTTATAACTTTGCGTTTTGGGCCGACTTCGTCATGTCGAGCCCTTCTAAGTTAAAGTAATCCTCTTTTATAGGGTTGACCAGACCTCTTTCCAGGGTTTACTTATAACTTGGTTTGACTTGGTCCGACTTCTTAACGTCGGCTAGTCTTTTTAAGTTATTATTTAGCAATCCATCAGGACCTCGTCAGGTCCTTTCTCCGGATCACTTTCGATAACTTCTTGCATTATTCTGTTTTCATCTTTGCCGATTTGTAGGAAGTGGATTAAATCCTCGTTTAGTCGACCTTTAGATGAATTTGGTTTTCATCTTTGTTGGTTTTTATCGTGATTGTGCGGTGAATTTATTTTTCACTTTCTGCCAATCTGTCGCTTTATAATCGGACGATGAATGTTTTAGATTAATGCGTCTTGAAAACTTTGTAGAACGTCTAATATATTTTATTTAAAATAAAATAAAAATATGTACATATAGAGTTTTCTGGATCTCAACTTGGTGCCTCATTAAAAAACCTTTTTCAGGAAAAAGAGTGCATCCTATGTTGAGATCTTTTACTTTCTCTAGCTATAGTACCTTCTTAGGTTGCAGGCGTGCCATGACCTAGGAAGTTCTCGCCCGTCGAGTTTGGATAGTCTGTAGTAGCCTTTCCCAAGTACTTCTATGACTCGGTAGGGTCCTTTCCAGTTTGCTGCCAGCTTTCCTTCCCCGGGCCGAGTTGTTCCAATATCATTTCGGATTAGGATGAGATCGTTCTCAGCGAAACCTCTTGGTACTACCTTTTGATTATATCTGGAAGCCATTCGACGTTTTAGTGCTTCTTCCCTTATCCGAGCTCTTTCTTGAATTTCAGGAAGTAGGTCGAGCTCTTTCCTTTGAAGTTGGGAGTTGGCTCCTTCATTGTAGTGGACCACTCTAGGCGACCCTTCTTCGATCTCTGCCCGAATCATTGCCTCCGTTCTGTATGCTAATCGGAAGGGTGATTCCTTTGTGGTGGAATGTGGCGTTGTTCGATATGCCCATAGGACTTGTGGAAGTTCTTCGGCCCAAGCTCCCTTTGCCTCTTGTAATCTCCGTTTTAGCCCGGCCAATATGACTTTGTTAGCAGCTTCGGCTTGTCCATTGGCTTGGGGATGTTCGACGGAAGTGAACTCGTGCTTTATGTTCAAGTCGGCTGCTAGTTTTCTGAAGCCTGCATCTGTGAATTGGGTGCCATTGTCTGTGGTGATGGAGTATGGAACCCCGAACCTTGTGACAATGTTCCTATATAGGAATTTTCGACTTCTTTGAGCAGTGGCGTTAGCTAGGGGTTCTGCCTCGATCCACTTTGTGAAATAGTCTACCCTACTATGAGGAATTTAACTTGTCCCGATCCTTGGGGAAAGGGTCCGAGAAGGTCGAGTCCCCATTTCGTGAATGGCCAAGGTGAGGTTACGCTGATGAGCTCCTCTGGCGGAGCGATATGGAAGTTGGCATGTTTTTGACATGGTGGACATGTCTTTACAAATTCTGTAGCCTCCTTTTGTAGAGTTGGCCAATAAAATCCTGCCCGAAGTACTTTTTTGGTGAGTGCTTGTGCTCCGAGATGATTGCCACAGATGCCACTGTGTATTTCTTCTAGAACTTCCTTCGTGTTGGAAGTTGGTACACATTTTAGCAATGGTATGGAAATTCCTCTTTTGTATAGAGTATCGTTTATGATAGTGTAGTATTGTGCCTCCCGTTTTAACCTCTTTGCCTCATTTTCATCTGTAAGGAGTGTTTCTATTTTGAGGTAGTTAATTATGGGGGTCATCCATCCTTGATCCTGACCTGTTATGGTTAGGACTTTTTCCTCTTCCGAGATTGACGGGTTCTGTAGCATTTCCTGGATGAGGCTTCTATTGTTACCCCCTGGTTTGGTGCTGGCTAGTTTTGAGAGTGCATCAGCTCGGGCATTTTGTTTGCGGGGTATGTGGCGGGTCTCATATTCCCCAAGTTGTCCGAGCTGTTTTCTAGTTTTATCCAAATATATTTTCATGGTGGGATCTTTGGTTTGGTAGCTCCCTGTTATTTGTGAGGTGACTACTTGTGAGTCGCTGAAGATGATGAGTTTTTTAGCTCACACCTCTTTAGCCAGCTTCAAACCAGCTAGTAGTGCTTCATATTCCGCCTGGTTGTTCAAGGCAGGGAACCCGAATTTGAGGGAAAGCTCAATTTGGGTTCCTTGGTTGCTTTCAATTATCACACCTGCGCCGCTTCCGGTCTTATTCGAGGAACCGTCCACATAAATATTCCATTCTATGGGAGTTTCCGGGGTGTCTATAAATTCTGCAATGAAGTCGGCTAAGTATTCTGATTTAATGGCTGTCTGAGCTTCGTATTGAAGGTCGAATTCGGACAACTCGACTGCCCATTGTAGGATTCTGCCTGCTAGATCTGTTTTCTGCAATATCCTTTTTATGGGCTGGTTGGTCCGAACCTTAATGGTGTGAGCTTGGAAGTACGGACGGAGACGTTGAGATGTTAATATAAGCGCATAGGCAAATTTTTCTATTTTTTGGTAGTTCAGCTCGGATCCCTGTAGCGCTTTACTAATGAAGTATACAGGTTGTTGTTCTTTATCATCCTCTCGAACTAGCGCTGAGGCTACTGCCCGACTTCCTACCGCGAGGTATAATATGAGCGGTTCTCCTTCTCGTGGCCGAGATAGGATAGGTGGCTGTCCCAGAAATCTTTTGAAATCTTGGAAGGCTTGTTCGCACTCCTTTGTCCATTCAAACTTCTTTCCTTTCCTTAGAGTAGCATAGAAGGGAAGATATCTTATCGCTGACCCTGCTAGGAATATGGATAAGGCTGCCAGTCTCCCGTTGAGTTGTTGTACCTCTTTGACACAAGTTGGGCTCTTCATGTTGAGTATTGCCTAGCATTTATCTGGATTTGCCTCAATTCCTTTTTGTGTGAGCATAAAACCTAAGAACTTGCCCGCTTCTACTACAAAGGTGCATTTTGCAGGATTGAGTCGCATGCCATGCTTCCTTATAGTGTCGAACACCTGGGCCAGGTCGGACAATAATGTCTCTTCGCTTTGTGTCTTTATTAACATGTCGTCCATGTAGACTTCCATGACTTTTCCGATATGATCTGAAAAGACTTTATTCATTAGCCTTTGATAAGTAGCTCTCGCATTCTTGAGACCAAAAGGCATCACAATGTAGCAGTAATTTGCTTTTGGTGTTAAAAACGAGGTTTTTTCTTGATCGGGTGGATACATGGGGATTTGATTGTATCCGGAATATGCATCCATAAACGAGAGGTATTTATATCCGGAGGAGGCATCTACCAGAGCATCGATACTTGGGAGTGGACAAGGATCTTTTGGGCAGGCTTTGTTGAGATCAGTGTAGTCGGTGCATATTCGCTACTTCCCATTTGATTTTTTCACCAAGATGATGTTAGCTAGCCATAGTGGATACTTGACTTCTCTTATGAATCCTGCTTCTAGTAGAGCTTGTACCTGCTCTTCCAC
>NC_029794.2:117967367-118012060 GCF_000816755.2 Arachis ipaensis
CTTTTGGTGTTAAGAACGAGGTTTTTTCTTGATCGGGTGGATACATGGGGATTTGATTGTATCCGGAATATGCATCCATAAACGAGAGGTATTTATATCCGGAGGAGGCATCTACCAGAGCGTCGATACTTGGGAGTGGATAAGGGTCTTTTGGGCAGGCTTTGTTGCGATCTGTATAGTCAGTGCACATTCGCCACTTCCCGTTTGATTTTTTCACCAAGACGACATTAGCTAACCATAGTGGGTACTTGACCTCTCTTATGAATCCTGCCTCCAGTAGAGCTTGTACCTGCTCTTCCACAGCTTGGGATCTTTCGGTTCCGAGCTTTCTACGCCTCTGTTGTACTGGCCGAGATCCAGGGTAGACTGCTAGCTTATGACACATTAACTCGGGGTCTATGCCTGGCATGTCTGCAACCTTCCATGCAAAGAGGTTGACGTTGTCTCGTAAGAACTGTACGAGTGATTCTTTTATGTTTCCTTTTAGAGTCGTGCCAATATTGGTTGTTTTGTCCGGGATGTCCCCGATCTGGACCATCTCTATTTCACCTTCAGGTTGTGGACGGAGTTCTTCTCGCCTCTGAACTCCACCAAGCTCGATTGTGTGGAATTCTTCTCCTCTGCCTCTGAGGTTTAGACTTTCGTTATAGCAGCGGCGCAACATCTTCTGATCTGCTTTTATCGTAGCTATCCCTTCTGCAGTTGGGAATTTCATGCATAGATGTGGAGTTGAAACTATTGCGCCGAGTTGATTTAATGTTGTCCGACCTATTAGGGCGTTGTAGGCTGAACTCACGTCGACCACGATGTAGTCTATTTTGAGTGTTCTGGATTGGTTTTCTTTTCTGAAGGTTGTGTGTAGCGGGACGTATCCCAGTGGTTGTACTGGAGTGTCCCCCAGTCCGAACAGGCTGTTTGGATATACTTTGAGTTCTTTATCTTCCAGGCCGAGCTTGTCGAAGGAAGTTTTGAATAAGATGTCGGCGGAGTTCCCTTGATCTATCAGTGTGCGGTGGAGATTTGCATTCGCTAGTATAATGGTGATGACCATGGGATCGTCGTGTCCTGAGATGATGCCGGATGCGTCTTCCTTGGTAAACGTAATTGTAGGGATGTCGGGTGCTTCCTCCTTTCCTTTGACATGATATACTTCTTTGAGATATCTTTTGTGAGATGATTTGGAGATTCCTCCTCCTGCGAATCCTCCGTGTATCATATGGACATGTCTTTCTGGTGTTCGAGGTGATCGCTCGGTTCTTCCCACCTCCTCGTCTCTTCTCCTTTTTCTTTGCTCATCGTCTCGGGTGGCCAGAAACTAATCTAGTTTTCCTTCTCTCACTAATTTTTCTATGACATTTTTTAAGTCAAAGCATTTGTTGGTGGAGTGCCCACGGACTCGATGGTATTCACAATATTCATTCCGGTTTCCTCCTCCTCTTTTGCCTTTGAGTGGTCGAGCTGGGGGTATTTTTTCTGTATGGCAGACTTCTTTGTAAACATCCACCAGGGACACCCTAAGAGGGGTGTAATTATGGTATTTTTTAATTTTTTTCCCTTGTCGATCTTCCTTCTTTTTGAACTCTTTGTCTTTGTCTCGGTAGGTGAATCCAGATTTTGAGGTCTTTCCTAGTTGAGAATTTTCTTCCATGTTGATGTATTTCTCTGCTCGTTCCTGCACTTCGTCCAGAGATGTGGGGTACTTCTTTGATATGGATTGGCTAAAAGGTCCTTATCGCAGGCCATTGATGAGGCCCATGATGGCGGCCTCTGTTGGTAAGTGTTCCGAGGGTTACCTGAAACTGGAGGTCGATCTCGGATGAGATCTTCTGTACTTGGTCGGAGATGGTGTGTCCGGCTGGCTGGTGGCGGCCGGAGCTGTTGTGTCCGACTTGTTGGACTTGCTGCACTGCTGATCCTTGGTCACCGGAGGGTGGGGGGTACCTGCAAGAGACTCCGATGCTTAAGTTAGCATGGGTATTAAACAGGTTTTTTGTAGAATCAGAGTATGAGTTATACCTGGGTGCTCCAGTGTATTTATAGTAGTGTGGGCCGACCTTTCTGATAAGATAAGTTAGTTATCTCATCTTATCTTATCTTTATCTTGAGTGAAGTCAGCTTATCTTCAAGGGAATCGCCTTTATCTCTATAGGCTTAGATTGCCTTTGGATTTGGGTCGTGCTCCTCTATTTGGGCCCTTTACTGGGCTCTCCGGTCGATTTGGCCGAGCTCTTTAAAAAGAGGTCGGCTAGTCAGTCCTAAAAAGGTCGGTCGCTTTGTCGCCGATCATCCTGGGTCGGACAGCTCGACCCAGGGTATGAACAGTGCCCCTGCTTGAGCTCGGTCTTCTTTTTTGAGGTCGAGTCTTTGACTTCGGTCCTTCTCTAGTGAAGCCGAACTCAAGCACTTAGTCAATTCCTTTCTTTGTAGAATTTCGAATGTAGAACGTCTTCCTCTGAAAGCGCGCGCTTTTGTATTAGCACTCATTTCTTGAGAACGTGTGAGGTTTTAAATACCCTCATTAATTAGCTTTTAATGTTCCGTTTCCCTTTTTATTTTGAATATTTATACCCCAAAAACGGTTTCTCTTCCCTTGTTACCGTAACTTCCCTTTTCTTTCTCGCTTTCTGTTTCCGCCCGGGGTTTTGCAGTTTTGCGTTTCTCCCTGCGACATTGCTTTTGTTCGTGTTTTCTCTTGTGAGAGGGTGATTTCCAGATTTCGTCTTCCATCTTCAATCTTTCTTTGAAGCTTGCCACTTTTTCCAGGTTGGTTCTAGTTTTCTTGCTTCTTTTGTAGCTTCGTCTTCAGTTTTTGGTAGAGCTTCGATTTTGCATGTTTTGAAAAGTTTGAATCTTTCCGTGGTCTTGTATTTGCTTGTCGCTGTAATGCGTTCTTCCTGACTTTCTGCTATGCATTCTCTTGGCATTTCCACTGAGGCTGTCTAGGGTTTTTTTTGTTGCTTCTGGTTGTTTTCTGTTTGACACCGTTTATCTAGAAAATCTGTGTCTGTTTCTTGCTTTATTTGAAGGTTACTTTGCCTGATTCTGAGAAAGTTCGCATCTTTGATAGTTTCTTCTTGGCGTACTTGATTTTTAGGAATGCTTTTGATGGTAGACTGTGATGACTTTTTCTTTTTCTTGTTTTGAGAAATGCTTGGGTGGGAGCTGTAGATTTTCCTGGAAACCTTGCTTTGTTATTGCCTCCAAGGGATGCCCCAGGCCTTTGCTGTTTCTTTACCTGTATCATATTAATCGAGTCATTTTCTCCCTTGTCTGAGATGTTTTTGGTAACCCCATCTTCTTTTCTTATTGTAGGGTTAGTTGGCCTCATGTCTTCTCGCAATAACATTGTAGAGATGTCTTCCCGAGTTCCTGAGGGGATGTCCGATTGGCTAGACTCCCTTGTCTTGCTGTGTGTTTCTGTTTTGGATGCTGAATTTTGTATAGAGCTGAGAAAGCGGCATAGGATTTGTGGTAATAGTGCCCGGAGGGAGATTATGAGCTTGTTGCTCCTGATTCTGATGAGAGAGTTTGTTTTCCGACTTCCATCGAGGGGGAGCGTCCCTTTTTTTACGCCTATGAATACTTCTTCAGTCAGTTGAACGTTACTTTTCTTTTCACTGCCTTCGAGACCGACTTGTTGTGGTCGTGTAATATTGCCCCCTCCCAGCTTCACCCAAATTCCTGGAGTTTTATTAAGATTTTTCAGTTGCTCTGCCGAGAATTAGGTGTAACACCTTCTCTGACTCTCTTCCTGTACTTGTTTGTATCCGCCAAGCCTGGTGGTTCTTCGAAAAAGAAAGCTTCCTGGGTTTCCTTCAGGTCTGCCCAGGGCCATAAAGTTTTTGCTATGTATGATGAGTCCTTTAAGGACTTCAAGAATTACTTCTTTAAAGTTCGTGCCGTCGAGGGGGCCCGCCCCTTTTTTCTTGATGAAAACGATGAGCCCTTTTTCCCTCTATGGTGGCAGAAAGATGTGAGAGTGTCTCGCTATACTTGGGAGATGCTTGACGATGTTGAACGTGCTTTTGTTGTTGTTCTTGAGGATTTATGGGGGGCGCCTCCTCATCTTGATACAAAAAGATTTTTAAACAATCCATCTCTGGTTCGGACTGTTTTGGGTATTTGTCAGACTTGTTTATATACTTGTTTTATTGGCTTCACTTCCTCTTCTTGTAATTGTGATCCTTTGCTGTGGCTGATTTTGCAGAGATGTCAAAAAATAATGATTCCATGAAGGCCTTCAAAAGGGCAAAAAAGGAAACTGCTGCTCGAAACATCTCGGCCAAGGCGGCTGGGGATTATGTCGATCTCTTCTAAGTTATTTTTGTAATCCTCTTTCTTGGATCTTTTGTCAGATCTCTTTCAGGGATTACTTTTATAACTTTTTAGTAGTAGGAGTCCGACTTCGTTATGTCGGTCTCTTCTAAGTTATTTTTGTAATCCTCTTTCTTGGATCTTTGTCAGATCTCTTTCAGGGATTACTTTTATAACTTTTTTGTAGGAGGTCAACTTCTTTGCGTCGTCCTCTTTCTAAGTTATTTTGTAGTCCTCTTTTTTGGACCTTTGTCAGGTCTCTTTCAGGGACTACTTCTTATAACTTTTCATTTTGGGCTGACTTTGTCATGTCGGGCCCTTCTAAGTTAAAGTAATCCTCTTTAATAGGGTTGGCCAAACCTCTTTCCAGGGTTTACTTATAACTTGGGTTGACTTGGTCCGACTTCTTAACGTCGGCCAGTCTTTAAGTTATTATTTAGCAATCCATAAGACCTCGTCAGGTTCTTTTTCGGATCACTTTTGATAACTTCTTACATTATTCTGTGTTCATCTTTGCCGATTTGTAGAAGGTGGTTGCTATCTTTAGATCGTCTTTTGGGTGAATCGCGTTTTCACCTTTATCGGACGATTGCCTTTATCGTGATCGTGCAGTGAAATTGTTATTCACTTTCTGCCGATCTGTTGCTTTATAATCAGACGATGAATGCTTCAGATTAATGCGTCTTGAATACTTGTAGAATATCTAAAATATATATTTTATTCAAAGGAAAGTGCAAATATATACATGTGGGAATTTTTCATCCCTTTATATCGAATAGTGTTTGAGTCTCAACTTGGTGCCTCATTAAAAAACCTTTTCAGGAAAAAGAGTATATCCAATAGTGAGATCTTTTACTTTTCTAGATGTAGTACCTTCTTAGGTTGCAGGCGTGCCATGATCTGGGAAGCTCTCGTCCATCGAGTTCGGACAGTCTGTAGTAGCCCTTCCCAAGTACTTTTACAACTCGGTAGGGTCATTTCCAGTTTGCTGCCAATTTTCCTTCTCCTGGTCGAGTTGTTCCAATATCATTTCGAATTAGGATGAGATCGTTCTTCGTGAAACTTCTCGGCACTACCTTTTGATTATATCTGGAAGCCATTCGACGTTTTAGTACTTCTTCCCTGATCCGAGCTCTTTCCTGGATTTCAGGTAGTAGGTCGAGTTCTTCCTTCTGAAGTTGAGAGTTGGCCTCTTCATTGTAGTGGACTACTCTGGATGACCCTTCCTCGATCTCTACTGGGATCATTGCCTCCACTCCATATGCTAGTCGAAAGGGTGATTCATTTGTCGTGGAGTGTGGCGTTGTTCAATATGCCCATAGGACTTGTGGAAGTTCTTCGGCCCAAGCTCCCTTTGCATCTTGTAGTCTCCGTTTCAACCCAGCCAATATGACTTTGTTGGCAGCTTCGGCCTGTCCATTGGCTTGAGGGTGTTCGACGGAGGTGAACTGGTGCTTTATATTCAAATCGGCTACTAGTCTTCTGAAGCCTGCGTCTGTGAATTGAGTGCCATTGTCTGTGGTGATGGAGTATGGAACCCCGAACCTCGTGACAATGTTCCTGTATAGGAATTTCCGGCTTCTTTGAGCGGTGACGTTGGCTAGGGGCTCTGCCTCAATCCATTTTGTAAAATAGTCTACTCCGACTATGAGGAATTTTACTTGTCCTGATCCCTGGAGAAAGGGTCCGAGAAGATCAAGTCCCCATTTCGCAAATGGCCAGGGCGAGGTTACACTGATGAGTTCTTCTGGCGGGGCGATGTGGAAGTTGGCATGTTTCTGACATGGTGGACATGTCTTTACAAATTCTATAGCTTCTTTCTGTAGGGTTGGCCAATAAAATCCCGCTCGGAGTACTTTTATGGCAAGAGCTTGTGCTCCGAGATGGTTGCTGCACATGCCGCCGTGTACTTCTTCTAGTACTTCCTTTGTGTTGTTGGTCGGTACACATTTTAGTAGCGGTATTGAGATCCCTCTTTTGTACAGGATGTTGTTTATAATAGTGTAGTACTGTGCCTCCCTTTTTAATCTCTTTGCCTCCTTTTCCTTTGTGGGGGAGCGTCTCTGCTTTGAGGTAGTTAATTTTGGGGGTCATCCATCCTTGGTCCTGACTTGTTATGAATAGGATTTTTTCCTCTTCCGAGTTTGACGGGTTCTGTAGCATTTCCTGGATGAAGCTTCTATTGTTGCCCCCTGGTTTGGTGCTGGCTAGTTTTAAGAGTGCGTCAGCTCGAGCGTTTTGTTCGCGGGGTATGTGGCAGATCTTATATTCCCCGAGTTGTCCGAGCTGTTCCTTGGTTTTATCCAAATACTTTTTTATGGTGGCATCTTTGGCTTGATAGCTCCTTGTTATCTACAAGGTGACTACTTGTGAATCGCTGTAAATGTTGAGTTTTTGAGCTCCAACCTCTGTAGCCAGCTTCAAACCGGCTAATAACACTTCATATTCTGCCTGGTTGTTTGAGGCCGGGAAACCGAACTTGAGGGAGAGCTCAACTTGGGTTCCTTGGTAGCTTTCTATTATCACGCCTGCGCCGCTTCCAGTCTTATTTGAAGAACTGTCCATGTAGAGATTCCATTCTATAGGGGTTTCCAAGGCATCTGTGAATTCTGCGATAAAGTCGGCCAGATACTGTGATTTAATGGCCGTCCGAGCTTCATATTGGAGGTCGAATTTTGATAACTCGACTGCCTATTGTAAAATTCTGCCTGCTAAGTCTGTTTTCTGCAGTATTCCTTTTATGGGCTGGTTAGTTCGAACCTTAATGGTGTGAGCCTGGAAGTACGGGCGAAGTCGTCGAGATATTAGAATGAGAGCATAGGCAAACTTTTCTATCTTCTGGTAGTTCAGCTCGGATCCCTGTAGCGCTTTGCTAATGAAGTAGACGGGTTGTTGCCCACTTTCGTCTTCTCTGACTAGTGCTGAGGCTATTACCCGGCTTCCTACTGCGAGATATATACCGCAAAGGTGCATTTTGCAGGATTGAGTCGCATGTCGTGCTTCCTTATAGTGTCGAACACTTGAGTCAGGTCGGACAGTAATGTGTCTTCGCTTTGTGTCTTTATCCACATGTCGTCCACATAGACTTCCATGATTTTTCCGATGTGGTCCGAGAATACTTTGTTCATCAGCCTTTGATAAGTAGCACCCGCGTTCTTGAGACCGAAGGGCATCACGATGTAGCAGTAATTTGCTTTCGGCGTTAAAAACGAGGTCTTTTCTTGATCTGGTGGATACATGGGGATTTGGTTGTATTCCGAGTATGCGTCCATAAACGAGAGGTATCTATATCCGGAGGAAGCATCTACCAGAGCGTCGATACTTGGGAGTGGGTAAAGATCTTTTGGGCAGGCTTTGTTGAGATCGGTGTAATCAGTACACATTCGCCACTTCCCATTTGATTTTTTCACCAAGACGACGTTGGCTAACCATAGTGGATACTTGACTTCTCTTATGAATCATGCCTCCAGTAGTGCCTGTACCTGCTTTTCCACAGCTTGGGATCGCTCCGGTCCAAGTTTTCTTCGTCTCTGCTGCACCGGCCGAGATCCTGGATAGGCCGCCAACTTATGGCACATTAGCTTGGGGTCTATGCCTGGCATGTCTGTGGCTTTCCATGCGAATAGATCAACATTATCGCGTAAGAATTGTATCATTAATTCTTTTGAGTCTCCTCTTAGAATTGTTCCGATATTAGTTGTTTTGTCCGAGGTGTCTCCGATCTGAACCTTCTCTATCTCGCCTTCTGGCTGTGGACGGAGTTCCTCTCGTCACTGCACTCCGCCAAGCTCAATTGTATGAAACTCTTCTCCTCTGCCTCTGAGGTTTAGACTTTCGTTATAACAGCGGCGTGCCATCTTTTGATCTGCTTTTATTGTAGCTATCCCTTCTGTAGTTGGGAATTTCATGTATAGATGTGGGGTCGAGACTATCGCGCCGAGTTGATTGAGTGTTGTCCGACCTATTAGAGCATTGTAGGCTGAACTTACGTCGACCACAATGTAGTCTATTTTGAGGGTCCTAGATTGGTTCCCTTTTCCGAAGGTTGTATGTAGTGATATGTATCCTAATGGTTGTACCGGAGTATCTCCCAGTCCGAACAGACTGTTCGGGTATGCCTTAAGCTCCTTGTCTTCTAAAACGAGTTTGTCGAAAGCTGTTTTGAATAAGATGTCGGCGGAGCTTCCTTGATCTATTAGTGTGCGATGGAGATTGGCGTTTGCCAGTATGATGGTAATGACCATGGGGTCGTCGTGTCCCGGGATGATTCCAGATGCATCCTCTTTAGTGAACGTGATTGCAGGGATGTCGGGTGCTTCCTCCTTTCCTTCGACATGATATACTTCTTTGAGATATCTTTTACGAGATGATTTGGAGATTCCTCCCCCTGCGAATGCGCCATGTATCATGTGGACGTGTCTTTCTGGTGTACGAGGTGATCGCGCGGTTCGTCCAATATCTTCATCCCTTCGTCTCTTTCTTTGATAATCATCTCGGGTTGCTAGAAACCGATCTAGTTTTCCTTCCCTCACCAACTTTTCTATGATGTTCTTTAAATTGAAGCACTCATTGGTGGAGTGACCTCGCACTCGATGGTATTCACAATACTCATTCCGATTTCCTCCCTCTCTTTTTCCTTTGAGTGGCCGAGCTGGGGGTATTTTTTCCGTGTGGCAGACTTCTTTGTATACGTCAACTAGGGATACCTTGAGAGGAGTGTAATTGTGGTATTTTTTGATTTTCTCTCCTTGCCGATCTTCTTTCCTTTTGGATTCCTTGTCTTTATCTCGGTAGGGGGCCCCAGATTTGGAGGTTTCTCCCAACCGAGCATTTTCTTCCATGTTGATGTATTTTTCTGCTCGCTCCTGTACTTCGTCTAAGGAGGTAGGGTACTTCTTTGATATAGATTGGCTAAAAGGTCCCTCTCGTAGGCCGTTGATGAGTCCCATGATGGCGGCCTCTGTTGGTAAGCTTTGAATGTCCATGCATATTTTGTTGAATCTCTCCATGTAGTTGCGGAGGCTCTCCCATTCTCCTTGTTTGATCCCTAGTAAACTGGGGGCGTGCTTGGCCTTATCTTTCTGGATGGAGAATCTGGCCAGGAACTTTTTGGCCAGGTCGTCAAAGTTTGAGATGGACTTTGGAGGTAGGTTGTCGAACCATCTGATTGCTGTCTTCGTGAGAGTTGTTGGAAAATCTTTGCAGCGAATGGCATCTGAGGCGTCGGTAAGGTACATTCTGCTTCTGAAATTGCTGAGATGATGGTTGGGATCTGTGGTGCCATCATACAAAATCATATTCGGGAGCTTGAAGTCTTTTGGAATTTTGGTTCTCATGATTTTCTTGGTGAATGGATCTTGTTCTTTGCGTGAATTTTCCTCAGGAGCGGTCCGAGGAGCTTTTGATTTGAGATCGGCTTCTAATTGCTGTAGTTTTTCTTCCAATTCTCGACGTCGCCGTACCTCTCTTTGCAGATCCTTTCCGATCTCCCGTTGTTGTTGGGTTTCTTTCTCAAGTTGCTTTAAGCAATCTTGAAGTGCTTCTATTGCTCCCGAATTTGATGAGTTTTTGTCTCCGTTAGATTCCGGAGCATCCTTCAATGTAGTGTTCACGTTCTTGTGTGGTGTTCTATTTTCTAGATCTGAGTCGTGGTCGTTGTCATGGCCATCCGCCATGGTGTTGGAATGACTTCCAGGTTTCCCGGCAACGGCGCCAATGTTCTGAAGGTTACCTGAAACTGGAGGTCGATCTCGGATGAGATCTTCTATACTTGGTCAGAGATGGCGTGTCTGGCTGGCTGGTGGCGGCCGGAGCTGTTGTGTCCGACTTGTTGGACTTGCTGCACTGCTGATCCTTGGTCACCGGAGGGTGGGGGGTACCTGCAAGAGACTCTGATGCTTAAGTTAGCATGGATATTAAATAGGTTTTTTGTAGAATCAGAGTATGAGTTATACCTGGGTGCTCCAATGTATTTATAGTAGTGTGGGCCGACCTTTCTGATAAGATAAGTTAGTTATCTCATCTTATCTTATCTTTATCTTGAGTGAAGTCAGCTTATCTTTAAGGGAACCACCTATATCTCTATAGGCTTGGATTGCCTTTGGATTTGGGTCGTGCTCCTCTATTTAGGCCCTTTATTGGGCTCTCCTGTCGATTTGGCCGAGCTCTTTAAAAAGAGGTCGGCTAGTCAGTCCTAAAGAGGTCGGTCGCTTTGTCGCCGATCATCCCGGGTCGGACAGCTCGACCCAGGGTATGAACAGTAAGCTTTGTATGTCTAGGCATGTTTTGTTGAATCTTTCCATGTAGTTGCGAAGACTTTTCCGATCTCCTTGCTTGATTCCTAGTAGGCTGGGGACGTACTTAGCCTTGTCTTTTTGGATGGAGAATCTGGCCAGGAACTTTTTGGCTAAGTCATCAAAGCTTGAGATGGACTTCGGAGGTAGGTTGTCGAACCATCTGATTGCTGTCTTTGTGAGAGTTGTTAGAAAAGCTTTGCAACGAACTGCATCTGAGGCGTTGGTAAGATACATTCTACTTCTGAAATTGTTGAGGTGATGATTGGGATCCGTAGTGCCATCGTACAAAGTCATATCCGGAAGTTTGAAGTCCTTAGGAATTTTGGTCTTCATGATTTCCCTAGTGAATGGATCTTGATCTTTGCGTGAGTTGTCCTCAGGGGTAGTCCGAGTAGCTCTTGCTTTGAGATCGGCTTCGAGTTTCAGAAGTTTATCTTCTAATTCTCGACGTCGTCTTAACTCTATTTGTAGATCTTTCCCGACTTCTCATTGATGATGGGTTTCCTTTTCGAGTTGCTTTAATCGATCTTGAAGCACTTCTATCACTCCCGGATTTGATGAATTTTTGTCCCCGTTGGATTCCGGAGCGTCTTTTAGTGTAGTGTCTGCGTTTTTGTGTGGTGTTCTATCCTCTAGATCTGAATCGTGGTCGTTGTCATGATCGTCCACCATGGTGGTGGGATGACTTCCAGGTTCTCCGGCAACAGCGCCAATGTTCCGAGGGTTACCTGAAACTGTAGGTCGATCTCGGACAAGATCTTCTGTACTGGTCGGGGATGACGTATCTGGCTGGTGGGTGACAGCCGGAGCTGTCGTGTCCGACTTATGGGACTTGCTGCACTGCTGATCCTTGGTCACCGGAGGGTGGGGGGTACCTGCAAGAGACTCCGATGCTTATGTTAGCATGGGTATTAAACAGGTTTTTAGTAGAATCAGAGTATGAGTTATACCTAGGTGCTCCAGTGTATTTATAATAGTTGTAGAGTGACCTTTTTAGATAAGATAAGTTAGTTATCTTATCTTATCTTATCTTTGAGTTGAGGTCAGCTTATCTTTTAAGGGAACCGTCCTTATCTCTATAGGCTTGGACTGTCTTTGGATTTGGGTTGTATTCCTCTTATTTGGGCCCCTTACTGGGCTTTCCTGTCGATTCGACCGACCTCTTTGAGAAGAGGTCGGATAGCCTGACCTGAAGAGGTCGGTCGCTTTATTACTGAACATCCCGGATCGGATAGCTCGACCCAGGGTATGAACAAAATCTATCACCATAATGAAACACAGGCACAACAAAAACAGACATCTGCATCATATTAAAAAAATGACATTATATACACTTCAAAATATTGACCAACATAAATTTCGGAACTTCAACACCCAAAATTTAAATGCAATAAGGATAAAAAATTGTGACTTTTCTTATCAAATATACTTGACTAAAACAACTTTAAAGTTTGCACATGTCCTACTTTGCCCTAATTTGCAATGAAATAATTACAGAATATTTAACCTTAACGAAACTAATTATTCAACCAGTACAAATTTTTCATCATAGCTTCCTATTACAGAATATAGCCAATCTGATGTTTGTAAACTCCGAGAAATTAATGAATAATTAGCTAATAAATTAATTATTATTTAAAGAAATTAAAAAATTAAATTTTATAATCTAAAGAGGTAAAAATGTTAAAAATACAAATTTTGACACTAATTTTAAAAGTTTTAGCCTAAAAATGGGCCAACGGGCCGAACCGATTACACCAAGCCCAAATTGGGCCCAAGGTCTAACATATATAACTTCAATTCAACCACCCCTTGCCTTCACAATTGATGAATCACGCTGAAAAAGAGAGGGAAGGTAGGAACTCTAACCCATTTCCATCCTAATCTTCTATCTTTCATAACTTTCAATTCGGTGCTCTAATCCCCGCACCATTTGCGGCCACGCGACTACCACGTCGAGTTCTTCGAAACCATCTGAATGAAGTGGTAAGAAATTAGCCATTTCTCACCCAGTCTCTTCCCCTTTAATTTCAAAATTTGTAGTTAATAGGTATTAAAGATTTTGGTATTTTGATGTTTAGGGTTGAACTAGCTTGAGAAAATTGTTGGATTTTGTCCAAGTAATCATGGGTGAGGTAAGAAATTGTTAAACCATTATGTATTACTGAAATTTGGTAATCCTATGATTGATTATAGTGAATTATGTGATATTAAATTAAATTGTATGATTTGGAATCAAATTGGTAGATGTTGGATGATTGATTTGAGCCTCGAAAGCTGAGATTTTGTTTGGTAAGGAAATTGGATACTTGGAGCTTGTGGAAGGAGGGCATTTTGAGGTGTTCCGAGTTTAGGGAGGAATTGACCAAGGAATAGTTTTGATTTCTCATAGTTAATGTATCATGTTACGTAAAAACTTAGACTAGTTGACAGTAAGATAAGTTGAATTATGTGAATGGTGCATGTTTAGTAGATATAGTTAATGAATGTTGAGTGGATGTGAATTGTAGTTTGAAATTAGAAAGTGCTTTTGATTAATTATATGTTGTGATGATTGTGGTGTGGTTGGAGTTGGTGAAATAATTATATATATGTATGAATGTGTTGAATGTGAGATCGTGTTGACAATGAAAGATTGATATTTTTGGTAACTAAATGATTGATGAGTAATGGGTTGGTGCTTAGTGAGTTATTATGTTGTTTGAAATGGATTTGATTAGGATTTGGTTGGTTTTGGTTTTGGTTTGGAAAACTTGAGATTTTGAGTTTTGGTAAAAACACAATTTTAATCAATTTTGACACACTGCAACTTAACCCTCGAAAGCTCAAATTTAGTAAAACTTGCCTTAAATAAAAATTGGATTCGAGTAGTTTATGACGTTTGAAGAACTGACGAAAAATGATTTTTAACAAAAAAGTTATACACATTCAAAGTTTGGGCCTAAAAACAAGACTCTACAGAAAGTGTTAAAAACCAGGAAATCTGGTTTGCATGCATACGCACACTATCATGTGCACACATGGACTAGAGCGAAGTGGGGACTCGTGCGTACGCAAGAGAGAGTGTGCATATGCATACCCTGAGAAATTTTGCAAGTTGTGCGTACGCACACCATGATGCGTACGCACAGTACCATGCATACACTCGATGTCCTATTTTATACTAAAACTCTGTTTTTAACTGCTCGACCTTCCTAACAAGCTTGTAACCATCCAAAACCATCGTTTTCTTGAAAATTCACAATTTTTGAACTATCAACCATTCTTCTAAGTTTTCCAAACCTCTGAAAATTCTGTTTAAGATCCGATAATTAGAGTTAGGCTTAAGAAAGAGAGTGAACCTATTGACGGAGTTAGATTGACACTGAGAAAGAGTTGTGAAGTGAATAACTTAATTTACAATGCATGGACAATGTTGAATGATTGAGATATTGAGGAGATTGATTTTAATAGTGAATTTTGAATGAATTGAAATTATATTTAAAATGATATTGAATTTGATTGTGATATGTCACCGGGTAAGAGGCAGTGGTGTGTCTACTTACTCCGGGTATAATTGGAGATTTTGGGTAAGATGCAATGGCGTTGTCTACTTGCTCTAAGTAAAGATTCGAGATTTAGGGTAAGATGCAGTAGCGTTATCCACTTGCTCCGGATAAAGGTTCGAGACTCCGAGTAAGATGCAAAGGTTGAATTTTGACACCTTCGCTCAAGGTTGAGAATTGTAACACACCACTTGTGTAAAATACGCATAATTAGTAATTAATTAACCAATAAATTAATTATTATTTAAAAAATTAGAAAATTAAATTTATTATTTAATGAAATGGAGCTAATTAAAATAAGAATTTTGACACTAATTTTAAAGAATTTGGCCCAAGATTGGGTCGAACGGACTGAACTGGACGAACCAGGCCCAAGTGGGACCAAGCCCACTCACCTAACCCTCATTAAAGGCTTGCAAATAGCCTTCTTTCTTCTTCATTCTTCCAATTCACACAGAGAAGAAGAGATTTGATGAATCCCCAAAATTCCTTTTACTTCAAAAATTTAATCTTCCATAACTTTTGATTTGGAGCTCCGATTGATGAGCCGTTGGTGACCACGCGTTCGTCTTGGAATTCTCTACAAAACCCATCCAACAATTTGGTAAGAAAATTTTGATTTTGTGCCCAGTTCTCCCCTTTTTAGTTTTGTGATTTGAGTTTTAAAATTTGAGAGATTTTGTGATTTTGATGATTTAGGGGTACTCTAGCGATAGATAATCACTGGGTTTTGCCCAAGACATCTGTGGGTAAGGTGAGAAACTCATATCCCTTGTGAATACTTTGATTTTGTGAAGTTTAGGTATTAATTTGTGGTTATGAATGACATTGTATGCATTAGATTGAAATGATATTGAATTGGAGATGGAATTGGTGAAATTGGATGCTTGGGAGTGAACCTTGGAAGCTGAATTTTTATTAGAGAGGTTTGGAGCCTTGGGTTTTATGGAACGGTAGTCAATTGTGACGTTTCAGGATTAACAGGAAATCGGTCAAGGTATGGTTTCGGTTTCTCGTAACTAAAATATAATGTGTCGTGAAAACTTAGGCTAGACGACTTAAGATAAGTTGAACTGTGTTTGATGCATGTCTAGTGGTCTTGGAGAAAGGTTGAACTTGTTATAATGTGTAAGGATGTATTGAATGAATAATAATGCTATTTTAATGTTTGAGCATGGAATTATGTTTGATTATGAGTTCTTAGGGTTGAAGTTGATGAGTAAGTATATTGGTGGGAAGTGTATGAGCAGGAGTCGCGTACGCAAGTGAGGAAATTTACACCCCCGCGTACGTGCAATATGGCATGCGTACGCGGGACCCTATTTTCAGCAACATTGTTTTTTTGTGATTTAAACATGATTTCAAGCTTCTAAACCTCTATTTTTACTCTATGAGACCCTAAAACTTAGTTTTAATTATAGTGAGGGAGTTGAACCTTGAGAGGATAATAACTTGCGAGTGAAAAAAGGTTGTGAAGTGGTTAGTTAATCTTGAGATATGTTGAAGCACTAAATGCGTGATTGAAAGAGAGCTAAGATGAAAAGACCAATTGAACTTGAATGAACATGATAACTGAGGATGATTAATGATGAAATGTTGATGAATTATGATTGATAAATGGCTTGAGAATGAATGAATTAATGATTGAGATACTTGGGCAGTAGCAAGGATTGTGGTTCGTCCCGCTTGCTTCAGGTCAATGTTTGAGATTTGATAATAATGATGATTGATTAAGACTAAATGAATGTATGTTTGAGATACCTGGGTAGTAGCAAGGATTGTGGTTCGTCCTGCTTGCTCCAGGTCAGTGATTGTGACGCCTGAGTAGTAGCAGCAGCATTGGATTATTCTGCTTGCTCCAAGTTGAGCTTTTAAACATCCGTCTGGGTAGTAGCCGCAGAAGTGGTTATTCCACTGGCCCTGGGTTAAGTGGGTAGTAGCAAGGGGGTTGTAGCTCAAACTCACTTGCTCCACTATGGGTGTTTCTGTCCATAGTTAACTACCAGGACATGTCGGGTTGACTATATAACCAACAGTTGATATCATCAGCCATAAGGCAGGCATACATCATATGCATTTATTTGTTTGGTTTGAATGTATTTTGCTTGGGTTTGTCTAATTGATTATCCATGTTTAATTGCTATATGCTCTATCTACTATAACTGCATTCTAATTGTGATTTTCTTGTATGCATTATTTGTCTGTGTGGTTCTACTGGTGTTTTGGAGGATTATGGAGAAGGGGAATAGTCGAGAGCTTTAGTTAGAGTTTGGTTAAGTTTAAGAACCTTAGAGAACCATCCCTGCTTATAGTTTTCTTTTTAATTCTTTTGGTTTTATGATCTGAGCACTGGAAGTTCTAGGATCGCCTTCGGCTTTTTCAGGATATTATATGTTAGTTATGTGGGCACTATTATCATACTGAGAACCTCCGGTTCTTATACCATATATATGTTGTTATTTTCAGATACAGGTCGATAGGCATCTCGGTAAGCGTCTGGAGTTCATTCTGCAAGCGAAGTGTTATATCTTGGGACTCTGTATTTTGAGCTTATGTTTATTATTCTGTGTTTAGATTCTTCTTTGTATGTTTAACTTTATTTTGTCCCTCTTAAAGGTCGATGTGGAAAAACAGGTTGTTGTTTTATCTGTTTTGGGGTATTTTGGGTTATGTATATTTATGTAAATATTCTCCGGTCAACCTTGGCTTTGCAGGTCGAGCCCGGAGCTTGAATATTTTGTATCTTNTATATATATATATATTATTTTTAGAGGTCGTAATACCTCGCCACTTCTGCTTTACGACCCGAGCGTAAAGTTTTGTGTGGTAGGGTGTTACAATTTGGGTAAGAGGCAATAGTTGTAGTTTGGTCCCACTTGCTCCATGTTTGGTGTTTCTATCCAGGGTTCGCTACCGGACATGTCGGATTTGGCTATATAACCGACAGATGAGACTCATCGACATGCATACATCATATGCATTTGTATGATTTGTTTGGGTATGCATTTGTCTTGGTTTGACTAATTGCTGATCTGTAATCAACTACTACGTGTCCTATCTGCTGTAACTGCTATCTATATTCGTGTTTTCCTTGTCTGTTTTATTTGTGCTTGTATCTGAGAGACTCCTCACATGGTAGAGGCATGATGAAGGTTGTTCCGTCAGTGATTCGGAGGTTTGGAGAAGGCAGAAGGTGCAGAGTTAGACTAGGGCTAGATTCCCTTAGTAAGATTACCTATATTATTGATTTAGAATAAATTTTAAGACTAATCTGAGTGTCAGAGTTTTAGGATTGCCTCTGACTTTCCCGGGATCTTATATATTAACTTTGTGGGCACCATTATCATGCTGAGAACCTCCAGTTCTCATTCCACACATATTTCTGCTGTTTTTTAGATGCAGGTCGAGAGGCACCTCGTTGAGCATCTGGATATCTTCATACAAGCGAATAACTATCTCTTGGGCTA
The DNA here is from genome assembly GCF_000816755.2 of Arachis ipaensis. Lineage (NCBI taxonomy): Eukaryota > Viridiplantae > Streptophyta > Magnoliopsida > Fabales > Fabaceae > Arachis > Arachis ipaensis. The sequence goes on from NC_029794.2 coordinate 117,984,990, forward strand.
TTATATTTTGTTTTAGGCTATGTATATATAGATTCTCCGCATGTATATTTTGTATTTTGCCCTCTTAGAGGTTGCTTTTGGAGAAATAAGTGTTTAGTTTATGTTTTGGGATAACTTTAGGTTATGTATTATATATATTTATGTATACTCTAGCCGGCCTTAGCTTCGCAGGTCAGGTTTGGAGCTTGATAGCTATATCTTTGGAACTCCAATCTATATATATGTGTTATCTTCCTTTTGATCTCGTTTATCTATCTTACATATCTTTGCGACTGCGACACAATTTTCTGTTTTCGCTTTTGTTTAGCTTCTTCTTCAAGGCTCCTAGATATGAATTTTTTTAACTATATTTATATACGTCTCTTTCTTTTAGAGGTCGTAATACCTCACCACCTCTGCTTTATGACTTAAGCATAAGGCTCCGTGTGGTAGGGTGTTACAATGTTCTTCACTCACGCTAAGTAAAACATGAAGAAAAAGGAAGAAGAAGAGAAATGCCACTCACCGCACCTGATTACTCTTGCAATGCAGTACCGTCGTTGCAAACTCATCGTCCTTGGAAGCTTACGAGTTCATACCTTAACTCGCAAGTCATCAATGTCAGGTATAATTTTTGGAGGGAATAAAGATGAAGGGTTTATCTGGATTAGGGAAAAGTGTAAATGACAAAGGAGAATGAGGGATTTTATGGAAATTCAATCCAACCTTGACGATACCGTTTCTAAAACTGGGAGGGTCGATTGGTCTCAATTTGGAGGAAGATAATATCCACCTGACAGAAAAACTGACATGTCATTATTCCATCTTCTCCCATCCGGTCATAGGGTCTGCTATAAGCAGCTCCGTGTGTCGTTGTGGTTCGATGGGACAATTTCACATCTTCAAGGGGCGCTTTGTCCGTCGTCCAAATGGTTAGGGACCGGATTGAGCATTACTCAAAGAAAAATGTGTAGAAAAAATTATCAACATGTTGCTTCTTAGTTTCAAGGAGTGGATGTGTGGGGATCCCTTTTGTTGTTGATGGCAATGCCGGAGATGACAATGAGATAAGTTATTGTTTTACTAGGTTGCTAGGTAGTTTCGATTGGTGTTGGTCTGTTAGTTTTTTCTTTGTTTGCTCGTTCCACTTGTGTGTTGAGCTCTCTTGTTTAAAAAAAAAAAACTGACTTTCTATCTATGAAAGGTTGAGTTTGTTTGTCGAAAATACCCCGACATCAGTGGCTCACTTACTTCGTTAACTTAGAGGCTAACGTGGCACATTAAGTACTTAGATGCTATAAAGCACGGGTACATCGCTGAGTTGTCGTGTTTGCGTGTCAGAAATATTTTGGACACGACATTCGTCCAAGACGCATGTCTATTGTGTCCAACTGTATATTAATAAAAAATAAAAAATTCATCTTTAGACACACCTTATTCTTAATATGTATTTTTGAAGTAAATTTATTAAATACTTTATATAATAAAATAAGATTCGAGATTCGAACCTACGATTTCTTAAGTAAATATGGGGTGACTATGTCATTTAAATTATAACTCGTTGACTAATTTATATATATCTTTGTATCTTATAAAATTTTAAAATTTATGTGTGAATATATTTTATGTTATGTTGTGTCTCGTATCTATATTAGTGTCTATATATCATACCTCAACTGAGATGGTTATGTTAGGGGAAGTAGATATAACCATTGTGCAATAGAAAAGGGGCTTTGTTTTCTACGAAGAACGAAGCTTTTTGGGAAATCTTTATGTTGACAAAATGTGGGGTTACTACAAAAATTAATTAGAACTTCCAAGGTTCAAATTTTAAAATAATAAAAATAATTTTTTGTTATAAATATACGAATAATATTTTAAGAATAAAAGATTATGTACTAAATCTTTTTTCAATTCTTATTATATATAGTAAATTACAAAGTAATATACATAAATAATTTTATACATTTATGTTAGTATATGATATTTCGTATAGAGCTTTTAGTTGTGAAAATAACATTACTACTATATCAAATTAAAAATTAAAGAAACACCAAAAAATAAAAAATTAAAGAGTGGATCAACCAATCAAGTTTTAACCAATTTTGGATGAGTGATGGGATGGTCTCTTAACATCTTTTCAATGTGAGACTTTCTAAAAATGCTGTTTAATATAAATTAAAATTATTAACCTTTAAACTTTTTCACTTGATGAAAAATGGCTTTTATATTATATTTTTGGATGGATCCTAAACAAGAATTGGTATTAAAAAATAAATTGAAAATGTTCATGTTATCTCTCGACATATATTACATTACACAAAAATTAAATTTTTAAACTAATTTTCGATGCAGAGTTAATAGCTAAAATGGTCTACGAAAGATACCTCGATTTCTATTTTCGTCCTTAAAAGAATAAATTAATTGAATTCGTCCCCAAAAGATAATCAGTTTGGTCACGTTCATTCTTCCGTTATTTTTCTTACTAACAGCGCTAACAAAAAATGACATGGCAGTTACATTTTTTTTTGTCAAGGCCTGGAACTAATGTAAGACCCAGAACCTTTGAAAAGTCTTTTTATGATCAAGTCTCAAATCATATAGTTATTTATAGCCTTAATTTCAGAAATTATTTTATTAAAGATAATTAAGGCAAGTTTTGATTTATTGGATTTGAGACAAGTTATGATTATTATCCAATTTTATAATTATTGGATTATTTTCTATATTTAAATTATAAAGTTGATATTTATGAAATAATAAGGATTTTATATGATTTGGACTAAGTAATTAATATTTTAAATATTAATACTGTCATTTTGGAAAATGAAGAAATTAAGTATATTACTTCTAATTAATTTGGTTAGGACATTTTATGGAAAATAATTTGTGAAATTGATGAGCAAATAGTATTTTCTATATATAATTAGTGTTGGATTTAATTTGGGTTTCAATTACTATATTGTCCACAATTTTATCAGAAATTACCATAATGCCCCTAACCCTAACTTTTGAAAATAAAACCCTAAGCCTTCCCAAACCTAGCCGCCGAAACCCTACTCCAATTGCCCTCTTCTCAGACCCAGCAGCAATGATACCAACCTTTCCCTTTCTCAAATCAGTCGCAGCAGTAAAGGGGGAAAGAGATGCAGAAGAAAAACGGACCAAGGAAGAGGGGGCAGAGCTGCGATCAGGAGAGGAGGTGAGCCACGCTGCTGCCTCCGTTCAGCCCGTCGCCACTGAACCGTCCTTGTCGCCGATGACAGAGAACCGAGAGAGAGGAACGTATGAGGAGAGGAAGGCGCCGTGTCTGGAAGCTGCGCCGCCGTCATCCTTGCCATAGAGCCAGTCACCGTCCTTTATGGCAGAGAGAGAGAGAGCGCACGCGATAGGGGAGCCCTGTTGAAGCCGGTCTGCTGCCTCTATTTCCGCCGCTGTGTCACGGAGAAGAGAGAGAGCCGCGCCGCACCTCAGTCACTGCTAATCCACCGAAGCTGGCGCACGAGAAGAGGGGAAGGGACGCTGCCTTGCGTCATCGCTGGCGTGCCTGGGCGCTGTTGCTGCGAACGTGCCGTCGCCGGAACTGGGTGGTTGCTGTCATGGGAACCGTGAAAGGAGGGAGAAGCCGTGCCGCTGTTCTGGCTGCCGGAGCTTCTATGGCAGTCAGAAGTTGCCACTGCCTAACCAGCTGCAACAGGGGTTGTCTCCTGTCATGTATGGCTGCCGGAGAAGCTGTTGTGGCCGCCGGAACCATCACCGAAACTTCTGCAGTTTGATTCAGTCTTTAATCCTTTCTCACAGTAAGCATCTTCATTTCGGAGCTCTTGAAAATCAATATACTGCTATATTTGGCCACAGATTCTGAGGTTTTGTAACATAGGGTCAAGCTCCGGTTATTGCGGGTCACGATTAAAGCTGCCGCTGAACCGGTTCAGAGACCGCCGCTGTTCGGTCCATCCGTTCCTTCTTCGTTTCGGTAAATATGTTTTGGAAAGCCTCGCGTTAGTATTTCGTTGTGTTGGTTAATGATTATGAATTTTGGTAACGTGGGGGTAAAGTCCTGATTGTTGTATGTTGCGATTAATGTTGCTATGGTTATTGCGAAAGTGACTGGGAGCTGAGGTTTTGGTTGCCGTCAGTTCGGGCTGAGGCGGAAAGGACTTTGTGAGATGTTTGGGTTATGGTTTGCGTTTTGAGGTAGGGGCGCTTTCCGAAACTATAGTTTATTATTGGAATTATTACATATGGATACTGATGTGAGATATGGTATATTTAGTGATTGTATCTGCCTTATGTATTATTTGATTGACTCGAATGATTATGGATGTTTGTTTGGCTGAATTGTTGTGCGGCCTTGTGAAATGTAATGTTTTAAAGTGATTCTTTAAAGATTTGAAATCTGAGTTTAATCCGTTGAGGATTGATTTGATTTGAGTCAATTATTTGATGATGTGAAAAGTCGAATGCACTTTTGAATTCAGCCTGGTTTACTTTAATTGACTTGATCTTGGACAAATGATTTGTTACTGAACCGTTTCTTTAAAGCTTTGGAAATGAGTTAAATCGGTTGATATTGAGTTGGCTTTGAAATGGTTTTCTTGAGATATGCCACTGAGACGACTGTTGGATTTAGCTTGCTTTGAATTGATTTCTGGTTTTGAGCTGTTGAAAAGGAATGAGAAACGGTTTAGTTGGGACCCGAACCGGGTGGCAAAAGTCCAAGTTTTAGGGGAGGTGCTGCCGAAATTTCTACAAAATCCTAGTCTTGTTTAAAAAGTTATTTAAAAAGGATTGGATTTGAAAAGTTGTATTATTTGATTTATTAAGAGAATATTTATATTTTCAAGCTTAATTTATTTAGTGAACTTTATGCCTTGAGTTTGACTTATTTAGAAATGAACTATTTTACCGTTTGAATCACTGAAGGAAAGAATAATGCTCTAATATTGATTTCAATATAAAAAGGAGCTTTTAGTGATTTCAAAGAAATCTAGACTTTTGATTGAGTAATTAAGTTTGAGGCATTTTGGAAGAGTTAGAAAAATGGGTTCCAAAAAGAAACCTGAAAGTGGTTTGATTCAAATGAACCGGTTCTTTTTCAAATGAGTTGATTTTTGGACCGGGTTGGAACTTGTGATTTTGTATGGTCGGTTTCATAATAAATTCAGTTTTATTTACTTGAACCGAGAATCCATGATTTTAAGAGTTTCAATGAATTTTAAAGAATTGATATAGGTTGACCTTCCCTAAAGACTTGGGACTCTGCCGAGAAACTTTTGTTATAAAATTCTATTGTTGTATGGGTGATTTTGAATACTTTGAAATAAATCCTTAACTTGCCATGGTTTTGGAAGTTTTGGAAAGAGAATGCCGATAGTGGCTTTGTTTTAAAAAGGGAACTCATTTTGAGTGAATTTGGCTTATGAGCCTGAGATGATTTGAGAAACGAGATTTCTAAAGCCAAGGCTGAAAAGAGTTGAAACTTGATTTCAAAGTGAAGCGATTTGAGAAAAAGTGATTTATGGCTTAAATGCCGGTTTTATGAATTTGATGATGTTGGATGGTGGAAGTGCTGTTTTGTTATGGGCCGGAATGGCTGTGTATGATTATGAATATTGGCTGGTTCTGGATTGAACCGTGAGCCGAAATGGCTGTGTATGATATTGATTTATGGCTGATTGCCGAATGAGTTATGGGCCGTATGACTGACTATGAATTATGAATTTAAGCCGGATGGCTGATATGGATGTTGATCCATGGCTGGGACTGAATGAATATATGCTTGAGATACCTGGGTAGTAGCAAGGGTTGTGGTTCGTCCCACTTGCTCCAGGTTAGAGACTGTAATGCCTGGGTAGTAGCAGTAGTAGTGGTGATTCCACTCGCTCCAGGTTGAGCTTTTAAACACCCGCCTGGGTAGTAGCCGCAGTAGTGGTTATTCCACTGGCTCTGGGTTGAGCGGGTAGTAGCAATGGGGTTGTAGCTCAAACCTACTTGCTCCGCGATGGGTGTTTCTGTCCATGGTTAGCTACCAGGACGTGTCGGGTTGGCTATATAACCGACAGATGATATCATCAGCCACTAGGGACAGGCATGCATCATATGCATCTATGTGACATTATTTGGGTGTGCATATTATACTTGGTTTGTCCATGTGAATAATTGCTAATTGTCCTACTTGCAATAACTGTTTGTTTGTGCTTGCATCTTCCTATTTGTGTTTGCTACCCGGACTCTGTTAGACTGTGGTGATTGGTTGATGGTTGGATTGTTTGGGCCTAGGGCCGTGGTTGGAATGAGATAAACCGATGGTTGATTTCGGTTTCGTGTTTCTGGTTTGGAATAAAATATGAAAGGCTATTTTGTTTCAGCATAGATAAACCGTTTTGAAAGGCTTTTGAGTTTTTGAGAATTGAATGGTTCCTCTTTCAGAAAAGATTTCCGACTTTACTTTTATTGTAAACTGTCGTTTTTGAAAAGAGGCATAAGACGGGTAGTGATCACTGGTACGGTTTATCTTCACGTATCCTATTACAGTAATTCCTAAAAATCCTCTACTGAGAACCCTTTCGAGGATGATGTTCTCACCCCCTACATTTTTCCCCTTTCAGGATATGGGCGCAGAAGTTACGAAGATTTTATTTAGTTGTTGAAATGCTCTGTATTGCTTTAGACTATTATTTATACCCTCGCCTTTATCTTGATATGTTCTGTAAGAGGGATAGAAATTGTATTGGGTAATGCTTGTAATATTATTTATATATATGTGTATATATATGGATGTACTCTTTATGAGTAGTTGTAAGTGTATTGAATGTATGGATGTACGTTGTATAGCAAAAGTATTCTTGGAGCGGTATTGCATTTTAAAGTTTTAAACAGGCTCATATTTTAGTATTAAATAGTATAAAAGTCATCGTAATGTCCGAGCTATCAGAGTCGCGCAGCCGGAAGCGTGAGCTTTGGTAGTTAGGGTGTTACAAGTAAACAGGCCCAAACCCGGAAAAACGAACCCTAACCACTACCCGATCCAGTTTCCTACTATAACTCCCTCACTGATCGTCTTCTCCTGCTTCTTCATGGTGGAACACTGCGCGAATCCTCCATGGCAACGTCTCTGCCACCACTACCTCGATTACGGTTGGTCCTGTCGCTGCCAACGACTCTACTTCCGTTGCCTCCACCCATGCCTATGCTCCCGCTACCGACGCCTTTGCTTGCGCTGCTGCTGCTGATGCCTCTGCTGACTCCGCTTCTGTTGCCGATGATTTCGCTGCTGCCACCGATGATGCCGGTGCGACCTCTGAACTCCGCTTCACTTCTGCTATCGCACTCACATAGTAGCTACGCTTTGAGCTCCTCCATACGAAGAAGGAAGAATAATAAGGCAAGTGTCTTGTGATAAAACTCTAGATGGAGATGACACCATTGTCCTGGCCAGAGATGACGGATTCGAATTAAAGCTACCCAAGAAGGGTTGGGAGCCAATTCGAGAAGTCAGATTTATTATCACTGCTTCTGTTGTTCTCTTCTGGTTCTGCCTAACCTCACTTCTTCATCCATATATCCACTTTTTATTTATAAATCAAGAGAAGAGAGGGACAATTTTTCAATTGATGAAACAAAATTCTTCTTGTTGGCATCATTAATTTCACGATCCATTGCTGTGTTTGACTAAGCATCGATGAAAATTCTTGTTTTATCAGATTGGAGAGTTTCCATAGGAACCAGAATAGGGTTAATGGAAGTTAGAGAGCGCTTGTTGTGTTGTTGATCTAAGCACATTCTAAGTTCCAGAACGGACATACTAACAATGCTCTACGACTACTCTAATGGTTGCGAAAGATATCGCGATCTTCTTCGTCTTCGTGATGGTAAGTTATGGGTTAGGGAAGCAGAGAGTGAGAGTGAGAATGAAGAAGAACCCCAGACCGTTTTAAGTGTAAAATGACGTCGTTTACTAAGTTGTGCTATCATTTCATGTTTTAGGTTAGTAAACCATTAAAGGTAGTGTCAAGAAACTAATAGAAGGATGAACGTGATTTTAAAAAAATTATTTGGGGACTAATTTGATTAAAAAAAATTATTCAGGGATAAAAATAAAGAATATGTGACCTTTTAGGGACGGATGTGACTATTAACTCTTTTGATGCATCCAAATTGAGCATCCTATTTGATACATGCTTCAAATGTTCATGATATGAAGAGTTCAAGTGTTATTTAGAAGATATTAGTTTACATTTTTAGAGTGTTTTAATTTAATTTGATGTATTTTGATTTTGTTTATTTAATTACCAGATTGGGCCTTATGTTTATGGGCTTTAGAGTTTTCTTTGTTTTAACCTAATAAGAGGTTATAAATATCTCCTTAGTTATTATTGTCACGGTATAGAATGATTTAGAGGTTTTAAAAACCCCTTTTTTGGTTTCATGATGGAACCATAGCGTGGACAATTGAGGTTGAGGAGTCCCTCTCTTGTTGCATCGGGGAATTAGGTAGAAGGTTCAAGAGTCCCTTCGATTCAATTCCCAAACTATGGTATTGACAAGTTAGGTTGAGGAGTCCCTTTCTTGTTGCGTCAAGAAATTGGGTAGAAAGTAAAGTGATTCTCTTTGTACTCAATTTCAACCTATCTTTATTTTTATTTCAATAATAATTTATCTTTTCTATTCAATTTTAATTTTTATTTTATTTATCTTTTATTTTTTTATCACTATTTTTGTTATGTTAGTGGAATCAAAAGGTTTAATTAAGGCAAATTCTGTGGTACCACTATTAAATTAGTGGCACTGTAGCATTTATATTATTAGATTTCATTGATTATGTTGTTCTATGGAAAGTTATTGGTTATTACACCATAAAAGAATCTACAAAAAAGGAGTGATGGGTAACCTGAAAAAAAGGAGGTTGAAGTTTTGTAGATAATTAATATAGTTTTGGGATTTTTTTTTTTGGTGACTAGTTTTGGAATTGTTTAGAGTTATTATAAAATGTTCCATAGAACTCAAGGAAATTAATGGGCTAATAACATTTTATGATGTAATTTTTTCATAAGAAAAAATAAACAGATGTGATTTTTTATTATTATTAAATTGATAAAAAAAAAGGCTTAAATTGAAAAGATCATATTTGTTCCACCATTCCAGCTTTGCTTGTAAGGAAAGTTTTTAGGAAGTTTTTGAAGAAAAATAATAAATAATAAACAAATAATAGTTATAATTCCGTAAGAAACAAAAAGATAAAAAAAAATTTAGAAGTGATGGTTTGCAAATAAAATAAATAAATAAATAAATACTCCACGAATGAATTTTATTTATAAGAAACATGAAGATGGGATGGGGCAAAGGTTCCAATCAAGTCCAAATACCTTAATTCTTTTTAAGAGTTAAACTATATTTTTAGCATTAATTTTTTATTCAAAATATTAACCAGCCTTTTCTTGAAATCAAATTTAAATTTAAAGAGTTAAAATTTCTAGTACATTCTAATAGTCTATCATCTTTTTGGAATCCTATGGAATTAAAAATTTAAAATTGATTTGACTTAGAAATCAAGTCCTTGTTTAGAATGCATAATAAAATAGGAATTGAATTGATTTATGAATCCTATGAATTTAGTTTATAATTGAAGTCAAATTCCTCCATCTTTTAAAGAATTTGGTTGAAATTAAAATGAATTGATGTTTTAAAATAATATACCTTTATGCATTGTTTGGATGCAAGATGAAAAATAAGAAGAAAGAAAATGAGAGAAAAAAGAGAGAAAAGAAAATAAAAGAAAAAGTTAATTTTTTTGTTTGTAATTTGGATGAAGAGAAAATAAATGGAAAAAAATAGAAAGAATTTTTTTTTATTTGGATGAAAAAAAAATAAGAAAAGAAAAAATTATATCAGAGTAAAATTACATTAATACTCTTATTTATATTATTTATAAATTATAATTTATTAATGTTTTCAAGTTGTTTTTTTAATAAAAAAAAGTTATTCAAATTGTATTTTAAGATTTTAACATATTTTTGTTAATAACAACAGTTTTTTTTTAAGTTATCCTCTTCTATTGTCTTTTAAATATGATAAACAAAAAATGTATCATTATTTTTTAAATGAGTTAATAGTCAAAATCGTCCCTAAAAGATACCCCGATCTCTATTTTCGTCCTCGAAAGATAAAATTAATCAAAAGCATCCCCGAAAGTTACTGACGTTGATTGAGTTCGTCCTTCCGTCATCTCAGTTGTTGAGGTGTGTAACGTTTGCTGAGCTGGAATGTTAAGTGCCAGCGTGGCACACTCTAGCATGGCTAACGGTAATGCTGAGCAGATATGTTTGTTTATTTAGGTCAAATTAGTCCTAATATTACAACCCTAACCTAACCCCAATCTGAAGCATAAATGTGCGTGATTCTCGTAGTAGATGACCCTGTATGTTTGTTGAGTCACTGTTATGATGAGTGAAAGCCACAGCGGTGACCTGCCGTCTCAGTCTATTGGTAGCCATGGTTCCAACTCTTCCATTCGAAGGAGGAGGAAGATCAAGGACCAGACATGCTTTTGCGGGTTGAAGACGACAATCAAGAAGTTCGGTGCAAGAGTGAATCTAGATGTGTTGTTCCACACTTTTGCAAGATACCCGGTGAATTAGGTTAGGATAAATTAATTTTGTTTTCCATTTTCCTATGTCAATTTTGCTGGGCAGTTGAAATTGATTTTTTTTTTTTTGAAAATATTCAGAAGGGAAGCCACTGCAACTTCTTTAGGTGGGTTGATGATGATGAGTATGCAGCAGGGGCAGAAACTAATGCAGAGGTTGGTGGTGACTATGATGAATAGAGACTGAATGTGTCATGGAGATTGGGTAGCTTGGAGGGTGAAGTTAGAGCAATGAAGATGCTAATAATGTACGTCTCAGTTGCAATGGTTGTGGCTACTATCTTTTGTGTACCATTGTTGTTCACATCAATCTCCAAGTAAAGTCACAGATTGAGTGTTATGTTGTTGTGCTTTAGAGGTGTTGTTAGAGCTTTGAGATTGAATTAGTTGATATGTAATGATGATGTGACTTATGAATGAAAGTAGGGTTTAATTGTATTTAATTCAACATAAACTTGTTGTTTGAGCATGATGGGTTTCACTGAAAATACAATATGGTGATGTTTGAACCCTAAGTATTTATTCACCAAAAAGTTGTATACATCAGAATAGTCAAGATTATTATAATCTATAACAAACATCATAATAATATCATATTGTCTTAGTAGACACACCACATGGGTAATCAAGGATCCAGAAGTTAACAGAGCAATCCAAAACAAAAGTTCCATAGCATTATTCACTTAAACCAAAAAAACATAATAGGCCTAACTAAAATGGTCCTGATCACACAATCAGTTTACACAACCTTGTTCCCAAAAAGCAGAGTTGCAACTACATACAAAATACATTTCCTAGTTAAAGATGTTAATCTTTCTTTCTTGGACGCTTGAAGCCTGGAGTAGGCACAAATGTCATGAAGGTTTGCATCTTCTTTGCAGTTGTGAAAGTTGTTCCTTTCAATGTCTCAGCAGATATGGCCACAGGTGACTTGATGGAGGCATTCAATCTTGCCTTGCTTTTAATGACATGCAATTTGGGTGACCTTCCTCTCTTTGCACCCTGCATAGGCCAGTTGCAGAACCATTATTTTTCTTCAAGTAAATAAATGCAAGTGGTGTTAAAGATAAATCAATAGCAATAAGTAAATAACCTGAAGGTCTTGAACATGCGATTGGGTATCTTGCATTGGTGGGATTCCATCTGGTTGGCTGACTTCCACGTCAGGTTGTGGTTGGACTGGTGGAGGAGAGAGAGAATGGGATTGAACTTCATTGTTGGTGTTTGCTTCAGCTGTAGGGGGAGCAGGCTCTTTAACAAGGGCAAGCTGAAATTGCATTTGCCTAGCTTGTTCCTCAGCATCCTCTTTTTTCTTCTTTGCATAACTTCTCTTGTTGTGTCCAACTTTAGCATAATACATGCACCTGATTAGGTTGTACTTCCTCTTCATCTTAGTGCTTGACCCAATTGGCTGATCACCCTTGTCTTTTCTCCTCTTCTTGGTAGGCCTGCCGGGTTTTGGCTTAATTGGGGGTGGGACAGGGGTAGGTGACGATGTTTTCTCCCACAGATCTTGTCCTTTCACCAGGTTGAGATTGAAATAGTATGTCCTTTTATACGCCTCTATTGTTAACCATTCATGGCAATACTCCTCAACCCTCTTACCATTTTTATCCTGAATGGCTGAAATTGCATGCATACATGGCATCCATGTGGCCAGCACATACAAATGTAATGAAAAAATTAAAAACAGCTCTAACTAAGTGAGGGTAAGGGAAGGAATGAAAGGGTTTGGTTGATTTACCTATGAGTTGCTAGAACCTACAACTGCAAGTGTGCTTTTCCAAGTCCATCACCATATTTGTGGGCCAGCCATGAACTTCAAACAATTCCTCTTTATCGTCCCCACACCATTAGGGAGCCCATTGACTAGATAACTTTGTCATGGCTTCTAGTCTGCTTTGCTTAACCGGGGGTAAAATTCCTTGATAAGTGCTCAACTTGAGTTTGTTATCGACCATGCTCTTCATGATTATTCTTCTCACCTCTTCAGCCAAAGTCAGAATAGGCTTGGTCCTTTCATGCTTGATTTTAGCATTGAATGATTCGCAAGCATTGTTGTAAATGTTGTCATTCTTGGGATCCTCACTGAAGTACGCTTTCGTCCAAGCTTCCTTTGGCCACTTTTCAAGATACTGCCAGGCCTGCTCGTTAATGACCTTAACTCTCTTCATGTTCCTCTTAAACTCATTGCGTGTTCTTGATCTAGCACACTCTCAGACCAGGTCTTTCAATTCTGTGCTACTCCATTATTTTGAAAAATTTCACCACAGATGCCACACACAAAATCTGTACTAGGCACTTGGCATGGCTTCCTTCACTGCTGGAATAAGTCCTTGACCAAAAGAGACAAACCCGAAAAGATTGTTAATCATATCAATCCCTCAAAGATGATCATTAAATCAATTTATTCCTACTAGTATATCTCATTAAATCAAATAAAACCCAAAACTATGTATTCGAGTATGAAAATGGTCCTCACCTTCTGCATGTCTGAAATAATGCACAACTTATTATCATTGTAGTTGCTAAGGTCTGACTGCAACAGGTCCAGAAACTATTTTCAGTTGTCTTTATTTTTCACATCCACAATTGCATAGGTGTTCCGAGGGTTACCTGAAATTGGAGGTCGATCTCGGTCGAGACCTTCTGTGCTGGTCGGTACCGATGTGTTCGGCCGGTGAGGGGTAGCCGGAGCGGTGGTGTCCGACTTGCTGGCTGGCTGTACTGCTGATTCCTTCGCCACCGGAGGGTGGGGGGTACCTGCAAGAGACTCCGATGCTTAAGTTAGCATGGGTGTTAAACAGGTTTTATGTAGAATCAGAGTATGAGTTATACCTGGGTGCTCCAGTGTATTTATAGTAGTTGTAGAGTGACCTTTCTAGATAAGATAAGTTAGTTATCTTATCTTATCTTTATCTTTGAGTTGAGGTCAGCTTATCTTCAAGGGAACCGCCCTTATCTCTATAGGCTTGGACGGCCTTTGGATTTGGGTCGTGTTCCTCTACTTGGGCCTTTTATGGGCTTTCCTGTCGATTTGGCCGAGTTCTTTAAGAAGAAGTTGGTCCGCTTGACCTGAAGAGGTCGGTCGCCTTGTTGTCGATCATCCCAGGTCGGATAGCTCGACCTAGGGTATGAACAGTGCCCCTGCTTGAGCTCGGTCTTTTTGTCGAGGTCGAGTTTTTGGACTTCGGTCCTTCTATGACGAAGCCGAACTCAAGCATTTTGTCGATTTCTTCCTTATGTAGAATCTTTTGAATGTAGAACGTTTTCCTCTAAAAGCACGCGCTTTTATATCAGCACTTTTTTGGGAACGCGAGAGGGTTTAATATCTGCATTAATTGGCATTAATTGCCCCCATTCTCTCTTGGCTTTTATTTTGAAGTTCTCGATCAAAAAACGGTTTCTCTTCTTCGCTTCTTCTTCGTAACTTCTCCCTTTACTTTCTCACTTTCAACTTTTTCCTTTGATTTTTCTGAAGCCTCCGCCTGTAGTTTTCGCGTTTCATCCCAGCGACGTTGCTTTGTGACTTTGCCTTTTCGTGGGGGAAGGGGTGATTCTGGATTTTGCCTTTCGCTTTTCTGCAGCTTTCTCTCATTTTTCCAGGTTTGGTTCTTCTTTCTTCCTCCCTCTACGCCATTTTTGTGTTTGTTTTGAGAAAGTTTTTATCTTAGTTGGGAAAAGTTTGGATCTTTCTACTTTTTCGCTGTGCCTGATCACTGTGTGTCTCGTAATTTCTTCGTCTTTTGCATGGTCTTTTTCGCTTTTCCTGTTGCTTGATACCTTTAGGGCTTTTGCATGTTGTGAAATGCTTTCGATTTTGAAGCTTTGGAATGATAATTTTGTTTGATTCTGAAAAAAGGTTGCATCTTTGATGATTTTTGCCTGGTATGTTTGATGTTTGTTTCTTGCTGATAGACTGTAGGAAGATGACTTTCTGTATTGTTTGTGTTTTGTCTCTCTCCTATGAAAAATGCTTGCTGTTTGAGATCTTCTATTCTTGTTTGCGAGGTGCCGGAACGTAAGTAGATTTTCCTTGATACCTTGCTTTGTTATTACCTCCAAAGGATGCCCCAAGACTTTCAGTTTGAGTCTTGGGGTTTTTCCTTTTCTGTGTATTCGCCCGTCGAGATGTTTTGCCCCTTTGTCCGAGATGTTTTTGAGTAATTCGTTCTTCTTTTATTTTTGTAGGATTTAGTTGGCCTCATGTCTTCCCGAAATAACGTCATAGAGATGCCTTCCCAGGTTCCTGAGGGTATAGCCGATTGGGTGGACTCGATGGTTCTTATGTGTGTCTCTCTGGTTGATTCTGAGTTTTGTGCGCAGCTTAGGCAGTTTCATAGTGTTTGTAATAATCCCAGTGATGAGAAGAACTATGAGCTTGTCCCTCCCTCTTCTGATGAGAGAGTCTGCTTTTCTACTCGGGTTGTTGATGATCGCCCTTTCTTTTATGTTTATGATTTTTTCTTCGGTCAGCTGGGCATCACCCTTCCTTTTACTCAATTTAAAATAGACCTGTTATGGTCCTGTAATGTTGCCCCCTCTCAACTTCACCCCAATTCCTGGGGTTTCATAAAAATTTTCCAATTGTTGTGCAATGGTTTTGGTATTCCTGCTTCCCAATCTCTCTTTTTCTATCTGTTTGTCTTGACTAAGCCCGGTGTGATAAAAAAGAAGTCGGCTTGGGTCTCCTTTCGTTCCACCCAGGGAAAGAAGGTCTTTTCCATGTTTGACGAGTCATTCTGTGATTTTAAAAACTACTTTTTCAAGGTCCGAGCTGTTGAAGGAGCTCGGCCCTTTTTTCTGGATGAAAATGACGAACCTGCTTTTCCCTTGGAATGGCAAAAAGATGTGAGGGTCTCCAGGTATGCGTGGGAAATGTTGGATGAGGCTGAGCGAGCTTTTGTGACTGTCTTGGAAGAACGCTGGGGTCATCCTCCCCATCTTGACACAAAGAAATTTCTAACCAATCCTTCTCTTCTTCAAACTGAACTGGGTATCTTGTGTTTCCTTTATTATCTGTTTATATTGCTTGTAGCTGTCTTTCCGACTTATCCGATTTGTAGCTTTAATTTCTATTTTATTTGCAGAGGCAATGAGGAATAATGAATCCATGAAAGCTTTTAAGAGGGCGCAGAGGGCGACTGCTGCCAGGAATATTGCGGCCAAGGCGGCTGGGGAGGGGTCCTCCAAGTGCGCGAGAAGCCATCAGTGCCGAGTTCTCCTGGGGTGAAGAAGGTGGTCCCTACACCCCGAGTCCATTTGGTGGATCCTCACCCCACTTCTGCCGCTCCATCGGTTGCTCCTCCTAATAAAAAACAAAAAATAGCTGAGCCCTTCGACCTCGATGCTCCTGATTTTAATGCCATTGAATTTGTGGATCAGCAAATCGGTCCCTATGGCTCCCTCTCCATGGATGATGTGTCCATCCTCCATCACTTGGAATTTATGGTCCGGAATCACGTAAAGATGGCGTATATGGCGGTTGCCATATATCGGACTGCTCAGAATCTCCCTCTCCATGCCACTAAAGCGTTTATGGAGGAGGCAAAACAAGAGTTTGATCGGATGAGGGAGTTGAAGGAGGAACTTAAGATAAAGGTAGCCAAGCTGGAGAAGAACTTGGAGAACGAGAAGGCGAGTTCTCAATTACTGGCAGCTTCTTTGAGGTTGGCTGAGGACACAGCCATGATGCACAAGGATAGTTACGTTACATCCTATCGGGAGATGATGCGCCTGAGGGGGGAGCTCGACAATGTCCGGGAAGATTATTCTGAGCTCCAAAGTCATCTCGTTGGTAGCGTGACTGCTGCTTACGAGAACTTGAAGGAGCAAGTTCGGGTCATTGCTCCCGAGGCTGATCTCACCCCCTTTAGCCTGGACAATATTGTCAGGGATGGCAAGATTGTCCCTGATGATGAGGATGATGATGATGAGGTTGATCCCATCCCCATGTCTTCTGCCAAGGTGTCAGCGCCTACTGTTCCTCCTGCCAAGGTCGACCCTCCCGCTTTTGATCCTGACTGTCAGATCTTAAACCGGGACGATGGTACTGTGGATGCTGTTCCTCTCCAGGCTCGCCCTCCTTCTCCTCAGACTAATGCTGCTAAGAAGTCTTCTAACCTTTAGCTGATTTATTTTGGATATTTTTGTAGAGCAACATTATTTTGAAAAACACAACGAATAGCTTCTGAGCTTTTGGGTCTGACCCTGAGGCTTTGTTATTTTATGTCACGCTTGCTTGTGCCTGTCTTAGCTTCTTTGAACTGGTTTGTTGTCGATGCGTGGATCCGATTTAGCAATCCATGCCCAACTTCTTTGTCCTTTTCCAAGTAGTTGACCGATGTCAATCTTTTATTTAAAGTAATCTTCTCTTTTTTGGACCTTGGTCACGTCTCTTTTAGAGATTACTTTTATAACCTGTTTGTTATAGGAGACCGACTTCTTTATGTCGATTTCTTCTAAGTTACTTCGTAATCCTCTTTCTTGGACCTTTGTTAGGTCTCTTTCAGGGATTACTTTTATAACTTTCCCTTGTAGGAGACTGACTTCTTTATGTCGATCTCTTCTAAGTTATTTCGTAATCCTCTTTCTTGGACCTTTGTCAGGTCTCTTTCAGGGATTACTTTTATAACTTTTCGTTGTAGGAGACCGACTTTTTTATGTCGATCTCTTCTAAGTTATTTTGTAATCCTCTTTCTTGGACCTTTGTCAGGTCTCTTTCAGGGATTACTTTTATAACTTTTCGTTGTAGGAGACCGACTTCTTTATGTCGATTTCTTCTAAGTTATTTCGTAATCCTCTTTCTTGGACCTTTGTCAGGTCTCTTTCAGGGATTACTTTTATAACTTTTCATTGTAGGAGACCGACTTCGTTAGGTCGATCTTTTTCTAGGTTATTTTGTAATCCTCTTTCTTGGACCTTTGTCAGGTCTCTTTCAGGGATTACTTTTATAACCTTTTTATTTTGGGCTGACTTTGTTAGGTCGAGCCCTTCTAAGTTAAAGTAATCCTCTTTAATAGGCTTGGCCAGACCTCTTTCCAGGGTTTACTTATAACTTGGGTTGACTTGGTCCGACTTCTGGACGTCGGCCAGTCTTTAAGTTATTATTTTAGCTATCCGTAAGACCTCGTCAGGTTCTTTTTTGGATTGCTTTCGATGACTTCTTACATTATTCTGTGTTCATTTTTTGCCGATTTGTAGAAAGTGGTTGGCATCTTTAGATCGTCCTTTGGGTGAATCGCGCTTTCACTTTTATCGAACGATTTATCTTTATCGTGGTCGTGCAGTGAAATTATTTTTCACTTTCTACCGACCTGTCGCTTTATAATCGAACGATGAATTCTTCAGATTAATGCGTCTTGAATTCTTTGTAGAATACCTAAATAAACTTTATTCAAAGTAAAAGTGCAAATATATACATGTGGGAATTTTTTCATCCCTTTAAGTCGAATAGTGTCTGGGTCTCAACTTGGTGTCTCATTAAAAAACCTTTTTAGGAAAAAGAGTGCATCCAATAATGAGATCTGTTACCTTCCTAACTGTAGTACCTTCTTAGATTGCAAGCGTGCCATGATCTGGAAAGCTCTCGTCCATCGAGATCGGACAGTCTGTAGTAGCCCTTCCCAAGTACTTCTACAACTCGGTAGGGTCCCTTCCAGTTTGCTGCCAGCTTTCCTTCTCCTGGTCGAGTTGTTCCAATATCATTTCGGATTAGGATGAGATCGTTTTTCGTAAAACTTCTCGGCACTACCCTTTGATTATATCTGGAAGCCATTCGGCGCTTTAGAGCTTCTTCCCTTATCCGAGCTCTTTCTTGGATTTCAGGTAGTAGGTCGAGCTCTTCCCTCTGAAGTTGGGAGTTTGCTCCCTCATTGTAATGAACTACTCTAGGCGATCCTTCCTCAATTTCTACTGGAATCATTGCCTCTATTCCGTATGCTAACCGGAAGGGGGATTCCTTCGTGGTGGAGTGTGGCATCGTTCGATATGCCCATAGGACCTGTGGAAGCTCTTCTGCCCAAGCTCCCTTTGCATCTTGTAATCTCCGTTTTAATCCGGCCAATATGACTTTGTTGGCAGCTTCGGCCTGTCCATTGGCTTGTGGATGTTCAACGGAGGTGTACTGATGCTTTATATTTAAGTCGGCTACTAGTTTTCTGAAGCCTGCATCTGTGAATTGAGTGCCATTGTCTGTGGTTATTGAATATGGAACCCCGAACCTTGTGACGATGTTTCTATATAGGAATTTTCGGCTTTTTTGAGCGGTGGCATTGGCCAGGGGTTCTGCCTCGATCCACTTTGTGAAATAGTCTACCCCTACTATGAGAAATTTAACTTGTCCTGACCCCTGGGAGAAGGGGTCGAGAAGGTCGAGCCCCACCTTGCAAACGGCCAAAGCGAAGTTACGCTGATGAGCTCTTCTGGCGGGGCGATGTGAAAGTTGGCATATTTCTGACATGGTGGGCATGTCTTTACAAATTCTATAGCTTCTTTCTGTAGAGTTGGCCAATAAAACCCTACTTTTTTGGCGAGAGCTCGTGCTCCGAGATGGTTGCCACAAATGCCGCCGTGTACTTCTTCTAATACTTCCTTTGTGTGGGAGGTCGGTACGCATTTCAGTAATGGTACTGAGATCCCTCTTTTGTACAGGATGTTGTTTATAATGGTGTAATACTGTGCCTCCCTTTTTAGCCTCTTTGCCTCCTTTTCTTCTGTGGGAAGTGTTCCTATTTTGAGGTAGTTGATTATGGGGGTCGTCCATCCTTGGTCCTGGTCTGTTATGGTTAGGACTTTTTGCTCCTCCGAGATCGACGGGGTCTGTAGTATTTCCTGGGTGAGACTTCTATTGTTGCCCCCCGGTTTGGTGTTGGCTAATTTCGAGAGTGCATCAGCTCGAGCATTTTGTTCTCGGGGTATGTGGTAAATCTTATATTCCCCGATTTGTCCGAGCTGTTCCTTGGTCTTATCTAAATACCTTTTCATGGTGGGATCTTTGGCTTGGTAGCTCCCTGTTATTTGTGATGTGACAACTTGCGAATCGCTGTAAATGTTGAGTTTCTGAGCTCCAACCTCTTCAGCCAGCTTCAAACCAGCTAGCAGTGCTTCGTATTTCGCCTGGTTATTTGAAGCCGGGAACCCGAACTTGAGGGAGAGCTCAACTTAGGTTCCCTGGTTGCTTTCTGTTATCACTCCTGCGCCGCTTCCAGTTTTATTTGAAGAACCGTCCACATAGAGATTCCACTCTGCGAGGGTTTCCAGGGCATCTGTGAATTCTGCGATAAAGTCGGCCAGATATTGTGACTTAATGGCCGTTCGAGCTTCATATTGGAGGTCGAACTCTGACAGCTCGACTGCCCATTGTAGAATTCTACCTGCTAAATCTGTTTTCTGCAATATTCCTTTCAAAGGCTGGTTAGTGCGAACTTTGATGGTGTGGGCCTGGAAGTAAGGGCGGAGTCATTGAGATGTTAGAATGAGAGTATAGGCAAACTTTTCTATTTTCTGATAGTTCAACTCGGATCCCTGCAGTGCTTTACTGATGAAGTAGACGGGTTGTTGTCCATTTTCGTCTTCTCTGACTAGTGCTGACGTTACTGCCCGGCTTCCTACTGCGAGATATAATATGAGTGGTTCTCCTTCTCGTGGTCGAGAGAGGATAGGTGGCTGTCCTAAGAATTTCTTAAAGTCTTGGAAGGCTTGCTCACATTCTGTCGTCCATTCGAACTGCTTTCCCTTTCTTAAAGTAGCATAGAAGGGGAGAGATCTTATCGCAGCTCCTGCTAAGAATCGGGATAGGGCGGCCAATCTTCCGTTGAGTTACTGCACTTCTTTGACACAGGTTGGGCTCTTCATGTTGAGTATGGCCTGACATTTGTCTGGATTTGCTTCAATTCCTCTTTGTGTGAGCATGAAACCTAAAAATTTGCCTGCTTCTACTGCAAAGGTGCACTTCGCGGGATTGAGTCGCATGTCATGCTTCCTTATGGTGTCGAATACTTGGGCCAGGTCGGACAATAATGTCTCTTCACTTTGTGTTTTTATTAGCATGTCGTCCACGTAGACTTCCATGATCTTTCCGATGTGATCCAAGAAGACTTTATTCATTAGCCTTTGATAAGTAGCTCCTGCGTTCTTGAGACCGAAAGGCATCACAATGTAGCAGTAGTTTGCTTTCGGTGTTAGGAACGAAGTCTTTTCTTGATCTGGTGGATACATGGGGATCTGGTTGTATCCCGAGTATGCGTCCATAAACGAGAGATATTTATATCCGGAGGAAGCGTCTACTAGAGCGTCGATATTTGGGAGTGGGTAAGGGTCTTTTGGACAAGCCTTGTTGAGATCGGTGTAATCGGTGCACATTCGCCACTTCCCATTTGATTTTTTCACCAAGACAACGTTGGCTAGCCATAGTGGATATTTGACTTCTCTTATGAATCATGCTTCCAGCAGTGCCTGTACTTGTTCTTCTACAGCCTGGGATCGCTTTGGCCCAAGTTTTCTTTGTCTCTGCTGTACCGGCCGAGATCCTGGATAGACCTCCAACTTATGACACATCAGCTTAGGGTCTATGCCTGGCATATCTGCGGCTTTCAACGCGAAGAGATCGACATTATCTCGCAAGAATTGTATCAGTAGTTCCTTTGAATCTCCTTTTAGGATTATGCCGATATTAGTTATTTTTTCCGAGGTGTCCCCGATCTGAATCTTTTCTATCTCACCCTCTGGCTGGGGACGAAGTTCTTCTCGTCGTTGAACTCCACCCAGCTCGATTGTGTGGAACTCTTCTCCTTTGCCTCTGAGGTTTAGGCTTTCGTTGTAACAGCGACGTGCCATTTTTTGATCTACTTTTATCGTGGCTATCCCTTTTGGTGTTGGGAATTTCATACATAGGTGTGGGGTCGATACTATCGCGCCAAGTTGGTTGAGTGTTGTCCGACCTATGAGAGCATTGTAAGCTAAACTTACATCGACCATGATGTAGTCTATTTTGAGGGTCCTGGATTGGTTCCCTTTTCCGAAGGTTGTGTGTAGTGGTATGTATCCTAGTGGTCGAATCGGGGTGTCTCCTAGTCCAAACAGACTGTTTGGATATGCTTGAAGTTCTTTTTCTTCTAAGCCGAGTTTATCAAAGGCTGTTTTGAATAAGATGTCGGCAGAACTCCCTTGGTCTATTAAGGTGCGGTGTAGGTTGGCGTTTGCTAATATGATGGTGATGACCATGGGATCGTCGTGTCCTGCGATGATGCCGGATGCGTCCTCTTTAGTGAATGTTATTGCCGAGATGTTGAGTGCTTCCTCATCTCCTTCGACATGATATACTTCTTTGAGATATCTTTTGCGAGAGGATTTGGAGATCCCACCTGCTGTGAATCCGCCATGTATCATGTGGACATGTCTTTCTGGTGTCCGCGGTGATCGTTCTGTTCGTTCGGTATCTTCATCCCTTCATCTCTTTCTTTGATCATCATCTCGGGTGGCCAGGAATCGATCTAACTTTCCTTCTCTCACCAATTTTTCTATGATATTTTTTAAGTCGAAACATTCGTTTGTGGAGTGTCCTCGGACTCGATGGTATTCGCAATATTCCTTCCGGTTTCCTCCTCCCTTTTTCCCTTTGAGTGGCCGTGCTGGGGGGATTTTTTCTGTATGGCAGACTTCTTTGTATATCTCGACCAAGGATGCCCTGAGAGGAGTGTAATTATGGTATTTTTTTATTTTTTCCCCTTGTCGATCTTCTTTCCTCTTGGATTCCTTGTCTCTATCTCGGTAAGAGGCCCCCAATTTTGAGGTCTCTCCTAACCGAGCGTTTTCTTCCATGTTGATGTATTTTTCTGCTCGTTCCTGCACTTTTTTGATATAGATTGGCTGAAAGGTCTTTCTCGTAGGCCGTTGATGAGTCCCATGATGGCGGCCTCTGTGGGTAAACTTTGTATGTCCATGCATGTTTTGGTGAATCTCTCCATATAGTTGCGGAGGCTCTCCCGATCTCCTTGTTTGATCCCTAGTAAACTGGGGGCGTGCTTGGCTTTATCTTTCTGAATGGAGAATCTGGCTAGGAATTTTTTAGCTAGGTCATCAAAGCTTGAGATGGACTTTGGGGGTAGGTTGTCGAACCATCGAATGGCTGTCTTTGTGAGAGTTGTTAGAAAGGCTTTGCAGCGAACAGCATCTGGGGCGTCGGTGAGGTTCATTCTGCTTCTGAAGTTACTGAGGTGGTGGTTGGGATCCGTGGTGCCATCATACAGGGTCATATCCGGGAGTTTGAAGTCTTTTAGAATTTTGGTTTTCATGATTTCCCTGGTGAACGGGTCTTGCTCTTTGCGTGAATTTTCTTCGAGATTGGCCCGAGGGGCTTTTGATTTGAGATCGGCTTCTAATTGCTGTAGTTTTTCCTCCAACTCCCGACGTCGCCGCACTTCTCTTTGTAGATCCCTTCCGATTTCCCGTTGTTGTTGAGTTTCTTTTTTCAGTTGTTTTAGGCGATCTAGGAGCGCTTCTATTGCCCCTGAATTTGGCGAGTCTTTGTCTTTGTGGGTTTCCGAAGTATCTTGTAGCGTGACATCCGCGTTCTTGTGCGGTGTTCTCTCTTCTAGACCTGAATCGTGGTCGTTGTTATGGTTGTCCGCCATGGTGATGGGATGACTTCCAGGTCCCCGGCAACGGCGCCAATGTTCCGAGGGTTACTTGAAACTGGAGGTCGATCTCGGTCGAGACCTTCTGTGCTGGTCGGTACCGATGTGTTCGGCCGGTGAGGGGCGGCCGGAGCGGTGGTGTCCGACTTGCTGGCTGGCTGTACTGCTGATTCCTTCACCACCGGAGGGTGGGGGGTACCTGCAAGAGACTCCGATGCTTAAGTTAGCATGGGTGTTAAACAGGTTTTATGTAGAATCAGAGTATGAGTTATACCTGGGTGCTCCAGTGTATTTATAGTAGTTGTAGAGTGACCTTTCTAGATAAGATAAGTTAGTTATCTTATCTTATCCTTATCTTTGAGTTGAGGTCAGCTTATCTTCAAGGGAACCGCCCTTATCTCTATAGGCTTGGACGACCTTTGGATTTGGGTCGTGTTCCTCTACTTGGGCCCTTTATGGGCTTTCCTGTCGATTTGGCCGAGTTCTTTAAGAAGAAGTTGGTCCGCTTGATCTGAAGAGGTCGGTCGCCTTGTTGTCGATCATCCCAGGTCGGATAGCTCGACCTAGGGTATGAACAATAGGCAAGGACAAAGATGTGATTGTTGGCATCCTGGGCACACGCAGTCAATATTTGCCCACCGTGCAGGGTCTTAAGAAAAGCCCCATCCAATCTAATCATCGGTCTACACCCAGCCTTAAAACCTTTTTTACACGTATCAAGACACACATAAAACCTCTCAAATTGAGGAGGACCCTCTGGCATCGGGATTACACCAACTTGAACTATAGACCCGAGATTACTTGTCAGCAATTCATTAGCATAGTCCGAAACTAACCCATACTGAATAATTTCATCCCCCTTTACCACTTTCCTAGCAGCTTTCAATGCTCTAGTGTTACTGGTGCTATTCAGATTTACATTACACTTCCTGACAAACCACTCATACACTTCATGATGTCTCATAGTAGGATGTTTCCTAAGTTTTGAAAAAAGTTTGCTCAGTGTCCACTGTTGGGTGGCTGCCTTGTTTTTTTTACCTTCTAGGACAGATATGGTTGTCAACTAGGGTTTTAGTCTGCCAGGACCCGTCTTGCTTACCACGTGCACAGTATACTACCCAAGGACAGCCCTCAGCCTTACACACAGCCCTAACCCGAACCTTGTCATTCTTTGTAAACAATATGTTTCTACCCAACTGGATTGTGTAGTCCCTAGTTGCTTGCATAAAATGTTCCTTTGATTTGAATATCATACTAACCTCAAATTTAAGGTCCCCGAACTTTGCCTTGTCATTATACTGAGGATAGACGGTTGGTGATTCCTCATCAGAGTCCAATTCCTGGCCTGAGTCCTCTGAGTACCACGAGTTGAGATCCAAGTCACCATCATCAACATCATTATCTTCTAGGTCTTCCAAATCAAAACCACAATGTAATTAGTCATTTTACCAAAATGAAATCACCAACACATATCAATTGAGTTAGTCAAATACCTGAATCACAGTCATCCTCATCCTCAGAAGCTTCATAGCTCGAAGCGTCAGTCTCTGTTTCTTTTTCTGCTAATATGGTTTTAGCAGGCTTGTGCTTCTCTTTGACCTCACATTTTGTTCACCTTTGTAGAGTTCACACCATCATCACTGTCACTGCTATATTCATCATCTCCTAGTACCTTTGGAGGTTTGTAAAGGCTGTCCTCAGCACTCTCATAGGAGTCATGAGAGTCACTGTCTTCTTCAACCTCTAATGTCTTCACATGCCTTCCAGCTCTTGTGGTGGTAGTGACCTTGGGCTTTTCTTTGGTCTGAGATGGAGCAGGGGTAGGCTTGGTAGGCTTACTATAATATTTTTTGGACTGTGATGGAGTTTTAACAGGGTGATGTGATTTTTTGGTGGGCTGAGATGATGGTCTAATGGGCTTAGAAAATGAACCATTGGGCTTAGAAGATGGTCCAGCGGGCTTAGATGATGGTCCAGTGGGCTTAGTGGGCTGAAAGGGTTGATTAGTGGGCTGGATATGCAATTTAGTGGGCTGACTTGGTACCTTTGTGGGTTGAGTAGGCAATTTAGTAGACTGAGAAGGCAACTTTGAGGGCTGAGAGGATAATCTGCTACCATCAGCTGAGGCCTTCGTGGATTGAGAGCATGCTTTTGGGTGGGATGGTAACTTGGTGGGTTGAGAGTAATGTTTTTTGATTTGGGTTGGCTTAATTTTTTGCACATCTTCTTCCTGCTCATCAACCACAAATGGCTCTGAAACACCATGCTCAAAATACAGGTTGATCAAATTGAAGTTCTTCCTGCAATCCTTGACCATTGTAATCAAATCATGATCTGTGGCCAGCCTCCCAGCCCAAATTCAAGGGAAACTCTTGGAGATTTCCACCAACATTCCCTAACCTTAGCATATCCCAGTTCCTTAAAGTAATCCTTCACAAAGAACACATCAAGTGTGTCACCTTCAACTCCCATTAACACCTCTGTGTGATCGGACTCATAGTACAGATTTGCACCCTCATCCTTTTTAAACTTTCTACTATGGTGAAATACAAACGTCATAGGAGGACCCTCCATCTACAAAATCAAAAATAAAATACATTTACTCAACAACAAAATATGAAACAACTTCAGCCTAACAACTGCATGTAAACACATAGCAAACAACATAATCATAATCATCACAAACCCTCGATTAAGACCAAACACGAGAATAACCCACGGCATAATAACCAGAAAACCCCTAACAGCAACCACATGCAGAACATGTTCTTCCTAATCCGAACCCTAGTCTTACTAAATGGTTCTTAGAACTACGTCAACATAAACCAACGCAAACCAACATTGCAAAATCAACAAAAACTGTCAAAAAAATTAAATCTTACCCTATGGCAGTTACTGTTCCTTCCTCCAACAGCGTAAGTTCTTCCCCAGAGCTCCTCCAACTTTCCAATATAGTAGCGCCAACTCCTCCACAAGTGTCGATACGCACACAAATAGTCAAGTACACAACGAGATTCTGATCAAAGGCAAGTATCTCAGGACAGAGAGTCCCAGAGTAGAGAAGAGACGAGGAGTTTTGGAGCGAAAGTTGAAGACGGTTGTTATGAGAGGAGGTGATAGGAAAAATGTTTGACTATCCCACTCAAGACCATAAACGACGTCGTTCCATTTATTTGGGGGTGGAGGATTGACACTACATCGTTTTGGTCTGTGTCACGCTGGCACTTAACATTCCAGCTCAGCAAACGTTACACACCTCAGCAACTGAGATGACGGAAGGACGAACTCGATCAACATCAGTAACTTTCGGGACGCTTTTGATTAATTTTATCTTTCGATGACGAAAATGGAGATCGGGGTATCTTTTAGGAACGATTTTGACTATTAACTCTTTTTTAAATATATACAAGTAAATACAAGCAAATAATTTCATAAAAGACTAATAAAAATTACTCATACATTACATCATTAATCTCTTTAATTATATTTAAGGAAAAGATGAAGTTTGGTGGTACTGTACACCTGAAAAGAACATATTATTAATCTCTGTAATTGCATCATTATTTCTTCCTTCTTTGTTAGTTTTTATCTCATAGTTGAGGAAAAAAGTTTTATGTAGACTCCACTCCACTTTTTTCTTTTCCTCTTTATTTTTTTTGGTAAATCAAACAATGAAAAATTTGATTTTCACCTATTTTTTTCTATATTTTCTTTCTCCCCATATTCTTTTGAACCAGACACAATGTTAAGGTATTAATATAGCCTAAATATTATGTGGAGGCTGCCCCAAACATTGGGTTAGCCTCCCT
>NC_029794.2:118012168-118015411 GCF_000816755.2 Arachis ipaensis
ATTCACAATAAAAATTAAACAATGTTAATATTAAAATATTTTTTATTTTTTAAAAAAAATATTGTTAACCTTAATTATATTCTAGCAATAAATGTCACTTTTTTATAAAGATGTCGTTCTTTCGTTTTTAACTTTTTATTTCTCTTTTGCTGGTTGTCTTATTTACAATTTTTTATTAGTACTCTTTAATTTATGCAACCTTTTATTTATTTATTTGTATACCGATGGATAGTTTATATTGTTTTTCATATTACTTATTGTTCATACCCTGGGTCGAGCTATCCGACCCGGGATGATCGGCAACAAAACAACCGACCTCTTCAGGTCAGACTATTCGACCTCTTCCCAAAAGAGCTCGGCCAAATCGATAGGAAAATCCAAAAAAGGGCCCAACTCAAGGAATACGACCCAAATCCAAAGGCGGTCTAAGCCTATAAAGCTAAGGGCGGTTCCATTGAAGATAAGCTGACCTCGCCAAAAGATAAGATAAGATAAGATAACTAACTTATCTTATCTATAAAGGTCACTCTACAAACACTATAAATACACTGGAGCACCCAGGTATAACTCACACTCTGATTCTACATAAAACCTGCTTAATACCCATGCTAACTTAAGCATCGGAGTCTCTTGCAGGTACCCCCCACCCTCCGGTGACCAAGGATCAGCAGGGCAGCTAGATCAACAAGTCGGACACAACCGCTCCGGCCGCCATCAGCCAGCCGGACACGTCGGCACCGACCAATACAGAAGATCTCGTCCGAGATTGACCTCTAGTTTCAAGTAACCCTCGGAACATTGGCAACATTGGCGGCGTTACCGGGGAACCTGGAAGTCATCCCATCACCATGGCGGATGACCATGACAACGACCACGATTCAGATCTAGAAGATAGAACGCCGCACAAAAACACGGACACTACGCTGAAAAATATCCCAGAATCCAACGGGGACAAAAACTCACCAAATCCGGGAGCAATAGAAGCACTTCAAGATCGCTTAAAGCAGCTTGAAAAAGAGACCCAACAACAACGAGAGATTGGAAAGGATCTACAAAGAGAGGTACGGCGGCGTCGAGAATTGGAAGAAAAACTACAGGAATTAGAAGCCGATCTCAAATCTAAAGCTCCTCGGACCACCCCGGAGGAAAATTCACGCAAAGAACAAGACCCATTCACCAGGAAAATCATGAAAACCAAAATTCCAAAAGACTTCAAACTCCCGGATATGACTCTGTATGATGGTACCACAGATCCCAACCACAATCTCAGCAATTTCAAAAGCAGAATGTACCTCACCGATGCCTCAGATGTCGTTCGCTGTAAAGCCTTTCCAACAACTCTCACGAAGACAGCAATCAGATGGTTCGACAACCTACCTCCCAAGTCCATGTCAAACTTTGACAACCTGGCCAAAAAGTTCCTGGCCAGATTCTCCATCCAGAAAGATAAGGCCAAGCACGCCCCCAGTTTACTAGGGATCAAGCAAGGAGATCGGGAGAGCCTCTGCAACTACATGAAAAGATTCAACAAAACATGCATGGACATACAAAGCTTACCAACAGAGGCCGCTATCATGGGACTCATCAATGGCCTACGAGAAGGACCTTTTAGCCAATCTATATCAAAGAAGTACCCTACCTCCTTAGACGAAGTACAAGAGCGAGCAAAAAAAAATATATCAACATGGAAGAAAACGCTCGGTTAGGAGAAACCTCAAAATCTGGGACCCCCTACCGAGATAAAGACAAGGAATCCAAAAGGAAAGAAGATCGACAAGGGGAGAAAATAAAAAAATACCATAACTACACTCCTCTCAGGGCATCCCTAGTCGACGTATATAAAGAAGTCTGCCATACAGAGAAAATCCCCCCAGCGCGGCCACTCAAAGGCAAAAGGGGAGGAGGAAACCGGAAGGAATACTGTGAATACCATCGAGTCCGAGGGCACTTCACCAATGAGTGCTTCGACTTAAAAAATATCATAGAAAAATTGGTGAGAGAAGGAAAATTAGATCGATTTCTGGCCACCCGAGATGATGACCAAAGAAAGAGACGAAGGGACGAAGATGCCGGACGAATTGAACGATCACCTCAGACACCAGAGAGACACGTCCACATGATACACGGCAGATTCGCAGGAGGTGGGATCTCTAAATCATCTTGCAAAAGATATCTCAAAGAAGTATATCATGTCGAGGGAAAGGAGGAAGCACCCGACATCCCTGCGATAACATTCACTAAAGAGGACGCATCCGGCATCATCCCGGGACACGACGATCCCATGGTCATCACTATCATACCTGCAAACGCTAATCTACATCGCACATTAATAGACCAATGGAGCTCCGCCGACATCTTATTCAAAACTGCCTTCGACAAGCTCGGCTTGGAAGAAAGGGAGCTTAAGGCATACCCAAATAGCTTATTCGGACTGGGAGATACCCCAGTACAACCACTGGAATACGTATCACTGCACACAACCTTCGAAAAAAGGAACCAATCCAAGACGCTCAAGATAGACTACATTGTGGTCGACGTGAGTTCAGTCTACAATGCCCTAATAGGTCAGACCACACTAAATCAACTTGGCGCAATAGTCTCGACCCCGCATCTATGCATGAAATTTCCAACTACAGAAGGGATAGCTACAATAAAAGCA
Organism: Arachis ipaensis; assembly: GCF_000816755.2. Classification (NCBI taxonomy): domain Eukaryota; kingdom Viridiplantae; phylum Streptophyta; class Magnoliopsida; order Fabales; family Fabaceae; genus Arachis; species Arachis ipaensis. The sequence goes on from NC_029794.2 coordinate 118,014,828, forward strand.
GATCAAAAGATGGCACACCGCTGTTATAACAAAACTCTAAACCTCAGAGGCAGAGGAGAAGAGTTTCATACAATTGAGCTTGGCGGAGTTCAGCAACGAGAAGAACTCCGTCCGCAGCCAGAAGGCGAGATAGAGAAGGTTCAGATTGGAGACACCTTGGACAAAACAACTAATATCGGAACGATCCTAAGAGGAAACTCAAAAGAATTACTAATACAATTCTTACGCGATGATGTCGATCTCTTCGCATGGAAAGCCGCAGACATGCCAGGCATAGACCCCAAGCTAATGTGCCACAAGTTGGCGGTCTATCCAGGATCTTGGCCGGTGCAGCAGAGACGAAGAAAACTTGGGCCAGAGCGATCCCAAGCTGTGGAAGAGCAGGTACAGGCACTACTGGAGGCAGGATTCATAATAGATATAGGCCTCCTTCGTAGATGGTCTCGCAGCTATGAACCCTCACCCATTCCTAGAAAACCCGTCCGAAACAACTCTAGCCACATTAGCCATGTGTAAGCGGTGAAGGGTAAACTAAAAAAATGGTTCTGCTGCAACCGATCGGTATCACCTATGAACTGAAGAGA
>NC_029794.2:118015749-118026305 GCF_000816755.2 Arachis ipaensis
AGATCAAGAAAAGACCTCGTTTTTAACGCCGAAAGCAAATTACTGCTACATCGTGATGCCCTTCGGTCTCAAGAACGCGGGAGCTACTTATCAAAGGCTGATGAATAAAGTCTTCTCAAACCACATCGGAAAAATCATGGAAGTCTATGTGGACGACATGTTGATAAAGACATAAAGCGAAGATATATTATTGTCTGACCTGGCTCAAGTGTTCGACACTATAAGGAAGCACGACATGCGACTCAATCCTGCAAAATGCACCTTTGCGGTAGAAGCAGGAAAATTCCTAGGTTTCATGCTCACACAAAGAGGAATTGAAGCAAACCCGGATAAATGCCAAGCCATACTCAACATGAAGAGCCCCACCTGTGTCAAAGAAGTGCAGCAACTCAACAGGAGATTGGCCGCCCTATCCAGATTCTTAGTAGGGGCAGCGATAAGATCTCTCCCCTTCTATGCTACTTTAAGGAAGGGAAAGCAGTTCGAATGGACAACAGAATGTGAACAAGCCTTCCAAGACTTCAAGGAGTTCTTAGGACGGCCGCCTATCTTATTTCGACCACGAGAAGGAGAACCACTCATATTATATCTCGCAGTAGGAAGCCGGGCAATAGCCTCAGCACTAGTCAGAGAAGACGAAAGTGGGCAACAACCCGTCTACTTCATTAGCAAAGCGCTACAAGGATCCGAGTTGAACTACCAGAAAATAGAAAAGTTTGCCTATACTCTCATTCTAACATCTCAACAACTTCGCCCGTACTTCCAGGCTCACACCATTAAGGTTCAAACCAACCAGCCCATAAAAGGAATATTGCAGAAAATAGATTTAGCAGGCAGAATTTTACAATGGGCAGTCGAGTTATCAGAATTCGACCTCCAATATGAAGCTCGGACGGCCATTAAATCACAGTATCTGGCCAACTTTATCGCAGAATTCACAGATGCCTTGGAAACCCCCACAGAATGGAATCTCTACGTGGACGGTTCTTCAAATAAGACTGGAAGCGGTGCAGGTGTAATAATAGAAAGCAACCAAGGAACCCAAGTTGAGCTCTCCCTCAAGTTCGGATTCCCAGCCTCAAACAACTAGGCGGAATATGAAGCGTTATTAGCCGGTTTGAAGCTGTCTAAAGAGGTTGGAGCTCAAAAACTCAACATTTACAGCGATTCACAAGTAGTCACCTCACAGATAACAGGGAGCTACCAAGCCAAAGATCCCACCATGAAAAAGTATTTGGATAAAACCAAGGAACAGCTCGGACAACTCGGGAAATGTAAGATCCGCCACATACGCCGCGAACAAAATGCCCGAGCTGACGCACTCTCGAAACTAGCCAGCACCAAACCAGGGGGCAACAATAGAAGCCCCATCCAGGAAATGCTACAGAACCTATCAATCTCAGAAGAGGAAAAAGTCCTAGCCGTAACAAGTCAGGACCAAGGATGGATGACCCCCATAATTAACTACCTTAAAGCAAAAACACTCCCCACAGAAGAAAAGGAGGCAAAGAGATTAAAAAGGAGGCACAGTACTACACTATTATAAACAACATCCTGTACAAAAGAGGGATCTCAATACCACTACTAAAATGTGTGCCGACCAACAACACAAAGGAAGTGCTAGAAGAAGTATACGGTGGCATTTGTGGCAACCATCTCGGAGCACGAGCTCTTGCCAAAAAAGTACTCCGAGCGGGATTTTATTGGCCAACTCTACAAAAAGAAGATACAGAATTTGTAAAGACATGTCCACCATGTCAGAAACATGCCAACTTTCACATCGCCCCACCAGAAGAGCTCATCAGCGTAACTTCGCCTTGGCCGTTTGCAAAATGGGGACTTGATCTTCTCGGACCCTTCCCCCAGGGATCAGGACAAGTTAAATTCCTCATAGTAGGGGTAGACTATTTTACAAAATGGATCGAGGCAGAGCCTCTAGCCAACGCCACTACTCAAAGAAGCCGGAAATTCCTATATAGAAACATTGTCACAAGGTTCGGCGTTCCACACTCCATCACCACAGACAATGACACTCAATTCACAGATGCAAGCTTCAGAAAATTAGTAGCCGACTTGAACATAAAGCACCAGTATACCTCCGTGGAACATCCGCAAACCAATGGACAGGCTGAAGCTGCCAACAAAGTCATGTTGGCCGGGTTAAAATGGAGATTACAAGATGCAAAGGGAGCTTAGGCAGAAGAGCTTTCACAAGTTCTATGGGCATATCGAACGACGCCACACTCCACCACAAAGAAATCCCCCTTCCGGTTAACATACGGAATAGAGGCGATGATTCCAGTAGAGATTGAGGAATTCATTATAATGAGGGAGCAAACTCCCAACTTCAGAGGGAAGAGCTCGACCTACTACCTGAAATCCAAGAAAGAGCTCGGATCAGGGAAGAAGCACTAAAACGTCGAATGGCTTCCAGATATAATCAAAGGGTAGTGCCGAGAAGTTTCGCGGAGAACGATCTCATCCTAATCCGAAATGATATTGGAACAACTCGACCAGGAGAAGGAAAGTTGGCAGCAAACTGGAAAGGACCCTACCGAGTTGTAAAAGTACTTGGAAAGGCCTACTACAGACTGTCCGAACTCGATGGACGAGAGCTTCCCAGATCATGGCACGCCTGTAACCTAAGAAGGTACTACAGCTAGAAAAAGTAAAAGATCTCACTATTGGATGCACTCTTTTTCCTGAAAAGGTTTTTTAATGAGGCACCAAGTTGAGACTCAAACACTATCCGACATAAAGGGATGAAAAATTCCCACATGTATATATTTGCACTTTCCTTTGAATAAAATATATATTTTAGATATTCTACAAGTTTTCAAGATGCATTAATCTGAAGCATTCATCGTCCGATTATAAAGCAACAGATCGGCAGAAAGTGAATAACAATTTCACTGCACGATCACGATAAAGACAATCGTCCGATAAAGGTGAAAACGCGATTCACCCAAAAGATGATCTAACGATAGCAACCACCTTCTACAAATCGGCAAAGATGAACACAGAATAATGTAAGAAGTTATCAAAAGTGATCCGAAAAAGAACCTGATGAGGTCTTATGGATTGCTAAATAATAACTTAAAAACTGGCCGACGTTAAGAAGTCAGACCAAGTCAACCCAAGTTATAAGTAAACCCTGGAAAGAGGTCTGGCCAACCCTATTAAAGAGGATTACTTTAACTTAGAAGGGCCCGACATGACAAAGTCAGCCCAAAATGAAAAGTTATAAAAGTAGTCCCTGAAAGAGACCTGACAAAGGTCCAAAAAAGAGGACTACAAAAATAACTTAGAAAGAGGACGACACAAAGAAGTCGACCTCCTACAAAAACAAACAAGTTATAAAAGTAATCCCTGAAGGAGATCTAATAAAGATCCAAGAAAGAGGACTACAAAAATAACTTAGAAAGAGGACGACGCAAAGAAGTCGACCTCCTACAAACAAGTTATAAAAGTAATCCCTGAAAGAGATCTAACAAAGATCCAAGAAAGAGGATTACAAAAATAACTTAGAAGAGATCGATATAACAAAGTCGGTCTCCTACAGCAAAAAGTTATAGAAGTAATCCCTGAAAGAGACCTGACAAAGATCCAAGAAAGAGGATTACAAAAATAACTTAGAAAAGATTGACATAACAAAGTCGGTCTCCTACAAAAACAAAAGCTATAGTAGTAATCCCTGAAAGAGACTTGACAAAGGTCCAAGAAAGAGGATTACAAAAAATAACTTAGAAAAGATCGACCTAACGAAGTCGGCCCCCTACAAAAACCAAGTTATAAAAGTAATCCCTGAAAGAGACCAGACAAAGGTCCAAGAAAGAGGATTACAGAAATAACTGGAAAGAGGACCAACGTAAAGAAATCGGTTATGAAATGCTAAAAATACAAGCAAGAGCGAGAAAACCGAAAAAGAAAGTTGGACCCACAACCTCAAAGGATCCAAGCTACAAACAATAAAGTACAAAGCAATCCAAAGAGGTCAAGCCGCAAGATTCCAACACTCTCAGAAAACAGAAGAGATACCAAGTCAAGCGCAAAAAAGCATGATAAATCTTCAAAGTTATAAAGCTTCAGAGGCCACCAAAAATTACCTAAAAAGGCTCGCAAGCTACTTTTGTTTTTCAAAGTAAAAGTTGCTAGGCAAGCAACTAGAAAATGTCAGCAATTAACAAAACAAAGTTTAAGAGCCCACAAGCCGGGCCAGCTGCATAAATATCCAGAGAGAGATCAGCAAACATCAGGAGCCTTCTTGGCAGCATCAGGGCAAGGAGAAAGAGGGCGAGTTTGAATAGGCACAGCATCTACAGTTCCATCTTCCCGGTTCAGAATCTGGCAATCCGGATCAGACACAACCGGAGGAGCAGAGGAGGTCGACACCTTGGCAGAGGACACAGGGGGGATCAACATCATCATCACTCTCGTCATCAGGGACAATCTTGCCATCCCTGACAACATTATCCAGGCTGAAGAGGGCAAGGTCGGCCTCGGGAGCAATGACCCGAACTTGCTCCTTCAAGTTCTCGTAAGCAGCAGTCACGCTGCTAACGAGATGACCTTGAAGCTCAGAATAATCTTCCCGAGCACTCTCCAGCTCCCCCCTCAGGCGCATCACCTCCCGATAAGACGTAACATAACTATCCTTATGCATCATTGCCGTGTCCTCGGCCAACCTCACAGAAGCTGCCAGAGAAAGGGAACTCGCCTTTTCGTTCTCTAGATCCTTCTCCAACTTGGCCACCTTTAACTCGAGCTCCTCCTTCAGCCCCTTCATCCGGTCGAACTCTCGCTTTGCCTCCTCCATAAATTCTTTGGTGGCATGGAGAGGAAGATTCTGAGCAGTTCGGTACAGAGCAGCCCCCATATACGCCATCTTAACGCTGTTTCGGGTCATAAATTCCAAGTAATGAAGGATGGACACATCGTCCATGGAAAGCGCACCATAGGGACCGATTTGCTGATCCACAAATTCAATTGCATTAAAGTCGGGAGCATCAAGGTTGAAAGGCTCAACTGTTTTTTGTTTCTTATTGGGAGGAGCGCCAGAAATTAGGTGAGGATCAGCCAGACGAACTTGGGGAGTGGGGATCACCTTCCTCGCCCCAGGAGAACTCGGCATGGACGGCCTCACACGCACTTGGGAAGATCCCTCCCCAGCCGCTTTGGACGAGATGTTTTTGGCAGCAGTTGCCTTCTGTGCTCTTTTAAAAGCCTTCATGGACTCATTTTTCTTCATTGCCTCTACAAATAAAACACAATAGTAAGAAATTAAGCTGCAAGTCGGAAAGGCATTTACAAGCAATATAAACAGATAATAAAGGGAACGCAAAATACCCAGCTCAATTTGAAGAAGAGAGGGATTGGTTAAAAATTTTTTTGTATCAAGATGGGGAGGTTGACCCCAGTGTTCTTCCAAGATAGTCACAAAATCCCGCTCAGCCTCATCCAACATTTCCCACGTGTATCTGGACACTCTCACATCTTTTTGCCATTCCAAGGGAAAGGCAGGCTCATCATTTTCATCCAGAAAAAAGGGCCGAGCTCCTTCAACAGCTCGGACCTTGAAAAAGTAGTTTTTAAAATCACGGAACGATTCGTCAAACATGGAAAATACCTTCTTTCCCTTGGAAGATCGAAAGGAGACCCAAGCTGCCTTCTTTTTTACCACTCCAGGCTTCGTCAAGACAAATAGATAGAAAAAGAGAGATTGCGAGGCAGGAATACCAAAACCATGACACAACAATTGAAAAATTTTTATGAAACCCCAGGAATTAGGGTGAAGTTGAGAGGGAGCAACATTACAGGACCATAACAGGTCGGTCTCAAATTCAGTAAAAGGAAGGGTGATACCTAGCTGACCAAAGAAGAAGTCATAAGCATAGAAAAAAGGGCGATCTCTAACAACCCGAGTAGAGAAACAAACTCTCTCTTCAGAAGAGGGAGGAGCAAGTTCATAATTCTTCTTATCACCAGGATTACTACAGACCCTATGAAACTGCGTAAGCTGCGCGCAAAAGTCGGAATCAACCAAAGAGACACACATAAGAACCATTGAGTCCACCCAATCGGCCATGCCCTCGGGAACCTGGGAAGACATCTCTACAACGTTATTGCGAGAAGACATGAGGCCAACTAAATCCTACAATAAAAAAAGAAGATTGGATTACTAAAAAACATCTCGGACGATGGGCAAAATAACTCGACAGACGAACAAACAGAAAAGGAAAACCCCAAGACTCAAACCAAAGTCCTGGGGCATCCTTTGAAGGCAGAGCAAGGTTTCAGGAAAAAGCTATAGCTTACGTCCCGAAATTTCTCAAACAAGAAAAGAAGATCTCAAATAGCAAACATTTCGAAGAAGAAAAACACAAATTCATCGAAGCCACTATCTTCCTACAGTCTATCAGCAAGGAGCATCACCAACATCAAACATGCCACAGCAGAAATCGTCAAAGACACAACCTTTTCTCAGAAATCAAACAAAATCATCACTACAAAGCTTCAAAATCAAAAGCACAAACAGAAACGGTGATAAACGTGCAAGCATCAAACAAAGAGGAAAGGCGAAAAGGTTCATGTAAAAGACAAAGAAACTCCCAGAACACACATTACAACAACAATCGGGCACAACAAAAGCAGAAAGATCCAAACTTTCTCCAAGAAAAATTAAAACTTTCTCAAAATCTGACAAGAAAATGACACGGAAAAGAGAAAGGAAGAAAAGCAAACCTGGAAAATGGGAGAAAAGCAGAAAGACGGAAAGCAAAATCCAGAATCACCCCTCTTTCACGAAAACAACAACAAAGCAAGCGTCGTAGGAAGGAGCTATGGACCCAAAGCCAGAAACAGAAAGCGAGAGAGAGAGGGAGAAGTTACGAAGAAAGAGGGAAGAAGAGAAACCGTTTCCTAAGTGTAAAGTTCAAAAATAAAGAAGTTAAGGGAATCAGGGGAAATTAATGCCAAATTAATTGGGGCATTAAACCCTCGCACGTTCCCCATAACGAGGCGCTAATACAAAAGCGCGCGCTTTTAGAGGAAAATGTTCTACATTAAAAAAGGTTCTACAAAAGAAGAAGTTGACAAAATTCTCGAGTTTGGCTTCACCCGAGAAGGATCGAAGTCCTAAAACTAAGACTCGACCTCCAAAAGAAAGACCGAGCTCAAGCAGGGGCACTGTTCATACCCTGGGTCGAGCTATCCGACCCGGGATGATCGGCAACAAAGCAACCGACCTCTTCAGGTCAGACTATCCGACCTCTTCTCAAAAGAGCTCGGCCAAATCGACAGGAAAGCCCAAAAAAGGGGCCCAACTCAAGGAATACGACCCAGATCCAAAGGCGGTCCAAGCCTATAGAGCTAAGGGCAGTTCCATTGAAGATAAGCTGACCTCGCCAAAAGATAAGATAAGATAAGATAACTAACTTATTTTATCTATAAAGGTCACTCTATAAACACTATAAATACACTGGAGCACCCAGGTATAACTCACACTCTGATTCTACATAAAACCTGCTTAATACCCATGCTAACTTAAGCATCGGAGTCTCTTGCAGGTACCCCCACCCTCCGGTGACCAAGGATCAGCAGGGCAGCTAGATCAACAAGTCGGACGCGACCGCTCTGGCCGCCATCAGCCAGCCGGACACGTCGGCACCGACCAGTACAGAAGATCTCGTCCGAGATCGACCTCCAGTTTCAGGTAACCCTCGGAACACTTATGTTGCAGTTTTTTTTAGTAACATAAGGAATAAAAATGATTTTCTCTTACAATTGGGTATTTTCTATTAGAGTGAAAGAACAACATAAATAAATAAATATAGGAATGTTCGAAACACACAAACAAATTTATTTCATTGTTTCAAGATTCAAATTACATGCATTATTAATTTAAAAAAAAAAGAAACTTAAAATTTTCTACAGTAAAAGAGAAACAAAATTTTAAACGGCATAAATGGGCTAAAAAATTTACATGTGAAAGTAGAATGTGTAACACTCTCACTATCAGAAGTCACACTTCCGGCTGCGCACTCTGATAGCAAGGAGTATTACGACTACTTTACATACTAAATAATAAAATAGGAGCCTATAACTCGACACTATATTGCTGTTTTCTTTGAAAAACCAGAAATAAATATTTTATCTTAAGAAAAATACAAACAGGCATATATTCATATACAAAACTCCATACCTAATAATTCAATATATTATACATATAAAACATACAATTCCTATCCCTCTTACAAACTTGTAATAACAAAGACGAGGGAAGAAAATAATCTAATTAATGCAACATCATATAAACCAAACGCAGTATAACTCTTCTTAATGCTTCTTCATCCAGTTCCTGAAAAGGTAAAACTGTAGGGGGGTGAGAACCTAACCACACGGTCTCACCACGAAGTTTCAAAGTTGTCATAAGAAGATATTTAATAAGAAAACTGTTTTCAAGCTCAGTGATTATCATTGCCTTATGAATCTTTTAAAAACCAATAGATAATTGTTCAAAACCTTTTCAAAGAAACAATGTTTAATCTTTCAGAAATCCGAAACCTTTCCTTTCTTATAAGAAAATATCAATTAGAAACCAACCACGCAATCAAACAACACAATCATTATTTTAGCACCAAAGTTCATTCTCAAATGTAGCACGCCAGGACAAACACAGGCAAGACAGACAAGGAAAACACAAGTAGGTAGCAGTTACAGCAAATAGTTCAAGTAGCAGTTAAGAACAGTTTAGCAATTAGGCAAACCAAAACAAGTTCAAACCCAAGCAAAGCATACAAATGCATATGATGCATGCCTGTCCTATGGCTGATGAGGCTCATCTGTCGGTTATCCAGCCAACCCGACAAGTCTGAATTGTCCTTAGACTGTCCCCCGACGTGCATCCCCAAGAGTCTATGCATAGCTTTTTCTCAAATAATCAATATTGCTCAATGGGGGTAACATTCCCGGGAATTTATATAGTGCCCGGTCACACTTACGTCGTAGGGTCAACAGAGTATCGAGTTTTTAACCTGGTACACGTGGTGGCAAGCCACGGCACTTAATCCAGGGAACCTCGTATCTCAGATATTTCAAATTCATAAGCCACATAAATAGTTCATTCATCATTCATCAATATCTAAGCCATTCTCAATATCATCATCATTCGTCAATCCATATCCCATTTCCAAATTCATTCAAAAATCATATTTCAAATCAATCCTCATCATCCTTCTTTTCGTTAATCAACAATCTCAAACCAAAACATAATTCTTTCTTTTCTAAATAAATCAATCTTAAACATATAACGTTTAAGAACTAAGTCTTTTTAAACAATTACTTCAAACAAAACTTCGAATTTTATAAAATTTCGGCAGCATCTCCTCAAAAACTCGGATTCTGCCACCCTTTTTGGGTTCCACCCAAACATTTCTCAAACCTTTTCTAAACCATTTCCAAATCTTAATCATCTTCCAAAACTCAACCAATTCCAATATCAAATTATTTCCAAAGCGAATCAATGCCAATAATAAATTTCTTTTTAAAATCAAGCCAGCTCAAATACTAAATCATTTATAAAGTCAGACTAACTCAAAATTAAACCGTTTCTAAAATTAATTCATTTTCATATTTCAAATAATTTCCAAAGTCAAAAATTCTTATTATTTTATATTTGCTAAACTTTATTATTCAAATATAGAACCTTAAATTACTTTAAACTCAATTAATCAAAATTTGTTTTAATTTTTCTTTAATAAAATAATTCCTGAGGTTAAGGTACTTAATGAATAAATAAATCAATATTAATTCTTAATAAGATTTTTTCTGAAATTTCTGGGTCTTACAAAATGAGTGATATATTTTAATATTATAATTTTTGGTATTTTTAAAATTATGGGAGTTACACAAATTGGATCCTCTTATTTGTGTTTAAAAAATTTAAAAAATTTGTAATACGGGTCTAATTTGTGTATTCCAATTTTTTTTTAATTTTTAAACACAAATCGAAGAATTCGAGTACAAAAATTGAACTGTCCAATTTTTATTTCTTAAATTAAATTATCCCACATTTTTAAAAAATAACACAGTAATTCACAATTCAAAAAATACCATTGTTAATCCAATATTAAAAATAAAAATGTGTCGTAAATGAGCACCGAGTTATCTAGAAATAATGTGGGTTACCTTGGAATCAAGCACCGCTTGTATTCTCATTTATCAAAAATAATTTAACCCAGTAACCTATAATTAAAGGTGAATGTTGCCTAACCTCCTCTAAAATAACATGTAAATTACTCTTCATTATGTGTCACATTGTAATTGGTCCTTACTTAACCATAGTTGGGTTATTTTATAATTTATTATTTGAGATTGGAAATGATATAATTTCTTAAAATATCAAAACTTCACCCTGTGTTAATTAAAGCACATTTCCACGCCTCCATTCTTTCTTTATCATTTCATCACCTAAATTCCGTCCTTCCAAGCACTGTCGCGTTCGTGACAAAAAGCGTCGACGTCGCCATTTACTGCCCTCCCACGCAATCTCTCTTTCT
>NC_029794.2:118026328-118059278 GCF_000816755.2 Arachis ipaensis
CATTGTTAATCCAATATTAAAAATAAAAATGTGTCGTAAATGAGCACCGAGTTATCTAGAAATAATGTGGGTTACCTTGGAATCAAGTACCGCTTGTATTCTCATTTATCAAAAATAATTTAACCCAGTAACCTATAATTAAAGGTGAATGCTGCCTAACCTCCTCTAAAATAACATGTAAATTACTCTTCATTATGTGTCACATTGTAATTGGTCCTTACTTAACCATAGTTGGGTTATTTTATAATTTATTATTTGAGATTGGAAATGATATAATTTCTTAAAATATCAAAACTTCACCCCTGTGTTAATTGAAGCACATTTCCACTCCTCCATTCTTTCTTCATCATTTCGTCACCTAAATTCGGTCCTTCCAAGCACCGTCGCGTTCGTGACAAGAAGCGTCGACGTCGCCATCTACTGCCCTCCCACGCAATCTCTCTTTCTTTAGTGCATTATCCCTTAGTCACGTCGTTGAATTCTGTTGCCCGTACTTCACCATCTTTCCCGGTATAGCCAGCACCTCTTTTTGCCATGGATCACTGCTTACTCACATAATTAATGGTTAATTTGGTTATTAATTTTTTTATTGAAAAAATATATCTTTATTTAATTACGTGATAGAACATATATTTATATGTAAAATATAATATAATAAAATAAATCTATTCAAAGTATTTAAAAGTATAATTAAAATCATGAACATACAAATATAATAATAAAATTTGTACTCTAAATAAATAAACATATTTTTTTATCATACATATATTATTTAAAAAATAAATATATTATTAAAATTAATAACAGAAATTTAAAATGATAAAATCTCAACCATTTCCAAATCTTAATCTTCTTCCAAAACTCAACCAATTCCAATATCAAATTATTTCCAAAGCGAATCAATGCCAATAATAAATCTCTTTTTAAAATCAAGCCAGCTCAAATACTAAATCATTTATAAAGTCAGACTAACTCAAAATTAAACCGTTTCTAAAATTAATTCATTTTCATATTTCAAATCAGTTCCAAAGTCGATTCGTTTACATTCTCAAAAACAGCTTCAAAACCAAGAAAGCCACTTTTCATAATAATCAACTAAATAATCTTTCAAACTAATTTCTTTTCAGCAATCACAAACTACTCAACCAATCAAGCAATCAGTCATTCAGTCCAACAAACAACCACATTTATAAGACAATCATAATCACAGACATATGTTTCTCACATTAATATCTATTTATAACAACTCTATAAGATAAAATGAATTTTAAGAAAACCCCTACCTCGATAAGTCAAAACATATAACCTCAAACGTGTCAACTGAACTCTTTTCGCTCAGCCTGAATTCAACCGCGACCAAAACCTCAGCCCCGCTTGCTTTCTCAATAGCAGAACAGCCTCAATCGCGACACGCAATACTCGATTTCTAATCCTTAAAAATATCAATGTTGGAAATACTTTAATACATGTAACAAAACACTAACGCAGGGTCTCCGAAACAGAAATACTTACTGCAGTACGAAAACGAAATAGCGGCGGTCTCTGAACTGGTTTGGCAGCCTCGGCAGCCACCTCACGCGGCAGCGGCGACCGGTTTGCAGCGACAGCAACTGAAACCAACAAGCAGTGCTTGTAACGTTTCCAAAACTTAAAAGAAATGAAATCCAATACTCAAACCCTTACCGACGGTGGTCGTAGGTAACAGAGGTGGCGTTTCTCGGCGGCGAAGGCTCGGCCACCCATCACCAGCGGTGGCGACGGAGGGTACGACGGCGGCTGGACAGATCGGCAATGAGGAGAACCAGCTCAGTCTCGGATCTCTCTCTCTCTTCCACGCGCGGCTCTCCTTGCATCGGCTCCTTTTCCCGGTGACAGCGGCGGATCTGGCGACGGTTCAGGACAGAGACGATGACGGCGGCTGGTCAAGCTAGACGGACCGGCGACGATGGGTCAGCCACACGTCTCCTCTCCCCGCAACTGAGATCCCTGGCGCGCGTTCTTCCTCTCTCTTCCCTCTGTTCTTCGCACTTTCTCCCTTCTCTGTGCAGCACGGTGGCGACCGGTCGCGGTGGCGAGGTGGCGTCCTGAGCAGCGCGGCGGTGGTGCGACGACTCCTCCCTCCTACCCGACGCTCTCCCTCTCACGGATCCCCTCTCATCTCTTCCCCTTTCTTTCTTCTTTTCTGGCTGTTGGGTTTTGGCTGTGGATGTTGGGTTATTTTGGGGAAAAGGGTATGGTGGCTAGGATAGGGAAATTGGGGTTAGGGTTGTGTTTTGGGAATTTAGGGTTTTGATTTGGAAATTAGGATTTTATGATAAAATTTGAGATTTTTGGATTCATCTAAAATTTAATTAAATCTCTAAAATTATTTTGAAATATCATTTATTGTATCAAAATACTAATTGAGTTGAAATCAAATACTCTAATTAAAATTATAAGGTAATATAATTAATTTTCTTTATTTATAAAAATATTAGTATTAAATTCCAAAATCTCAATTACTTAAACCAAACCATATAAAATTCTTATTATTTTATATTTGCTAAATTTTATTATTCAAATATAGAAAATAATTCGATAATTATAAAATCAGATAAAACCTTAAATTACTTTAAACTCAATTAATCAAAATTTGTTTTAATTTTTCTTTAATAAAATAATTCCTGAGGTTAAGGTACTTAATGAATAAATAAATCATTAATTCTTAATAAGATTTTTTCTGAAATTTCTGGGTCTTACAGAATGAGTGATATATTTTAATATTATAATTTTTGGTGTTTTTTAAAATTACGGGAGTTACACAAATTGGATCCTCTTATTTGTGTTTAAAAAATTTAAAAAATTTGTAATACGGGTCTGATTTGTGTATTCCAATTTTTTTTTTTAATTTTTAAACACAAATCGAAGAATTCGAGTACAAAAATTGAACGGTCCAATTTTTATTTCTTAAATTAAATTATCCCACATTTTTAAAAAATAACACAATAATTCACAATTCAAAAAATACCATTGTTAATCCAATATTAAAAATAAAAATGTGTCGTAAATGAGCACCGAGTTATCTAGAAATAATGTGGGTTACCTTGGAATCAAGCACCGCTTGTATTCTCATTTATCAAAAATAATTTAACCCAGTAACCTATAATTAAAGGTGAATGCTACCTAATCCCCTCTAAAATAACATGTAAATTACTCTTCATTATGTGTCACATTGTAATTGGTCCTTACTTAACCATAGTTAGGTTATTTTATAATTTATTATTTGAGATTGGAAATGATATAATTTCTTAAAATATCAAAACTTCACCCCTGTGTTAATTGAAGCACATTTCCACTCCTCCATTGCCATCTACTGCCCTCCCACGCAATCTCTCTTTCTTTAGTGCATTATCCCTTAGTCACGTCGTTGAATTCTGTTGCCCGTACTTCACCATCTTCCCCGGTATAGCCCGCGCCTCTTTTTGCAATGGATCACTGCTTACCCACATAATTAATGGTTAATTTGGTTATTAATTTTTTTATTGAAAAAATATATCTTTATTTAATTACGTGATAGAACATATATTTTCGGGTTCCATCCAAACATTTCTCAAACCTTTTCTCAACCATTTCCAAATCTTAATCTTCTTCCAAAACTCAACCAATTCCAATATCAAATTATTTCCAAAGCGAATCAATGCTAATAATAAATCTCTTTTTAAAATCAAGCCAGCTCAAATACTAAATCATTTATAAAGTCAGACTAACTCAAAATTAAACCGTTTCTAAAATTTGCAAGGAGAGTTGTTTGCTATTTGGAGAGGCTTTCTTTTAGCATGGGACTCGAGACAAAGAGACATTATATGTGAGACAGACTGTGTGGAGGCTTTTACTATTGTCAATAATTTACAAGATTGCTCTGGGTTTACTGATCCTTTGGTGTTAAAAATCCGAGATATCATGTCTTGGAAATGGCGTGCTGACGGTTGATCTTGAGAGATGCAAATACAGTAGCACACATCATGGCAAAGACTGCAATGAGGACTATTTCTCCCCAAGTGGAGCTTCCATTACCTTGGAAGGAGTTTGAGAGTAGTATTCAGCGGGACTGCCTTTCTTAAGCAGTTTCTTGTTTTTTTTTCTTTCTTAGTTTTTGTTTATTTTTCTTTTAAGTCACCAAAAAAAAAAAAAACCGTTTCTAAAATTAATTCATTTTCATATTTCAAATCAGTTCCAAAGTCGATTCGTTTACATTCTCAAAAACAGCTTCAAAACCAAGAAAGCCACTTTTCATAATAATCAACTAAATAACCTTTCAAACTAATTTCTTTTCAGCAATCACAAACTACTCAACCAATCAAGCAATCAGTCATTCAGTCCAACAAACAACCACATTTATAAGACAATCATAATCACAGACATATGTTTCTCACATTAATATCTATTTATAACAACTCTATAAGATAAAATGAATTTTAAGAAAACCCCTACCTCGATAAGTCAAAACATATAACCCCAAACGTGTCAACTGAACTCTTTTCGCTCAGCCTGAATTCAACCGCAACCAAAACCTCAGCTCCGCTTGCTTTCTCAATAGCAGAACAGCCTCAATCGCGACACGCAATACTCGATTTCTAATCCTTAAAAATATCAATGTTGCAAATACTTTAATACATGTAACAAAACACTAACGCAGGGTCTTCGAAACAGAAATACTTACTGCAGCACGAAAATGAAATAGCGGCGGTCTCTAAACTGGTTTGGCAGCCTCGGCAGCCACCTCACGCGGCAGCGGCGACCGGTTTGCGGCGACAGCAACTGAAACCAACAAGCAGTGCTTGTAACGTTTCCAAAACTTAAAAGAAATGAAATCCAATACTCAAACCCTTACCGACGGTGGTCGTAGGTAACGGAGGTGGTCCTGGCGCGCGTTCTTCCTCTCTCTTCCCTCTGTTCTTCGCACTTTCTCCCTTCTCTGTGCAGCACGGTGGCGACTGGTCGCGGTGGCGTGGTGGCGTCCTGAGCAGCGCGGCGGTGGTGCGACAGCTCCTCCCTCCTACCCGACGCTCTCCCTCTCACGGATCCCCTCTCATCTCTTCCCCTTTCTTTCTTCTTTTCTGACTGTTGGGTTTTGGCTGTGGGTGTTGGGTTATTTTGGGGAAAAGGGTATGGCGGCTAGGTTAGGGAAATTGGGGTTAGGATTGTGTTTTGGGAAATTAATTCTTAATAAGATTTTTTCTGAAATTTCTGGGTCTTACAAAATGAGTGATATATTTTAATATTATAATTTTTGGTATTTTTTAAAATTATGGGAGTTACACAAATTGGATCCTCTTATTTGTGTTTAAAAAATTTTAAAAATTTGTAATACGGGTCTAATTTGTGTATTCCAATTTTTTTTAATTTTTAAACACAAATCGAAGAATTCGAGTACAAAAATTGAACGGTCCAATTTTTATTTCTTAAATTAAATTATCCCACATTTTTAAAAAATAACACAGTAATTCACAATTTAAAAAATCACATTGTTAATCCAATATTAAAAATAAAAATGTGTCGTAAATGAGCACCGAGTTATCTAGGAATAATGTGGGTTACCTTGGAATCAAGCACCGCTTGTATTCTCATTTATCAAAAATAATTTAACCCAGTAACCTATAATTAAAGGTGAATGCTACCTAACCCTCTCTAAAATAACATGTAAATTACTCTTCATTATGTGTCACATTGTAATTGGTCCTTACTTAACCATAGTTGGGTTATTTTATAATTTATTATTTGAGATTGTAAATGATATAATTTCTTAAAATATCAAAACTTCACCCCTGTTAATTGAAGCACATTTCCACTCCTCCATTCTTTCTTCATCATTTCATCACCTAAATTCGGTCCTTCCAAGCACCGTCGCGTTCGTGACAAGAAGCGTCGACGTCGCCATCTACTGTCCTCCCACGCAATCTCTCTTTCTTTAGTGCATTATCCCTTAGTCACGTCGTTGAATTCCGTTGCCCGTACTTCACCATCTTTCACAATATAGCCAGCGCCTCTTTTTGTCATGGATCACTGCTTACCCGCATAATTAATGGTTAATTTGGTTATTAATTTTTTTATTGAAAAAATATATCTTTATTTAATTACGTGATAGAACATATATTTATATGTAAAATATAATATAATAAAATAAATCTATTTAAAGTATTTAAAAGTATAATTAAAATCATGAACATACAAATATAATAATAAAATTTGTACTCTAAACAAATAAACATATTTTTTTATCATACATATATTATTTAAAAAATAAATATATTATTAAAATTAATAACAGAAATTTAAAATGATAAAATCTCAACCATTTCCAAATCTTAATCATCTTCCAAAACTCAACCAATTCCAATATCAAATTATTTCCAAAGCGAATCAATGCCAATAATAAATCTCTTTTTAAAATCAAGCCAGCTCAAATACTAAATCATTTATAAAGTTAGATTAACTCAAAATTAAACCATTTCTAAAATTAATTCATTTTCATATTTCAAATCAGTTCCAAAGTCGATTCGTTTACATTCTCAAAAACAGCTTCAAAACCAAGAAAGTCACTTTTTATAATAATCAACTAAATAACCTTTCAAACTAATTTCTTTTCAACAATCACAAACTACTCAACCAATCAAGCAATCAGTCATTCAGTCCAACAAACAACCACATTTATAAGACAATCATAATCACAGACATATGTTTCTCACATTAATATCTATTTATAACAACTCTATAAGATAAAATGAATTTTAAGAAAATCCCTACCTCGATAAGTCAAAACATATAACCCCAAACGTGTCAACTGAACTCTTTTCGCTCAGCCTGAATTCAACCGCGACCAAACACTCAGCTCCGCTTGCTTTCTCAATAACAGAACAGCCTCAATCGCGACACGCAATACTCGATTTCTAATTCTTAAAAATATCAATGTTGCAAATACTTTAATACATGTAACAAAACACTAACGCAGGGTCTCCAAAACAGAAATACTTACTGCAGTACGAAAACGAAATAACGGTGGTCTCTGAACTGGTTTGGCAGCCTCGGCAGCCACCTCACGCGGCAGCGGCGACGGCAACAGCAACTGAAACCAACAAGCAGTGCTTGTAACGTTTCCAAAACTTAAAAGAAATGAAAATACTCAAACCCTTACCGACGGTGGTCGTAGGTAACGGAGGTGGCGTTTCTCGGCGGCGAAGGCTCGGCCACCCATCACCAGCGGTGGCGACGGAGGGTACGACGGCGGCTGGACAGATCGGCGGTGAGGAGAACCAGCTCAGTCTCGGATCTCTCTCTCCCTTCCACGCGCGGCTCTCCTTGCATCGGCTCCTTTTCCCGGTGACAGCGGCGAATCTGGCGACGGTCCAGGACAGAGACGACGACAGCGGCTGGTCGAGCTAGACGGACCGACGACGACGGGTTAGCCACACGTCTCCTCTCCCCGCAACTGAGCTCCCTGGCACGCGTTCTTCCTCTCTCTTCCCTCTGTTCTTCGCACTTTCTCCCTTCTCTGTGCAGCACGGTGGCGACTGGTCGCGGTGGCGATGTGGCGTCCTGAGCAGCGCGGCGGTGGTGCGATGGCTCCTCCCTCCTACCCGACGCTCTCCGTCTCACGGATCCCCTCTCATCTCTTCCCCTTTCTTTCTTCTTTTCTTGCTGTTGGGTTTTGGCTGTGGGTGTTGGGTTATTTTGGGGAAAAGGGTATGGCGGCTAGGTTAGGGAAATTGGGGTTAGGGTTGTGTTTTGGGAATTTAGGGTTTTGATTTGGGAATTAGGATTTTATGATAAAATTGGAGATTTTTGGATTCATCTAAAATTTAATTAAATCTCTAAAATTACTTTGAAATATCATTTATTGTATCAAAATACTAATTGATTTGAAATCAAATACTCTAATTAAAATTATAAGGTAATATAATTAATTTTCTTTATTTATAAAAATATTAGTATTAAATTCCAAAATCTCAATTACTTAAACCAAACCATATAAAATTCTTATTATTTTATATTTGCTAAACTTTATTATTCAAATATAGAAAATAATTCGATAATTATAAAATCAGATAAAACCTTAAATTACTTTAAACTCAATTAATTAAAATTTGTTTTAATTTTTCTTTAATAAAATAATTCCTGAGGTTAAGGTACTTAATGAATAAATAAATCAACATTAATTCTTAATAAGATTTTTTCTGAAATTTCTGGGTCTTACAGAATGAGTGATATATTTTAATATTATAATTTTTGGTATTTTTTAAAATTATGGAAGTTACACAAATTGGATCCTCTTATTTGTGTTTAAAAAATTTAAAAAATTTGTAATACGGGTCTGATTTGTGTATTCCAATTTTTTTTAATTTTTAAACACAAATCGAAGAATTCGAGTACAAAAATTGAACGGTCCAATTTTTATTTCTTAAATTAAATTATCCCACATTTTTTAAAAATAACACAGTAATTCACAATTCAAAAAATACCATTGTTAATCCAATATTAAAAATAAAAATGTGTCGTAAATGAGCACCGAGTTATCTAGGAATAATGTGGGTTACCTTGGAATCAAGCACCGCTTGTATTCTCATTTATCAAAAATAATTTAACCCAGTAATCTATAATTAAAAGGTGAATGCTACCTAACCCCCTCTAAAATAACATGTAAATTACTCTTCATTATGTGTCACATTGTAATTGGTCCTTACTTAACCATAGTTGGGTTATTTTATAATTTATTATTTGAGATTGAAAATGATATAATTTCTTAAAATATCAAAACTTCACCCTGTGTTAATTAAAGCACATTTCCACGCCTCCATTCTTTCTTTATCATTTCATCACCTAAATTCCGTCCTTCCAAGCACTGTCGCGTTCGTGACAAAAAGCGTCGACGTCGCCATTTACTGCCCTCCCACGCAATCTCTCTTTCTGTAGTGCATTATCCCTTAGTCACGTCGTTGAATTCCGTTGCCTGTACTTCACCATCTTTCCCAGTATAGCCAGCGCCTCTTTTTGCCGATTTTATCATTTTAAACTTGTGTTATTAATTTTTTAATAATTATTTTTTTTAAATAATTTATGTACGATAAAAAATATGTTTTTTCTGATTTTAATTATACTTTTAAGTACTCTAAATAGAGTTATTATATTATATTATATTTTACATTCATATATTCTATCGTGTAATTAAATAAAGATTTGTTTTAGTGAAAAAATTTAATAACCAAACTAAACATTATTTATGTTAGTAAAGAGGGATCGAGTGAGAGGATAGGAGATAGCGAGGACGTAGGACGGCAAAGTTATTGATAACGAAATTCAACCACGTCGTTAAGGGAGGAAGAAAGGGGGATTGCGTGAGAGTACTCCCATTTTCTAACTTTATTTAAAATGATAATAAATTATAAAATAACCCAACTATGGTTACCAATTACAATGTGACACATAATGAAGGGTAACTTACATGTTATTTTAAAGGGGTTGGATAGCATTCACCTATAAAAAAAATGCCAATAAATTATAACTCAAATGACATAATTTTTCATGCTCATGTAAGAGATGGCGCCTTCGAATTTACTAATTAGATAAACATAGTTGATAAAGAATATCATAAACCAATATTTCTTAAAACTGCAAGTATTATTAAACACATAGAACTGATAAAAAACATAATAATCACAAAATTATAAGTTTGATTATCATCAATGACTTGAACTAATAATTAGTACTAACAACTAAACTACTTCTAATAATCAATTCATAAAAGTAGCTAAATCTTCACGACAAAGCGGACAACTAGTTTTTCCAGAGTGTAACCAAGAGTTTATACAAGCCGCATGAAACTCATGAACACACACTCCAAAAGGTTGAATTAACTCTCCATCCTTAAACTCTTCAATACAAATAGGACAAGAATTGATTCTCCGGTCGACTAATCCGTCGCCATCCTCCTCCTCCTCCTTAGCGAAGCTCTTAACCGGCGGCAATGCCTTCAAAACAAGTCTAGCAATCCGCATACTCCGACTAAAAGGCAACTCGGTGAGTTCTTGTGTCTCTTGGGAATCAAAACTTTGAAGCGTTATCATAAAATGTCCATCTTCATCCAACCAAGGAACCACTCTCATATTTCTTGTGATCTCAATAGTATTATTCTCCGATGAGCTACTATCCCTCAAATATATAGGCAAAAACTTGTCTGCTATAATAAATAGGATGTAGCCAACAACAAATATGAAATAACCGGAACCAATAATGATCAATTGAGAAGAAGAATTAAAATCTTTCCATTTAGGTCCACCTCCTATGTTTATAAGTGTAAACCCCAGAACGAAGAACATATAGGGTATTAGCATCATCGGCCAAAATGCCTTTCGAAAACAATCATAACGCATAGGCATTATAATTAGAGAAGTAAATTATACCAATTTGTTTATAGGAATAAATTATGTATATATGTACTTTGATAGAGAGAAATACTCAGTTTGTACAAGAGTTATAATCTCTCATGCATATATATTTATATATGGGATAAAGAAATTTTGGTAACGAAATCTAATTAAGATAAATTAAAAAAGATAAGATATATGATATGATACCGTGAAGTAAGATAATGATTGATGAGAATGACGAGGTTTTAATAATTTAAAATTTGGTTACGTTAAATGAAGAAAGAAAATAATAAGAGATTTAACATGTATGAGATTAAAAGAATCAATCATAAATGATAGCAAAATGTTTTAAGCTTTAATTTGATAGAGAGAGATAAAATAAATTAGGAAATATAATGATGGTAAAACAATTTTCCTTTATCCATTAAATTTTTGTCACGTGATCAAAGTTATTAAACTAAACTCGGTTTAAGTTGGTGTTGTTAGTGGTTCAGTTTAATTTGATTTTGAATAAAGACTCAATTATATATGAATATTCTGAATAAAATCAATATCAGTATGACTTGATTTTATATGGAAAATTGCTTTGAATAAAATAAACAAATTAAAATAAATTTGAATTGATTAAGCCGACTTGATTTTGTTTTTTACTTTTATAAATATAACACAGAATAAAATAAACAAATTTAAATAAGGAAAAGTATAGGGACCATCAACTTTTTTAAATTTTGGTCAATATGTAACTAGCAAGGAAAAGTAAGCCATTGGATGAAATCTCACACCAATCTCACACTATTAAAATCATCATTAATAGCTATTTGATGGCTACAAATACCAAAAGTTGCTGACCACTAACACTCATCTTTAAATAAATTTAAATTACTTTTGTATGGATAGCACCCACCTTACTTCTGTTTCAAAATGGGAGTTCTTTTGTTCTTATAGGCTCCAAAAGAGCCAAACATATTTACTCATGTGAAGCTGCTTTTTACTTGGATACTAGTACTTACTTTTATTTAATCTTTTTTTTTGTGGGTAAATAAAATAAAATTATTATTATTATTGTAAGTACTATCTTATGATTCATTTTTTTTTAATTTTATATAATGTGTTTAAAATTTTAGGGACATGGATTGAAGACTAAATGCATCAGATAAATTTGAAATTTTTACAAGGGTATACCGTATTTATAGCTTGCTAATAAGGTAAACTATTGATGATTTATTATCTATTTTATAGGTATTTTATTTTTGTCATTGTAAGATTTATGGATCACACTTTTGGTTTGGCTTATTACTTAAAGTCTCACAAATTGATTGGACTTGTAGTTGATGATAATTTTCTTGCTGTGACTTGACTTTGATTTGGCAGAGAATCTCACTGATTGTATGGATGTTCAGCTGCAGAAAAATAAAAAACGTATGAGTTACTGTTATCATCATTACAAGATATATGCTCTTTGACATAAATTTATCATTCTTAGTTATTATTCTAATGAAAAATATAAAGAAAGTAGAGACAACAAGTTTTCTTATTTTGTTTTTAACCAGATAGTCAAGAATAAAACTATAAGCAAAATGATCAGATCCCGAACATTGTAAATTAGAAATAATGCACCATATATGTAAATGAATGTTGCTATTTTTTTATTAAATTATTAACCATATTGCATGTACCATATGATACTTTGTGTCTTTCAACTATTATCATGAAAGTCATTATATGATTTAATATGTTATTTATAATGTTGATACTGCTTTAATTTGATAATGTTCAAGCACATTTAGTGAGATAAGTTTAGATATATTGATTATTAAGTTCCATTTGCATGACTTTAAGTCACTAAAAAAATAATTAATTTTAGCGACAAATTTTTAGCGACAATAATACAATGATTACTATTTTTTATTTAAATTATGTTTTTTGTGGCATTATATATTTGTCATTAATACTATATATTATAATAGCAATTATTTTTATTGCCACTAAAATATAAAAAAATTACTAATTAAATTATATTAAATAATTATATTTTTATTTAATTAAAGATTTATATTAATAAATTAAATATAATTAATAATTATATTTTTATTTAATTAATAATTTATATTAATTATTTAAATCATAATTAATATAAATAATTATGCTAAATTAATATTAAATATTATTTATAATGTTATATTAAATTAGAATTAATTAAATTTATTTACATAAAAAAAGACTTGATTGAACACATATATCAATTTTACAATATTTGTCGTCAACTATAGATTTGCATTATGTTTTTTTATATAATTTTACAAATTAGTTTAATCTTGAATTATATATTGCGTATTATTATTATGTATGAAGTTATTAATTTTTTAATATTAATATTTTTTAATGGTAAATTATTTTTAAATTTATAAATTTTAATAATATTATTGTAAAAAAATAGTAACTATATTAATTTTAATTAATTAATTAAGTGGGACCATAATAGGGACTAAAGTTAGTTCTTCCTAATGGAAAAGAGAAAGATACTTTGAGTTCCTATTTACTGTTTATAACGCAAAAGCTGATGTGGAGTTACTTTTTATGACAAGTGGGGTATAAATAGGGATTGAGATGAGTTCCCTACTAGAGATGGTCTCAATGGCCATAGTACTATGGTTGATATTTTTTTATCAAAATATTTTTCATAAAAATTTATAATTAAGATAATTGACAAATAGAAAATAGAACAAGACCCACCCCATCCCCTTTCTCTCACTCTCTGAAACCCAACCCTAAACCCAGCCACCATTACCATCCCTCCTCGCCGAACTCTTCTCATCGCCGCCGTTTCCTGCAATGGAAAGATCCGCCACCGGTCACCATCCTCCACCGAGCTCCTCGACGGCCATACTGCCACCTCGCCATCGTCCTCCTCCGTGGAGCTGCCAGAACTCAGATTCGGAAGAATGCTGTTGCGGTTGCCGCACGAGTCGTCCTCCTACAAGACTTACCAGCTCCGCCGAGCGCTGATGATGGTGGCGGTTCCTTTGGTACTCGTCACGATTGTGCTTTACGTGTTGCCTTCCATTTCCTCCAACGAGTCCATCGAAGACTACACCCTCACGCACCGCAAGATTTCGCTCGATAACAGAGCCTCTAGCTTCTACGCCGTCTTCTTCGATGCTGCAGCCACATTCACGTTTTCCACTTCGATCGCAATCACATTGGCAAAGATCTCGAGCTATTCGTTCAGGTTGTTGATATCCTACCGATTTGCATTTTGCTTCACTAGTTAATACTTAATAGTGAGATTTGCATTGTACAAGCAATAAGATATTAAAGTTACAATTTGTGTTACACTCATTATTTTTTAGAATAGAGTTCAAAGCTCTTTGTTCATTTGAGATTGATGAGATTGTAAGAAATTTAAGTAAGTATAGAGATAGCAGTTAAAACTTAGAATATGAGGTTTATGCTTACTTTGAAGCCTCATGCTCCTTTGTCAAAGATAATTTCACATGTGCTGGTCCTTCTTCAGCTTTCATCTCAGGAAATGCAACCAAACATGTGGATTTTCTGCTTTCTTAAAGTTAACTACAAGATTATGAGTTTGATGCTCCAGTGAAGCTCCTAGAGAAATATCTATATGCTATGGCACAATCTGTTGATGAGCAACTTCTTGTTGTTTCTCAGGTCTTGGCCTATGCTATCCCTTATTTTAATTTTTTCTTTTTTTTAATGGATTTGCTGTTTAACATTTGCTCTTACTTAAACTTTACTATATAGGTTCTGGTGTCTGACATCAATATTGGATATGAGGAGATAGTTAACACTCAGGTAAGAGAACATTTATTGATATTAAATTATTAATTGTTATAGATCTTAATCAATGGTTGATTTGAAATGCTTACCCCTTCTCTTTTTGGATTCATATAGGTTCTTGCTTTCAATGGTAAGCCTGTGAAGAATCTGAAGAGCTTGGCCACCATGGTTGAGAACTGTGATGATGAGTTTCTAAAGTTTGATCTGGAATACCAACAGGTTCTCTCTCATGGACTCAGTCGTGTGAATTCTTTTTTTGACTTTCTAAAGTTTTCTGAATTAACATTTAATCTAACTTTCGTGTATCAGTAAGCTGCCCATTCTTCTCTTTACCCATTCTTTACGTATTTCGTTTAAGCATATATTTTTCTAGTTTCTTACGTGAAATTTAATTTGTCATATCAATTAGAAGTTCTTTCTTTCTGTATCTTTTATATAATTAAATTGAAAGTAAAACTACACTTTAGTCCTAGGAAAATTTTCATTTAAAAACTTAGCCTGTAAAAGATTAAATGTACTCACTTTAGTCCTTGTAATATTTATGTTGCAACACTTTAGTTTGTAAATGATTATAGGCTTAAATAAGTTTTTGGTCCCTGTAAAATACTCAGATTTTTGGTTTCGGTCTACTAAATTTCAAAAGTTGTCTATTTAAATCCTTGTTGTTAGTTTGCTTTAAAGAGTGGTTTCTATATTGTAGAAAGTTTAAGAAATATAAGACTGCTAAGAAGGAGACAAAGGTGGCAATAAGAAAGTCAAAACAAGAGTGTGTGAGAGTCTTTATTAGTCTTTGGGTATGAAGGATGAGAGATTTGGATCAACCATGTGGAACTCTGTTTCATTCATTGTTAGCTGAAGTCTATGTAGATGGGCCTGTTGATGTTTGTGAGTTCCATAAGAACAACCAAAGTTGTTAGCATTGTGATTTTTAACACCAAAGGCCATTTCAACATGTGGATTTTGATGAATTCTTTTCTTTGTTACTGGTTTATGCCTTTCATGGAAGACACCTCTTTATAACAAATGGTAAGAATCATGGTACAATATGTGCTTTAGAATCATGAATTTCTGTATAAGGTATCACTATTTTCAGAAAAATGGCCCTTGGATGTTTCTGTACACCACAGAAATTATTTTGATTCTAAGTAATGAATCACTATGAAAATCTGAGTCATACTTTTTAGCTGATATCCTATTCACAATTTCTATTTCTCAGGTGGCCTCATATTATTGTTCCAACCTTTAAAATTACTGCGGTGGAATGTCTGCAGAAGATCCAGATTGGGAAACAAATATCACTAGTAAGGTTTGTTCTTGCAGCAATCATTTTCTTTTAATTTTCCTAAAATAGAGAAAAGAAGACAAGAGAAAATGCTTTATGTCATTCTTACATTGCTCTAAATTTTGGAAGAAAGGATGAAGCTTTCATGGCCACTGTCTACAAGGGAAGCTATAGTGCACTATTATCTGTTTGAGTACTATCAAGATAACTTGGTAGTTGTTCTTTTGAATTCGGTATGTGCCTAGACCCTTCTTTCTTTGTTTTTTATTTTGTCTTTTCTTTAAGGAAGTTAATTCCAATGTAGATCCAAGTTTCAAGAAATTATGCTTAATGCTTATTGCTTAATTTTCTTTCAGGTTTCTGACTCAAAAAGCATCACTGGCTTCAACAGTGACGTAATTCCTGATAATATTATTGACTCAAAATTTGTCTGTTATATTTTTACACTCTTGTCTGTTATTTTTTTGTGACTTACTTAAATAAGCATTCTTGACAGGAATATATATATATAGGCCTAGTAAGGAAACAAAGGTCATTTTTCTGATTTATCCCACTCCATGCAATTCAAAATTACCCCATGATACTTGAGTGGATTCTTATATAAAAGTTTGATTTTTTCTGATTTGTTTCACATGGCATAAGTTTGTAAAATATCAAGATTTGGTTGTGTTTTAATAGGCTTTAGCAGTTCCAAAAAGCTGCTGTTGATTTTTCTTTCTTGTTGGTACTTGGTTCCATCTAAATTTAATGCATATTGTGGCAAGAAACAATGTTCATTCAAGATAAATTGATATAATGGATCAAATTTCAAATGTTTCGTATGTGACATTTGTCTTTGCCTTTCTACATTGATATGACTGGAATTAAAAGAAAATTGAATTTTGAAACCTCAGATTAATAAAGCAGCTATGATCATTGCAGAAGAGGATGCTCAATAGACTGCAAACACTATTTGGTTGGAACATACATTTTATATTGCCATAAAATAACATTTTATATTGATTAGGTCACTTTTTGTTTAGGCAAATCAGAGGATGTATGGACTGACGAAGTGGTTGAGTCAGCTACAAAGGTAGTTGGTTCCTTCTTGTGTGAGAATGGAAGCTTGTCATCCACTTGTGGCATGTCAAATGACACCAAGTGAAAATTAATCAAAGGGACCTTTGGACTCAATACATATGCAAGGTCTGTTATGCTTTTTAGAATCCGGGTAGCAATTTTTAATTTTAATTTCTTGAAAACTGCATTGTTTGCTTACTTTTTATATTTTGGTTCTACGTTGCTTTTGTATTCTTGGTGTACACCACAAATTTCAAACATTTACTTACAGAAAAGCTTTTTGGGAAAACAGTTGGTTATAAACTATAAAGCTACCAGAAAATCCATGTTCGGATGCCAAAAGTATTGCAGTATAAGTTAAACATGTAACTAGTGATGGGCGAAGCACAAGCAAGTGCTGCTTGCAATATCAAATTTTTGTGGTTCATAAAAATTTGCTTCTTGATGATGTACTTGCTTTTTGGCAGGCCTGTGGAGACAGGGTGCTAAGAGGATTACATGAATGGGAACAACACAAAAAGGGTCATGGCCACAGGAAATGTATTTCTAATCTCAAGAGCAAGGCACAAAGTCTTGGTACCTTGGACAAAATGTTTTATTACTATGAATGCAAATAGTTTTATGTATTGTAATTTGCAACCTGCTCCAGTTTTGAAACTAGGGGTGTCCATGGATCGGATCCGATCCGCATATCCGCGGTGTTTATCCGAATCCGATCCGAAAATTGCGGATATGGATCCGAGTATGTTTAATATTATTTTAAGAGTAAACATATTTAAAAGAATAGAAAAAATAAATTTTATTGATATTTTTTTAATAAAAATAAGCTTTTAAAAATATTTTTGTGTTTTGCGGATATATCCGATATCCGATCCGATCCGATCCGCAAGTTTGCGGATCGGATCGGATCGGATCCAACCTTAAAAACTGCGGATATTGGATCCGATCCGATCCGATGATTTTAGTGCGAATCGGATCGAAATTTTGGCCATATCCGATCCAATCCGATCCGCGGACACCCCTATTTGAAACATATTCACAGTAATATTACCACGGAATGACTAATAGCATTTCAGTATGTTTCTTTTTGTTTCATTTGTCAAGACCATCACAAAAATCTAAAGAAAATATACACGTCTCATTGATTTCGTTCATAATCACCTACGAATGAGATATTGAGATTTGTGGTTCTTGTTTACTATATCCTTTCATTGTTTTCATAAACAAAATGATAAGTAGCACGTGTATGTTCGAAATATTGACTATTGAGGGTACCACTGCACCAGTCTTTTAGCACCTTGTAATCTTGTGAACTCAAATTATTATGAACAATGCACTTATTCTCGTTATACATAATTGGCAAAAAAATTGAGATTCTGATAAAAAAAGATAGTTTTTGGCTTCTAAGAAAATGAGTATAATATAACTAAAAAAAATCTTAAGATTTTAGCGGCAATAGTAATGGCCGGTAAAAGTGAATAATATTACAATTTTAGAATTATTTTTAGTGGCCATATAAATTGTCGGTAAAATAGGTTATATATTTTTTGCTGCCATTAAAAAAGTCTTTACTGGCAAATGTTATAATTACCGCTAAAACCTTTTAGCGACAAAACATAAGATGACTAATGTCTAATTGCCGGTAAATGTATTAACGGCTATTTTCATTGCTGCTAAAAACAAAATAAATGGCTGATAAACCACTATTTTATGGTTTATCTTGTGCTCAATTGAGTGGATTTTATCAACTCTTTACCCACTTATTCATACTATTTGCATGGTTTTACATTTGCCTTCCTAATTATGTGCTTTGATTGAAAATATGCTTCTTTGGCCTTTATATTGCTAATATTAATCCTCTCTTATCACCATTAGATGCCTTGATATATGTGTTAAGTGTTTTCAGAGATTACAAAGCAGGAATGGCTCAGAGGATGGAAAGAAAGCATGCAAAAGTGGAAGGAATACAAGAAGTTGGAGAAACTGCTAAGCTGTCCAGCCTGACCTCTTCGCACTCAAACGACTATAACTTTAGCTACAGAGGTCCAAACGACGCGGTTCCAGTTGCGTTGGAAAGCTAACGTCCAGGGCTTCGATTTGATATATAATATGCCATAGTTTCTCTGACGCTAGGCGACGCGAATGCGTGTCCCACGCGGCCGCGTCGCAGTGACGAAAATCAGCGTGTTTAAATTCGCAACCAGCGAATTCTGGGCTGTTTCTGACCCAGTTTGCGGCCCAGAAAATATAGATTAGAGGCTATAAAGTGGGGGAACGCATCCATTCATCAACAAGCTTTCACAATTCACAATTTTAGGAGTAGATGTAGTTTTTAGAGAGAGAGGTTCTCTCCTCTCTCTTAGGATTAGGATTTAGGATTTCTCTTAGTTTTAGGAGTGACTCTCAATCCCAGGTTCAATGTTCTTCAATTTATATTTCTCTTCTACTTTTAGATACTCTAATACTTTTATTTGTTAATTACTTATGTTGCCCATTTGATTCATAAATCTTTCATGTTAGATTGGATTGCTTTTATTAATATAATTTGAGGTATTTCAGACTTATGATTGCTCTTTTTAATTTATTAATGCTCTTTGTTTATCCAAATTATTTTCATTCAAGTAGACTTTTTTCCCTTTTGGCTTTGATTGAGTCATTGGAGACACTTGAGTTATCAAACTCATTATTGATTGAAAATTGGATTTCTTCATTTCATTAATTCAAGTTCCAATAACTCTAGCCTTTTCCAAGGAAAGACTAGGACCTGAGGAATAAAAATTAATTCATTCACTTAACTTACCTTCATAGTTAGAGGTTAACAAAGTGGGAGAAAAATCCAATTCTCATTACAATTGATAAGGATAACCAGGATAGGACTTCCAGTTCTCATACCTCGCCAAGAGTTTATTTTACAGTTATTTATTTATTTTTATTGCTTTGAAAATATACCTGTACCCATTGCCCAAACTCCAGAACCCCAATTTACAAACTCATAACCAATAATAAGAACATACCTCCCTGCAATTCCTTGAGAAGACGACCCGAGGTTTAAATACTCGGTTATCAATTTTAAAGGGGTTTGTTACTTGTGACAACCAAAACGTTTGTACGAAGGGATTTCTGTCGGTTTAGAGACTATATCTACAACGCGACTGTTTTTATGACATTCTTTACTGGCAAAAATCCTGACATCAATGGCCACTAAAAGTGATTTTTCTTGTAGTGAGTGTTGCACGTAATTGCACAATCTTTCCTCATGTCTCCAATTGTTAAATTTTGGATTCTACCAAGAATTCTATCATTTTTTTCCTGCTAGAGTTAGTAATCTCCTATCTTTGAATAATGGTTAATTTCGGGGGTTTGTTTGCCATTAAAAATGGATGCAAGAAGTTAAGGAATTTAATACTAAGTAACTGTGATTTCCTAAGTCACAAGGGATTTCCTAAGTCACAAGGGTTTAGGAGCAATTGTTACTGGATGCAAGGAACTTACACATCTTAAAGTCAATGGATGTCACAATATTCGAGCTTTGGGACTAGAATCCATTGGAAGATCTTGTCAGTATGTATGTGAAATAAGGAATGAATTAACCATTCAATAAATAGGCAACATAAGGAAGCATGGGACACATGTTTGTCCTCTTTATATTTACTTTGGTCAAGTTTTTCATTGCTTGCTGTGTTTATTTCTCTGTTTATTTTTCATTTGTGGTGCTAAGCTCGGCTTTCTATTGGCAGATGTCTAATTGAGTTGGCATTACTTTACTGTCAAAGAATTGTTGATGTTGGTCTTCTTGAGGATGGAGAAGGATGTAAGTTCCTACAAACTCTTCAACAGGTAGACTACTCAAACCTTGGGGATGGTGCTATATGTGGTATACCTATTGGCTGTAGAAATTTAAAGAAACTTCATATCCATTGCTGTTATGAGGTACTTCATTTGCATGCCTATTTAGTTTACCATGTTAAACTTTATTTAAAAATGAATATTTTTGGGATGGCTCGCTTTCAAAATGCTCTATGTGTAATGTAATATAGGAGAATGACTGTAACTCATTTCGTCTGAACACATAATTTTACCAATTTTTTCTTCATCTAAATGGCTTCTTTTGTTGATTTTATATTTAAAACTAATGTTAGTCGATAAAATTCGAAAACCATGAGAATTTGAGACCAGTGAGCTACATGAAAATGAATGTCAAAATGCAATATTTAACATAGTTACAGTAATTTATTCACGTCCCATGCATAATTTACCATTCCTTTTTCATCTATTTCATCGTTCAATACTGCATTCCTATTCTGCACACATGAAAGTGTGTTATATTTTCTATATATGATATAATAAATTAATTGGTATATTGTAACCCCCTAATTACCCTAAGCCTTACCTCTAGCCGTAAAGCAAATTACAAAAACGCGAAACGTTCACACGAAGCTAACACATAAGATACAAGGTGTAGATGCAAGAGAATAGAACATATATATAGATATAAGAGTATAATAATCATAAGGAACTAGCCTCAACTCGCAGAGTTTAAGCCGGCTAGTGTATACAGACATAACAATACAGAGTTTTGGAGTTAAAAACAGCTTATACAACTTATCTCTCAAATAAGCCTCTAAGGCCATAAAATCTAAAACAAAAAGGGTGAGAGGAAGTACTACAACAAAAATAAAACAGAAATAAACCAGGAAGAAACCCTACTCCGCTCTGCCACCATGTCCACAATTTCACCGAGATGAATTACGACATGTATCTGAAAAATAACAACAAAGTATGGAATGAGAACCGGAGGTTCTCAATATGGTAACAATGCCCAATAATGTAAGATGTAAGGCTCCGGGACGCCGAAGGCAATTCTAGAACTTCACATCGCATACGGATATTCAAGCTTAACACAAATAAATAAATAAAGACCATAAACAATATACAGGGTTATCTAAAATTAGGGGATTTCTAACTAAAACTAGTCACACCGCTGTATCCCACAACCTTCGCCAACCTAACCTCCGTGCGATCCCATCACCACCGCCTACCTAACCTCCTCAGCACCAGACAATCACAATTAATGCACGCAAGTAAAACACAGATAGTATTCATATATAACATGTAATTCAAGAAGCAAGTAAGCATTCTATACAATTAGGCAAGCTCAAGTAATCAAAGCAAGCAAACATACAGAAGATGCATAAGATAAATGTCTATCCTATTGGCTGTGATATCACATATTGGTTATTGTGCCAAACCCGACAGAAAATCCAGACGACAACTCCCGGATTAGTCTCTCTGTTGTGCATACTCAGGAGGAACAATTCTGAAGGATAAGTGCCCTACCACCTTCTCCTTTTAGAGGGAAACGTTCCGAGGGAGAGTGCCCTACCACCTTCCTCTGGATGTCGCATGATTCCGTGGGTTAGTGCCCTACCTCCTTGCAACCAGAGAGAAACCCATGCTCAGGAGGAAAAATTCCGAGGGATGAGTGCCCTATCACCTTCTCCTTTTAGAGGGAGACATTCCGAGGGATAGTGCCCTACCACCTTCCTCTTGAGCGATACATATGAGTGAGAACCCAACTTCAAGCCTCACATCCGAGCGTAGGCGGGAGACTGCCTCAGCCCCTACGACAGAGAACAATGCATATCGTAATCACATATTCAATCTCAGAGGCCACGCCTCATAGCACACTTCCACTCATACTCATTCTACCTTCAATTATCATTATCAATATTTCAAGGATATAGTGCCTGACACACTTTCCATATCCAACATCCATCAAGCTCATAATAACCATCATCAGTTCTTAATTCCATTCCAAACTCGTTAGTTCATCAGTTTCTCAATTCATTGTCAATAATCACCAAGTTCACTACTCTTCCTTCTCTCTCAACCAAACTCATTCCCAGTACACCAGAAACCTAAACTTCCGTCCTCTAACTTTTCAAAGTAATACCCAAATAATTTCACCCAAGACCTTCTCTATGGTTAACATCCAAAACAAGCCAAAATGTCTTAAATAGGTGTCACAGAAGTTTACAAGCTTGTTAGGAAGGTGAAAC
Organism: Arachis ipaensis; assembly: GCF_000816755.2. Classification (NCBI taxonomy): domain Eukaryota; kingdom Viridiplantae; phylum Streptophyta; class Magnoliopsida; order Fabales; family Fabaceae; genus Arachis; species Arachis ipaensis. The sequence goes on from NC_029794.2 coordinate 118,048,927, forward strand.
AGTTAAAAACAAGATTTTAGTTGAAAAACAGGGCATGTGCGTACGCACAAGGGTGTGCGTGCGCACGCCCAGGAAAAATTTCAAAATGTGTGCGTATGCATAGAGGTGTGCTTACGAACAGGTAGTAAAAATTTTAACTCTGTTCATCTGCACAAGGCATGCGAATGCCCTCAACAGAGTGCACCTTCCAACGTGTGCGTGCGCACAGGTTGCAAAACTTCGTTGGTTGTATGTGCGTACAGGTCGTGCTAGCACTCTCATCAGCAAGCCTTCCCCTGTGTGTGCATGCGCACAAGGCTGTGCGTGTGCGCAGTTTTAAAAGCTCACAGGAGTGTGCGTGCGCACACAAACCAGACATCACAAATTCTGTAACTTCACAGAATTCAGATTTCTGAGCCAAACTTTCAACGATCATATCTTTCTCTACAAAATTTATATTTCTATAAAATCTATACCGTTTTAAAGCTCTTTGAATTATCTTTAATTTGATATAAAAATCATTCTGTTTCAAAAACTGTAGCTTAAGATATGATCCGCTAAAGTTGGCCTAAAACCCATTTTTATCAAAAACTTTAAAAACTTACTTTCACCAAAACTCTTATTTCAAAACCAAACTACTCACAATCCAATTTCTACCAAAACAATACAAAAGTCCATACCACTTATTCCTCAAACTTAACCATTAATAACCTCCCATTTACACTATTCCACACCATCAAAATCATTATTCTCTAACATCTAAAATCATCATAAACACTCCTAATTCTCCACATTCATCAATAACATTTTCATGATTCATCATCTATCATCAACAATACCAACAACTCTCAACAACCATAATAATTCTCAACATTCATCATCAAATTATTAAGCTCCCAAACATTTCACAACAACATTACACATCAACAATTTCTCATACATAAATACTTCACTTACCACCCATCATCATCATCATAATAGTCATCCACCATCAATCATAGATCAACATCAATAATGAATCCTCATGCAACATTAACTCAAAATTAACACCATTCAATATCATCACTAACCACAAGATTCAAAACCCACAATCATCATCATAATATATCATCACACATCATAATCATCAATATCCTTCAACAAGCATCATAAACATGTATTATACATTCCAACATTTTCTATAATCTTCTTCATCATACAACATAATTTCATAAATAATTAGGCATACACCAACATCATTCAATCCTATCTTATGGTCCACTAGCCTAAATTTCCAGAAATATTACATATTACATAAAGAAAACCGAAACCATACCTTGGCCGATTCTCAATATGCGCAAACACCAAAAGCTTGGCTCCAACAAGCTTCCATCAAGCTCCAAACCACCAAAGCCACAACCAACTCCAAAAACAAGCTTCATACATACAACATAATCATGCATTAACAACTAAAGCTCACACTACACTAAACCACAAGGATATAGAGGTTCCTTACCTTATCCAACGGTGATTAGGGGTAAAATTCAATAATTATCCGCTACTAGAGATCACCTAAACAACCAAAACCACAAAACTTACTCAAAACCAAACCCCAAAAATGCAGAAAGTTAGGAGAAGAAATTGGGGTGTGAGTTTTGAGTTCTTACCAGATTTTCTTAGATAGAAACGAAGAGTTTGACAAGAGCTTCATGTGGCCACAAACGGCTTGTCAATGGGAGTTCCGTAGCTCAAGTTATGGCTCCTAGAAGATGGAGGTGAATAATAAAACCCATCTCCTCTCTTCTCTCTTCTCATCAGCGCCTCCCCTCTCTTAATTAGGATAAAATAACCTGAAATCTCATTAAAGGATGCATATATATGTTGGGCTTGGGCCCAACTTGGGTCCGGTCTAACCCATTAGCGTCTTAGGTCCGTTTGGCCCACTTTGGGCCAAAACCTTTAAGATTAGCGCCCGGTTTTCGATTCTAAATTATTTTTGTCCTTTCAAAACAATAAATCAATTTTCAAAATCTTATTTTTCAAAATACGCGGTATTGGACAGACTAGAGCCGGTACTGCCGGCTTAATCGCCAGTACGCATTTTTACAAAACTTTTCGAAAAAGATACATTTTTCAACTCAGAAAAATTCATTGAAATCAAATTTCACCTTTATATTTTCAAATTAAAACTTCTAAATTTTGAATCTACTCCGAGCACTTAAAATTATTATTTTACTAAAGCGATTAGGTCGATTCTTACATATATGCTATGATGTCTATGCAACTTTGGCAAAAATTTAAAAATGTTGTTGAAATTAAAACATACTTTTTAGCATGTTACTCATTTTTGTTGAGCTTGAAGATTAAAAGTGTTTTATCTAAATACAATTTTAGCATTAGTAGTAGGCTTTTAGCCTTTTTTCTTTTCTTTAGTTTCAGTTTTTTCCAAATTTTTGAAAGGTGCAGATGATTCTGCCACAGTTGAGGTTATTGCTGTTTGATTTCGATGGCTAATTTATATATAACTCTATTACATCAGGTATCATTTGTATATGTACTTTCCCATTTTATATTCCGACCAACGATTTTTACTTTATGAAAGTATCTTTCTCTTCCTAAAAGATTAATTCTTTGTTGTTAATAGTATATTTTGGGGTTAAGTACTTTATTCATCTCTAAGGTCTTGGGTTAAAATCAAAATCGTCCCCGACCTTTTTTCGTTATTAATATCATCCCCAACGTTACAAAACATTATAAAATCATCCTTTCTCTAATTTTTGGACAAAAATGCCCTTCATCCATCATTTACAGTCATTTGTTGTTTTTCCTTCAACAACACAAACACAGAGGAGGGAAGGGTGGAGAACGAAGAGGAAGAAGAAGGCGCCGCCGGCGAGAAAGGGCGTCGTTGCTGACGTTCTCCTTTGGCGCCGACCTGCGTTCTTCCTCTCTCGCAGCGCCGCTCCTCTGTTCTGCCTCCTCTAGTGTTGCGCCTCCGTTCTGCCTCCTTGCCACATCGCGCCTCCTTCTAGATATAATTGCAGTGACTCGATAATTGAGGCAAACAACAATGGCAGCAGAGAAAGTGGAAGATGAAGGGTAGCATGATTTTTTGTTCTTTTCAATCTTGGTCCCTAATTTTTCCAACGTTGACAAGAAAAATACCCATTCAGCCACACTTTTTTTAAGCTACATTTGAAAAGCGTAGCCTATTCATAGAATAGGCTACGCTTTTCTCCGTGTTGCCTTTTTATAAGAGAAAAGGATACACAAATGCGACATCATTTAAAAAGCGTAGCCTTAGGTATTATAGAAATCACTTATAAAGCGTAGCCGTAGGTTGATATCTATGGGTTCACTTTTCGTATCAAAGAGAACGCTTTTAAAAAGTAACTTATTTATTATGTTTTGGGTGCTTTTTAAAAGTTATGCCTAATGTATGTATGGCAAATCCCTAACACTTAGTAAATTTTTTGTTCCCCTTTCAATTTCCTCCAGAAGAACACACACCCACGAGACACTTTGCGCATAGGAAACCCTCTTCCCTCCAGAAGCACACCCTTTCGCCATTCTCACCTTCACACATAACCCTCACCTTCGCCAACCCTTTCGCACACAACACACCCTCAAATAAACTCAGCAAAAATTTGCCCTCACCCAGTCACCCTCACTCACGCGACATACACCCTCATCCTCACTCCACCCATACACGAAAGAGGGAAGAAATCTGAAAGGGAGAACGGGAAGAAGAAGAATAGTGAGGGAAGAAAGGAAAGGACGACGCCGGCTAAGGCTCCACCGCCGTCGTTGTCGAGCGCCAGTGAGAGAGAGAGAGCTCGAGGAAAAGAGAAAACGCGATGGAGGAGAGAAGAAGGGGGTGCTCCGTCGCCACTGAAGCTCCATCGCCGTTGCTAGGGCTTGTTGCCATCGCCGTTCTGCCACCGTTGGGCTGCTGTGCTGCCGCCGAGGAGCTCGAAGGGATGTCTCGCCGCCATCATGCTTTGTCACCAAGCTGTTGCGTTGTCGCTCATCTCTTCTTCACCGTCGCCGCTCATCTCTTCTTCACCGTCGCCGCTCATCACCAGCGTCATATCCTCTGTCACCAGGTAAAATTCTCTGTTCTGTATCCTCCATTTCTCGCTCATTCTCTAACTCGCTCTCATTTTTCAGTTCGAAAGTGGGTATGGTTTTGATAGTGATGATGAATTGCAACGGCTAATTAAGATAGAGAAGGTATGTATCAATTTTCAATTGGTTCTGTGAATTTTTGGGGGTTTTGGGTTCGAATTTTAGGTTTTCAATTAGTTTAGCATCTTAAGGAAAAATTAGTGAAAAGAACAGGTTTCACACTGAAATATTTTGATTTATGTCTTGGTTCATACGCATTCCTTAATATAGTGGTTGCTTTCAATTTCTAGCTTCAAGTTATATTCCTCTCTGATGCTTTTCAAATGCTTTTTTTGGTTATTTTTCATAGATGCTTTGAATTTTAGTGATAATAGCCAATTAAAATGTGTCAAAAAAATAACAGCAAATGGGAAAAAGGAAAAAACTTGGTTCTAGAATGTATAATACTGTTATTTGATGAAGCACACTGGAAATAAGAGTTTTATTAGCCGAGTTTTGAGTCAATTACATTACATATGGATAAAAACAGCTGTATAAATTCTTTGCCTACGATTACTACTACAGTACTAATTTGATTCCACCAAAGCATCCAAAAATTTGATTCCTTGCCTACGATTACTACTACAGTACTAATTGTCAAGCATTTTTTGTGTTTTTGTTAATTTCTTTTTCTCCAAAGCGAGCTTGATGCAGCTGCCACCAAGCTGCAGAAGGTTTATAAGAGTTACCGTACCAGAAGAAACTTGGCAGATTGTGCTGTGGTAGTGGAGGAACTATGGTTAGTTTTTCATGAAAACATGCCTTTTTTTATTGGTGCGCCCTAGATGTTTGATTAAATTTCTATCTTATACATGTAAATAATTAAATGTTTTTGAATGATGAAGGTGGAAGACATTGGATTTTGCTACTCTTAAAAGGAGTTCAGTTTCATTCTTTGATGTGGAGAAACAAGAATCTGCTGTGTCAAGGTGGGCAAGGGCAAGAACAAGAGCAGCTAAGGTATGTTTTTTTTCAATTCATCATGATTAATTTCCAATATAAAAATCAGGCTGCAACTAACCCAACCAACAACACTAATTTCATCTAGTTCTCTTCTTAATCTTAATTAATTTGATGTGATGTTTTCTTATTATATATAGTTCTACGTTCCTAGTAATCTTAGTGGAAAGTAATTAGCTGAAGTTGCTGATTTTTTGTTGAAAAGTGGTAGTTAATTACTGCACTCACCTAACTATATCAGCTTATAACTTTCGAGAGGTAAAATATCTATATAAAGGTATTGATGCTTTATTTGAATGTATTGATTTTTGTTTATCTATATAAAGACTTGTTTTTGTTTTTGAATGTTGGATGATCTGTTTTGTTATGGTAAGAAATATGCATGCTGAGATAGAGATAGGAAGCCTGCGCGTTTTGTTAATAATGTTGCTGGTTTGATTTATGAGCTTATTGATTGTGTGCTCCTTCGGGTGATTTTGCACTTGAGCTGTTTGATGAAATGCGCAATAGGCTTATACATGTAAAATCTAAGTTTGTTAGAATGCAGAATTTGTTGAAAGGCTAGAAGCCAAGTTTCATGATTGAATTAATTGATGATACATGCTAATGATTATTTGAGATGATGCTGGTCTATTTGTTATATATGATGCAGTAAATTGATGATAATATATGTGAATTGTTTGAGTGATTTGTGGCTGGATTGCTATGTTACGTTGAGTAATGCAGAAATTGTTGATTTCATATGAGTACGCTTAAATGTAAAAAGTGACAAAAAATGGTGATTTATTAATCCTGAACACTTGGAGCTGATTTAATCTTTTCAACAAGTTACAATAGATAAAGAAAGTTAGAATGGAAGGTTAGAGTGAGTGAAAAGCTAGGAATCAATTTTTGACCTCTCAAAACCCGAGGTTACATGTTGCAGAATTATGCAGTTTGGGGCAGCAATTTGTGAACAAAACTGGGAGCAATCTAGCCACTAAAAATGAGTGAAATAATTTTTCTATGAAACCTTAAGATGTCTAGATTATTTTTCTAAAATTTCAGAATTTTCCGATGTGTGGTTTGGGAGATATGATTTTTAGAAAATGGTCATTTTCTGCAGAAACAATGCTGTACGAATTCTGGAACAGCAACTTCAAAACTACATATCTCAATACTCTGAAACTCTTTGGAGGTGAAACTAAAGATGAATGAAATATTAGGATGTCTAATATTTTATGTCCAAATTTCAGGACAATTTGAATTTTATAGAGAAAGTTGTGTCTTCTGGAAGCAGGGCTGTTCACTGCTGCGACAGCACCCTTTCCTTAAAACAAAACCATATTTCGAGAGGCATAACTTTTTCTAGAGAAGTGAAAATACTCTGGGACTTAAACTGGGTGAAAGATGGGTAAGTCTAGTTCAATCACACCAAACTTTAGGAGAATCCAACCATAGATGAATTTTATATAATTTTTCTAAATTGGTTACTGCTTGCTGTTTTTCTGAAGTGTACTAAATCAGTAGCCGATTTTTAAAAAATCATATAAAATTAAATTCTTAGAACGCAGTTGCAAAACCAAAACCAAAGTACACTTTAGGATTCTTATTTAAAATAAATAATAATATATTAGGATTTCTTTTGTCCCCTTTTTTTTATATGTATAATATATTAGGTATATGTATAATATGTTATGCCTCTTATATTTGCATATGGTTAAGTTAATTGCTATGGCTGAAAATCATATGTTGTTGGCTTTATTGACACTTTAACACTTGAAGTTGTGTTGTTATGGCTGAAAATTATTTGGGCAATTCTGGTTGTTGTAATTCTAGTTTTGTGCACTTCTCTTTGCTAGAATTCTTGTTTTTTTGCACTTTTGAATTTGTGCCTGGATTTGTGCATTTGTTTATCTTTGTCTATTACCCGTTTATTTGTTTATCTTTTTTCCTCTGCTTTCTCGCAAGACCCTTCATCATACCCTATCATCTTGGTGCTAGCTTATGTTCCTGATGTTGCCATCACTAATCCAGTGTGCTGATACATGTGTAAAATTCTCCCTGTATTTGTGATTCCCTTATAGCATTGTATTCAGTTTTGTTTTGAATTTTGAAATAGAAAACTAATTATGATTTTATGTATTATTCTTGACATTTCCTTTTTGTTCAATAATTTTCTGTTTGATGATGAGTTCTCACACTTCCCACCTTCACAAGCTAAGCTAAATTGATATACATTGATATTACCGGGTCTTTCACCCTTCTGATTAATTTTTTTTTTTACTTTGGGTCCCTAACTTTAATTATTTAACCATTTTTCTTGTTCTTATCATCTTTTTCAGGTAGCTAACCTCCGTGAAAGGTTCGAGCAACACAGACACGTGGTTCGTTTCTCATCCAACATTGCATTCTTTTTAATTAGTGCTAAATTAAGACTTGAAATATGTTGCATTTGACTACTTCCTACTACAATACTTGTTATTTGTTATAGTGCGTATTCTTAATTTGTATGTGTTGAATTATGAAATTGAAGTGATCAATGTGACTAACAGGATTTGTTAAATGGCATTTGTGCTTCCAAGAAAAGCAATGCTCGATTTAAAATAAATGACATTTGTGCTTCCAAGCTTCATTGGCAATTGCATTTTGCCATAGCCATTGCTTACTCTCCTTTATTTAGTGAAGCTTTCATGGCCCAAGACATTGGTCAATAAGTGGTTCAATATCAAGTGCAAAACTGATAACTTTCAAGTAGATGATGATGCTGATGATGATGTCCTTTATCAAGGTAATTGACCAATTTTTCACATGGCTTCAATGCAATCTAGGACTCTAGAATTGGGATTCTTAGCTTTTATTTAAAAGATTGTTTTTTATTTATTTTTTAAATGGCTAGACTAGTTAACTATACGTATATCTTTTCAATAATACAACCTCAATTTTGTTTAGCTTTTGTGAGCAATGTTCTTTTCTTTTCTTTCTTTATTTATTTGATTTACCCTTAGTTTTGTTATTTTCCAGCTTCCATGGTTTTTCCTACCATTATTGGTACCCCCAAAATTTTGTTTTGTTTTGTTTTGTTGTGTTGTGTTTGATTGAGTGACATGATTAAATAACAGTGGAAAGAGCACAATTTTATTTATTTTATGGTTTTTCCTTTTGCATTTGGGATATTGGTGCAAAATTGATATATCTGTCTCAATTCATTTTTAATTTTACAATTTAGGTTGATGATTCTCACTTTACTCTTTGAAACAACGCCGTTTTTCCCTTTTGCACTAGAAATTAAACTGATTGGCATGATTTTGTGAATTTAGCATTCATCTTTAATGAGAATAATAAAAAAGCAACAAGTTTGTTTTCTTGTATTTTTCATCTTTAATCTGATACTTGCAATTGGAACATGTGCTTTATTTGTTGCTCTTGCCAGGGATACTTTTCAGAATTCATTTGGTTCTATAATTTTGTTTTCTTCATGTGTCGCGAGACTGGTCAAAAGAATATTTGTAAGTAGCCCGGTCATTTCCTTCAACATAATCTTGTATTGATTGCGTATGGTGGTGAATCAGTATGCAAAATCCTTACATGCTTCTCTTTTTGAATTATGATAATTTGCAGCTGTAAGCAGGGCAGTAACTGCTTGGAAATTAGTTCTTGCTGGGAATGAACAAGAGAATGAACAAGGGAACGAACACTGATACAATTGTTAAGGCCAGGAGTTTTCTTGATGGTGATGAAGATCAGCATGAAAAAGATGTGTTTGAGAAGAATTTGAAGGTGCTTCAAAACATTTTTTAGTCATTATGCCAAGATTAGAAGATTAACGATTTTTTGTTTGTTAAATTCTTTTTGGATATAGAGTGCAAACTTTGCATTTTAATTGATATGTGATACAAGTTTCATGTGACTTAAATTATCTTAAAGCCCTTGGTGCAGAAAAGCGTAGCCTTTGAGAATAGGCAACGGGCGAATAGGAATCACCCCAAAAAGCGTAGCCGTAGCCCAAAAAGCGTAGCCGTAGCCTAAGGCATCATTTTTTTTCACTTTTGGCTACACTTTTCAAGTGTACCTGAATGGGTGTTTTTCTTGTAGTAACCTTCAACTAGCACATAAAGTTTTGACATTATTCAGATTGATGGGTAGCTCAAATGGGTGTGGATTGGGTTGAAATCGAGGTGGGTGAGAGAAAGTTGGATCCTTTTTTGGGTTCTGTTGTAGTAGCGGGGTTTTGATCTAGTTCAATTGAAAGGTTAGAAGGATAACAGATGAATGATCATCGGTCTTGTAATTGAGCTCATTATTTTATCTGTTACTGTTGCTAGTGACTACATATGTTTCGGAGACTGAGATGGTTTGTGGGTCTGAATCAGAAGAATTTGTCAACAAAGAGGTTGGGCAATGTTGAGCAGCAACCTGGATCTGAAAGGCCAAGCCAGCTCCCTGTGTTAGATGCTGTTCATGAAGTTGTTGTTTACATTCATAGGTTTCATAATCTTGACCTTTTTTAACAAGGGTAAGCTCCAATTTCTTGAAGCTTCATTATTTATTTATTCATGTTTATGATGAATTTGACCTTTAATTCTTATTTCTATCATGCAGATGGTACAAAATCAAGGTTACCGTGAGATGGGAGGTGGGTGAAGATTCCTTTCCTGGGATTCCACCACGAGTTGTTCAATATGAAGGTCACATATGTTCCTAAACTATTTATTGTTGTTGTGAATGAGAAGAAGAAGAAGATGATGAAAAAGGAAGAAGAAAGAAGATATGAGAAGAAGGGTTGTTATGAGAAGAAGAAGACGAAGGATTGTTGTTGTGAATGAGAAAGGAAGAGAAGAGGGATCTGCGTTTGGTTACATGTTTTTTTTTTAATTTTTGTTTAAGGATAAAATTTTCCAAAAATATTGTTCATTACAAAAGGATGATTTTATAACGTTTTGTAATGTTGAGGATGATTTTAATAACGAAAAAAGGTCGGAGACGATTTTGATTTTGAGTCAAGATCTTAGGGACGAAAAAAATATTTAACCCTATATTTTTTGTTACTCTTGAATCTGCTTTATTACTTTTTATCTGTTCTAAATCTGCTTTACTATATATAGCATATGATTTTTTTTAATTTGTTCTCAATTTAGCTTACCGTGTTACATGTCTTTGGTTGCTACAACCATTAGTAAATACATATGATCTAGGCATTCATTCATTTATTTTCTAAATTTGATATTTTTATTTCTTTTATTTTTTCTAGATTTATTATAATTTAGATAGTACTGTATATTATTATT
>NC_029794.2:118059515-118068285 GCF_000816755.2 Arachis ipaensis
CCTTATTTTTATTTATTTTTTTATTTTCAAATTTTTTTATTATTATTTAATTCATTGCTAAAATATTTGAAATTGCTTAGCACCCGAATTTTTAGATAAATTTAAATTATGGATGTAGTTGAGTTTGAGTATAATTTTGATAATTTGGGATTAAATATATTTTGAATTGTATAAAAAAAAGGATTAATTTCGAGTAATATATCTTTATCTTATAATAACTGTTTTATTTTATTTTAATTTTTCATGTTAGTGCAATGGTTGGTTTTATGCTTTGCTCAACTGAGGAATCACCAGTGAATTTCAAGTATGCAGTGATTCCTATAGATGAAAAAAGGAGTTTTAGAAGACAGTATGACCATTGAAATTTTACAATTGATATAAGTTTAAAATAATTTTTTTTATTATTGTTAACTATTGTTACTCAATTTTGATTTCTTTTTCTTTTCATTATTTAGTATTTTTGATGGCATACAAAATAAGTTTCTCTCTTTATTTTACTTTTTTTCCTCTACATTTTTTATTTTCGGCTCCCTACAATAATTATTATAGATGGTTTTAATGAAATAGCACGTTGTTTCATGTCTTGATTTAAATATTTTGCACTATTAGATGTTAAAAGGATCATGCCAATGAAAATAAGTAGTCTAAAAAGGTAAAGTAGTTTGCATGACGAAAAAAATGGTACAAAAAAAATTAATGGAGATATAATGTAAATTGATTGGTAAATGTTGTACATGTCAAAATTAATGATTTGAAGCTGGTGTTAGATAACAAGAATATAATTGAATGGATAAATTCAAAAGCCAAAAAATATGTAAACTGGAAGATGCAGTTTTTGAAGAACAAAACAATTAGCCCAAGCATATATTTCAGAATCTATGCATTGTGGCCAAACGTAATAGAAAATTCAAAGCCAAATTAAAATAGATTGGGATTGAACTGGTTCTGAAAGAGAAACGAATGCATTAGATGCTACGAGAATGTAATTTATTAAGGAAAATGACATAATGTAACGGTGCGCTTAATGTTAACGATTTTAGAGAAAAAATGGTAAGGTGTGCATGAAGGACATGAACACTAGAACTACGTTTATTTTTGAGAGTAAGATAAGAAAAGACACTGAGAATATATAAATTTTGTGTTTTTATATTCTGTTTGGTGATAAATCAGAACAAATTATGAAAATATAATTTATTCTCATTTTTTTATTCAAAAAAATTGAGAAGAAAAATATAATAATAATAAAATTATAATTATGAAAAATTAATAAGAATAATAAAAGAAAAATAAAAAAATAAGTCGTGTTCTTTGTTAGTGTCTCGATATTCTTCTTGTCAGGATAGACACAAAATACATTAATTCAGTGTCTATGGACACAATGTCTCTGTCCATGTCTCATTTATCAAACACGATTTTGTGACTTTGTGTCCGTATCTCAGTGTTATGCTTATAAACAAATACAACCTAAGAAACTATCACAGACTGAACCAGTTCTAAAATTAGAGTGATGCTATTGTAAAAAATTATTTTGTATTCTAAAAATTAATTATTATATATTATATATATTTATATGTATTAGTTAATAATTAATAGTTATTTAAGTTAATTGAATACTATGCCTTTCAGTTTTAATTAACATAAACGTTTTTTCATTATTTTTGTGCCATGTGCGTTGTCGATGCACTAGTAATATACAATTTAGAGGTGGAAAGTGCAATTATGTGAATTATCCCATTAATATTAATATTGTTTATAAATCTATGCCTTATAATTTTAATTAACATATATGATATATTTAATATTTTTTTATTATTTTTGTGTCATGTCTGTGCAATTGGATTGATGCACTATGTCACGGTAAATTTTAGAATGTTAGATTTAACGGTGTTTGTATAATTTTTTAGATTGTTTGAGAATGCAAATCTCCTAGAAGTTTCCAAAATACCTTAAAAAGTTCTAGAAGACTCTAGAAGGTCATAGAGTATTATAAAAGAGTCTTGATATATTTAGAAGTATGAAGAGTAGTATGGAATAATCTAGAAGTATTTAAAAAGTTGTGGTAGGATACTAGGATAGATATTTGTAATGAAAGTTCTAAATGATTAATTTGGAACGTTAATTAAATTTAATCCTAACCATCTATTAAAGAGGTGGATAGCTATAAATAGGAGGTGAAAATTAGTGTGTGAGTTATTTGTAACAAACATTTGAGAAATAAAATATTCTTTCTACCAAAACTTTCTATTAGAAATATATATTATGCATGGCGCAATGAGCAGGCGGACATACCAAAGGGAAGAAAAGATGGAACAAGGTCCAAAATTGAGGATACCATGAATCTGTCATCTCCCAACTTCAATGCTTCTCATCTCATCAAGATGTTTGGCCAACATGGCTTTTCAGCACAAGAGATGGTGGCTCTCTCTGGTAATTAATATACATATATGTCCCTATGCTTCTATTTCTATATATACATGCTTGTTGACGAATAATGAATATCATAATTAAGTGAAACTTTTTGACAAAGGCTTCTAAATTCATAATTACTAGCTTTCACCGTGTCATTCCTCCTGTTACAAAATATCTATATATTAAACTATAAATGCATATAATTTTCAAATAGAATAGTTCATAGAGATTATGCAACAAGGAAACATTTTTAATAATGTGCTGTGGTTTTGAATTTTCAGGGGATCATACAATAGGAGTAGCTAGGTGTTCTTCTTTTAAGAATAGGCTAACAAAAGTGGATTCAAATTTGAACTCAGAATTTGCAAAGACACTGTCCAGAACATGCAGTGATGGTAACAATGCTGAGCATCCCTTCGATGAAACAAGGAATGATTTCGACAACTTGTACTTCGACGCTTTGGTTTCCAGCAATGGGGTTCTCACATCTGATCAAACATTGTTCACTAGTCCAAGAACTAGGAACTTTGTCAACTCTTATGCACAGAACCAAGCCTTGTTCTTCTTGGATTTCCAACAAGCCAAAATGAGCTTGCTTGATATCAAAGAAGTTACAAGGGTCAAGTTAGAGATAACTGCCGCAAAATAAACTGAATTGGAGCATCTATCTATGCCTTATTTAAAATTAATATATGATCTATGTATTTATATGTCTATGGTTTGATAAATATTACATTAGTACTGATAATTATAGAATTCAATAATTTCTTCAGAAATTTTGTAACTTCATTGAAATTGAATATGATACATACTTTTGAATAGTAATTGTACCAATAAATTGAATATGATACATACTTTTGAATAGTAATTGTTCCACCAAGATTGGTATCGACTATATGGATACTCGGCCTATGCAGGTTATGCCTCCTTTAAAAACCCCTATGGACCAAACCCCTGGAGCTTGGAAAAAAATCCAATAGAAGAAAAAGAGTACATCAACTATGCATAATTTAAGGAATAATGAAAAAAAAAAGTTCAATAATTTTTATAACCTCATATAAGTAAGCTCTAGAATAAAGAACACCCTTGGAGGCGGCAAGAAGAAGGTGAGTGAGTTTCGGCAGAGGCTAATTCAGAAGAGAAAACGCAGAACTTGAAGAAGAGCTAATCTTTGCCAGAAAATCAGCACACGAATTTGCTTCTCTCATGGCATGGTAGATAGTGACATCCCACTCAAGAAGCATGAACTGATGAATTTCTTCCACAATGTCTGCGAATTCCGGGAAGTCTTTGGCCATGGTGAATAGCTACTAGTTCCGCTGCGACGCTGCCGGCAAAACCAATATGACTGACGAATCCGCCTGTTAGAAACAAGAGACTAAACTAAAGAAAATGTTTTTGTGTATTGTTCAGTCTACTCAAAAGTACAATGTACAATGGTATATATAGGTGCCAGAAGAATCAAAGTAATAAAACCATAGAATCTTACAATTAATATACAAATATACTATATAAATATAAACGATACTAACTGATCTAAAATGATTCTAATGATTCTCTAATGATTCTCTAACATCCCCACTCAAACTCAAGTGGGAGCTAAGGATACCATCTTGAGTTTGGATAACAAAGTCCAGAAACGAGTCGGGTGATAAGCTTTCGTGAAGATATCAGCAGTCTGATCCAGTGTTCCAACAACAATGAGACGAACAGCATCAATAAGGATACGTTCCGAACAAAGTGACAATCAATCTCAATGTGTTTAGTGCGTTCATGAAAGACATTATTATGTGCAATCTGAATAGCAATGCGATTGTCACAAAAAACATCAGTAGGGGACGACTAAGGAGCACCCAAATCTTCGAGAAGCCAACGAATCGAGATAACCTCAGCAGTGGTGTCAGCGAGGGCACGGTACTTAGCTTCTGTGCTTGATCGAGCAGTGAACGTTTGCTTCTTAGAACACCAAGAAATGAGAGCGTTGCCAAGAAACAAACAGTAACCAGTAGTAGAACGACGATCAGTAGGATCACTAGCCCAATCAGCATCAGAGTATTCCTGAAGGGACAAAGAGGAATGGGCAGAAAAATAAAGGCCATGAAATAGAGTGCCTTTGATGTAGCGAAGAATGCAAAGAACTTCCGCATAGTGACTAGTACGAGGAGCTGACAAGAACTGGCTAAGTACATGAACTAGATAGGCGATGTCTGGTCGGGTGACAGTTAAGTAGACGAGTCCTCCAACTAGCTGTCGATAGAGAGTAGGATTATCCAAAACAGTGCCATCCATAGGAGTAAATCGAACATTAGGCTCAAGAGTAGACTTAGTGCGACTATTTGTAATTTCGGCTCGAGCAAGAAGATCTGAAGCATATTTAGCCTGAGAGATATAGATGCCATCATCGGTGGATATGACTTCTAGACCAAGAAAATAGCTGAGAGAACCAAGATCTTTCATCTCAAAAATATGCTGAAGGGACACCTTGAGATCAGAGATACCATCAGCATCGGCTCCAGTAATGATCATGTCATCAACATACAGAAGTAGAAGAATAACTCCATGTTCACTTTTATGAATAAAGAGAGCATTCTCATGAGGACTGCAAGTGAAACCAAGACTGCATATGGTAGTGTTGAACTTGTCAAACCATTCACGAGGAGCTTGCTTAAGCCCATAGAGTGCCTTGCGAAGGAGACAAACTTTGCCAGAAGGACAAGGATAACCTGGAGGGTGTTTCATATAGACCTTCTGTTTCAAATCTCCATTAAGAAATGTATTCTTCACATCCATCTGACTGAGAGACCATTTTTTGACCGCAGCAATGGCAAGAAGAGCTCGAACAGATGTGAGACGAGCAACAGGAGCAAAAGTCTCTTAATAGTCAATACCATACTCTTGCGTGCAACCCTGAGCAACCAATCGTGCCTTATGACGGTAAATAGAACTATCAGAGCGAGTCTTGATCTTGTATACCATCTGGTTCCCACAACTTCCTGATTAGAAGGAGAATCAACCAAGTTCCAAGTGTGTGCTTTTTCAAGTGCCTGTATTTCTTCCTACATTGCTTGTTGCCAATTTGGATTTGTAGAGGCTTCTTTGAATGACTTAGGTTTATGTTGATGAAGAATAGTAGAAAAACAATGATAATCAATAAGATGAGGAGGTGGATTTCTCACCCTGGAACAGCGAGTGGAAGGAGGCGGCATGACGGTAGGAGTAGGAGCGTCGTCCGGTCCAGAATCATCGGGAGATGGAGAAGGCGGAAGAACAGGAGGCTGTGGAGGGTGAATCGAGACAGAACCTTTAGAATCATCACTAGAAAAAAGATCAACATTGGGGTTAGAGAAAAAAGGTGACTAAGTAGGAGGAATAAACTCAAAGGAGGAGAAACGAGAAAACATATGATGCTCCCAGAAGACAACATGACAAGATATACAAATACGTTTAGAGAGAGGATCCCAACAACGATAACCCTTGTGTTCAGTGCCATAACCAAGGAAACAACACATACGAGCCCGAGGTTCATGTTTGCTATGTTCATGAGGCTGAAGAAGAACAAAACAGACACAACCAAAAACTCGAAGAGAACTATAATCTGGGGAGGTACGATAAAGACGCTCAAAGGGAGTAACATTACCAAGAACAGAAGAAGGAAGTCTATTGATAACGTGAACAATAGTAAGAACAGCTTCACCCAAGTACGCTCAGGACACGAAGAAGAAAGAAGCATTGCACGAACAGAGTCAAGAATGTGACGGTGTTTGCGTTCAGCTCGGCCATTTTGTTGAGACGTACCAGGGCAAGAAAACTCAGACAAGGTACCCTGTTCTGCAAGAAAGGTTAAGAGTTTGGAATCACGGTATTCCATAGCATTATCACGGCGAAAAACCTTAATGACCTTGGAAAACTGAGTTTTAATCATAGTGGCAAAGTTAATATAAATCTGAGGTAACTCATGGCGATTGGCCATCAAATAAACCCAAGTAAAGCGTGAATAATCATCAATGAAGACAACAAAGTATCGAGCTCCTTCCATAGAAGCGGTAGGAGCGGGACCCCAAACATCAGAGTGAATTAGATCAAAAGGAGAGCAAGCAAGAGAGAAACTATTGTGAAAAGATAAAGCAGGTTGTTTGGCAGTTTGATAAGAAATGCAATCAAAAGATTCATTAGGAACCTGACCCAAAACACTTTGAGACACAAGATGACGCAATTTTTCTAAGGAGCTGTGGGCAAGACGTTAATGCCATAAGTGAAGGGTAGATGGAGAAGAAGCAGCACAGAGATTCGGTACATGAGGAATATGAAGATTCTCAACTTCAAACAACCTTCCAACCTTACGTCTAGTCTTGATGACTTGTCCCGTCCGACGATCCTGTACACGACAACCAGAGATAGAAAAAGTGACATCAAAATCCAGATCAACAAGTTGACCAACAGAAATAAGATTAAAGTTTAAGTTGGGAATAAAATAAGTATCAGGAAGATTAAGAGTCGACTGGGAGATAGAACCCTTGTGTGTTGCGTGCAAAAGGGAACCATTAGCAGTATTGACAGAAGGTGCATTTGTAGTGGTAAACAGAGACGAGAAGAGATTACGCAAAGGAGACATGTGATTAAAGCATCCCGAGTCAAAATACCATGTAGAATCACCTGGAGGAGTTGAAAGAGCAGCAGGGGTATTACCAGAAAGGGAGAGAAGATGCTGAAGAAGAGATGCAATATCAGATAAAGAGATAGGAGACGGGTTGAGAGGTGCAGAGGTAGTAGATTCAAGAGTAGCATCAAAAGCAGAAGCAGGCTTAGGACGTGGTGGGCGAGTAGGACAGGTAGTAATCAAATGCTCAGAGAGCTTACAATAACAGCAGAACATTTGTGAATAATGGTAGCTAATATGACCTTTCTGGTGGCATGTGCGACATTCAACAGAGGGGCAGACGGAGAAAAGGTGCCCAAAACGGTTACAATTTCGACAGAATATATCCTTTCTGTGTGTGGTAGTAAAAACAGCTGACTTTTCCATAATAGCAAATACAAAGATCACGGAGAGGATAGAAAAACTGCAACTTGGGAGGCAAAAACGAGAAAACGGAGGGCAAAATCGAAAAGAGCTCACCAAAAAACCTTAGGGAGGGTATCACTGTGTGCCACGTGGCGCTGCATGATTGGAGACAAATGACAGGGAGGCGATGCGGGCCAAGCGCAGATCCGTCTGGCTGCTTGGTGACACGTGGCGCGTCTTGGAGTCGTTGATCTAGGCGCTGATCCAATGGCGCTGGAGGCGTCTGGGGGGAGGGTTGCTTCAACTGGACAGCCAACTTTGACCGGCGCATGGCGGCGCATCCGGCGGCGTACGGTGGTGATTCCGGTGGCGTTGGAAACATCGCAATGAGGAGAAGGCTAGGGTGATGGCGTTGACGAACCAAAGCGTGGGAAGGAGTCGAAAAGAGAGCATAAAGTACTGTCGAAGGAAACAAAATAAAAGGACTAGAAACCAATTGTTTCTGAAAAAAATAACCTAAACTCTTGATACCATGTTAGAATCAAGAGACTAAACTAAAGAAAATATTTGTGTGTATTGTTCAGTCTATTCAAAAGTACAATGTACACGGGGTATATATAGGTGCCAGAAGAATCAAAGTAATAAAAGTATAGAATCCTACAATTAATATACAGATATGTTATATAAATATAAATGATACTAACTGATCTAAAATGATTCTAATGATTCTCTAATGATTCTCTAACACCGGCAATGCATTTGCCATCTTGATCTCTAAGCAAGCCACCACATCCGGCTCTTCCTGGATTTCCTCTTGAACTTCCACCCACGTTGAGTTTGATAGACCCTTCAGACGGTGGAACCCAGCGAACTAGTATCCTTTGCATACAAACATAGTAAATTGTCAAACTAAACACAACTATGTCTGATCTTCGTTGCACTATTCAAAGATGCTATTATAATATTGCAACGATTTTGTACTGTGTACATAGCTAAGGAATACCAATGGCAAAGAGAAAAACATGTGGGCACCAAACCACAGGGTTTTAATTTGGAACGAACTTGATCATACATATGTGAAACATTTTTTATATAAAATGATATATGTTTAATTTGTAGCCAAAATAAAAATATTAAGTAGTAATAAAGAGATTATTTACTTGATTTCAGACTGGGTTGGATCACTGATTGAGAGGAATAGAATGATGTGATGAACAAAAACAAGAACTAGAACTTGAGTGGGTTGTGGGTTGATGGTATAACTGTAAGTGAATGAAATGGTCAATTATTTTTGTTCAAATTTAAAGAGATTCCTTGAAATGAAATGATTTGTGGCGTCTTATATTGTTTTCAGTGAAA
>NC_029794.2:118068419-118078471 GCF_000816755.2 Arachis ipaensis
GCTTGACATGCATTGCTTAAATAGCACAGAGTAACTAACTGAACTCTCACGTGTAACTAACTGCTGACTCTCAAGTTATTTTATTTATATGTCTAGTATAGAAATTCATATACTGAGTTACTGACTGAATCTCCATTTTGAAGAGGTATATTTTTTTTGGCAATATATATTTCCGTTACGTAATTTGAGCGACGTGTCATAGTAAATTTTAGAAGGTTAGATTTAACAGTGTTTGTATAGTTTTCTGGAGTGTTTGAGAATACTCTAGATGGTTTCAGAACGTTCTAGAATGTCCTAGAAGGTCCCGGAATACCCTAGAAGGTTCTAGAAGACTCTGGAAGGTCATAGAGTATTCTAGAAGAGTGTAGATGTATATAGAAGTATAAAGAGTGGTATGGAATAATCTAGAAACATTTAGAGAGTTGTGGTAGGATAGATATTTGTAAAGAAGGTTCTGGATGATTAATCTGGACCCTTGATTAGATTTAATTCTAACCATCCATTGAGGAGGTGGATGGCTATAAATAGGGGTGAGAGTTAGAGTTTGGGTGTGTGTGAATCATTTGTAACCAGAGCAATAAAGTGTTCTTCCACCAAAGCTTCCTTTCTCTTGTGTTCTCTTGTATTCTTAGCTTTCTTGCTAAGTATTGAGGGTTAGGCTGACTTGGTCTTAGCTCAAGAGGTTGAGTAAGTCCGAGTGCCGGCACGGTAGCATTGGAGTGTGTCCAAGGCCGTGACAATTTGGTATCAGAGTAAGGTTCGAGAGGGAGTACAAGTGATTTGTGGGTATGGCTTCTAGTATCACCATGGAGCATATTGAGTTTCAAAGGGGAAGGAATGCTATTCCTTCTCAATGGGGAGGCAAGAAGGTCCGTTCTTCAAGTGAGCCTAGAGGTAAGGACTCTAACTTACTAGAAGAGAGAGTTTCTGTGTTGGAGAATGTTCTATCCTCTATGGATGAGCGTTTCCAAAGGATAGAACATGATAAGGAGACCCTCGAGGCTCACGTGTTAGGAGAACTAGATGCTTTCAAAGAAAGCATGCTCCAAATCGAAGAGAAGCTTGAAAATTCCTTAAAGCTATTTGAGGAAGTTCGAGTTTGGTTCGAGGAGGCAAAATCTCGACCAACCATTATAAGGGATACGATAAAGATTGATCTCCCCAAACCAAAGGATTTCAAGGGCGTAAGGGACGCT
The DNA here is from genome assembly GCF_000816755.2 of Arachis ipaensis. Classification (NCBI taxonomy): domain Eukaryota; kingdom Viridiplantae; phylum Streptophyta; class Magnoliopsida; order Fabales; family Fabaceae; genus Arachis; species Arachis ipaensis. Next base: position 118,069,616 of record NC_029794.2, read on the forward strand.
CGCGAGGTGGAGAACTTCCTATGGCAAATGGAGAGGTACTTCGAAGGTCAAGGGGTGGTTGAAGAAGCAATAAAGGTACGCACTGCAGCTCTCTACCTTTTTGATAATGCTACTTTGTGGTGGAGGAGAAAGTGCGTAGATATGGAAAAGGGTACTCGCAACATAGCCACATGGGAAGATTTCAAAAGGGAGTTGAAAAGACAATTCTTCCCTGAGAATGTGGTTTATGAAGCAAGGAAGAAGTTGAGGGAGTTGAAGCACAATAGTACAATTAGCGACTACGTAAAGGAGTTCACTACTCTCACGCTTCAAATCCCCAACTTAGCATCAGAGGATGCATTGTTCTTCTTCATTGATGGACTCCAACCTTGGGCAAAGCAAGAACTACAAAGAAGGAATGTTAAGGATAAAACCCGTGAATACCAAGGGTGAACCCCTTAAGGGAGTAGCAAAAGGGGTTGAGATGACTCTTGGTTCTTGGAAGGGCCTTGTGGATTTCTCAGTAGCACCCATGGACGGTTTTAAAATAGTCATTGGACTCGATTTGCAAAGGAAAGCAAATATAATACCTATGCCATACTACGACGTAGTATGCGTCATGGAGAAAGGGTCTCCATGCATGGTCCCTACAGTCTCTAAAGTTGGCAGACCACCAATACTGTCTGCCATACAACTCAAGAAAGGGTTCAAGAAGGGAGAGACTATATATTTGGATCTATTACAAGAGGAGTCAACATCCGAAAGAGAAGATGTTCCTCCCAAAATCAAGGAAGTCCTTGAAGAAAATAAGGATGTGATGCCTCCCGAGTTGTCAAAACAACTACCACCTAGGAGGAAGGTGGACCACAAGATTGAATTGGAGTTAGGAGCAAAGCCGCCCGCCTCAACACCTTATAGGATGGCACCGCCAGAACTCGATGAGTTGAAGAAGCAACTCAAGGATTTGCTAGATGCTGGGTTCATCCGTCCATCGAAGGCACCTTATGGCGCACCAGTCTTGTTCCAAAAGAAGTATGATGGTTCATTGAGACTATGCATCGACTATCGAGCACTTAACAAGGTAACCATCAAGAACAAATACCCCATTCCTTTGATAGCCTATTTGTTTGATCAACTTGGTAGAGCTAAGTGGTTCTCAAAGCTAGATTTGAGGTCAGGATACCACCAAGTGAGAATTGTCGATGGTGATGAACCTAAGACCACGTGTGTCACGAGGTATGGATTGTATGAGTGGTTGATGATGCCTTTTGGCTTGACCAATGCTCCTGCGACCTTCTGTACCTTGATGAACGAGATTTTTTGACCTTACCTTGATCGGTTTGTAGTGGTCTACTTGGATGACATTGTTGTCTATAGCAATACTTTGGAGGAACATGTAGAACACTTACGAACCGTGTTCAAGATCTTGCGAGAGAATAACCTATATGTGAAGAAGGAAAAGTGTTCCTTTGCAAGGGACTAAGTCCACTTATTGGGACACATCATTAAAGATGGAACTCTCTGCATGGATCAAGGAAAAGTGAAGGCTATCAAAGAGTGGAAACCTCCAAACAAGGTATCTGAATTGAGGTCATTCTTTGGGTTGGCTAATTACTATCGGAGGTTTATCAAGGGATACTCTGCCAAGGCTGCACCATTAACTGATCTTCTCAAGAAGAACCACTCTTGGGAATGGTCAAAGGAGTGTCAAAAGGTTTTTGATGAGTTGAAGGCTGCTATCACAGAAGGACCAGTACTAGCACTACCCGACTACTCAAAGGTGTTTGAAGTCCACACTGATGCTTCTGACTACGCTATTGGAGGAGTTCTGATGCAAGAAGGACATCCTATTGCCTTTGAGAGTCGCAAGTTAAATGATACAGAGAGGCGATACACTGTCCAAGAGAAGGAGATGACAGCGGTGGTGCATTGTCTGAGAACTTGGCGTCACTACTCGCTTGGTTCACACTTCATCGTCAAGACAGACAATGTGGCTACAAGCTACTTCCAAACTCAAAAGAAGTTAAGCCCCAAACAAGCTAGGTGGCAAGACTTCTTGGCTGAGTTTGATTTCAAATTCGAATACAAGTCAGGCAAGACTAATGTGGTAGCAGATACGCTGAGTCGCAAGGTTGAGTTAGCGGCCATTTCTGTGGTTGAAGGAGATATTATGCATATCATCAAGGAAGGGTTGCATCACGATCCATTAGCTAAGAAGTTGGTGGAGTTGGCTAGAGAAGGTAAGACCAAAAGATTTTGGTTAGAAAATGACCTTCTCTACACTAAAGGGAGAAGACTATACGTCCCTAAATGGGAAAATCTAAGAAGAAAATTAGTGAGGGAATGCCACAACACCAAGTGGGCTGGTCACCAAGGTCAGCGAAGGACCTTGGCACTCATTGAATCTTCTTATTATTGGCCTCAAATGAGAGATGAAGCGGAGAGCTATGTGAAGACTTGTCTTGTGTGCCAACAAGATAAGATTGAAAACAAGACACCAAGCGGGTTGTTGGAACCTTTGCCTCCATCAGAGCGACCGTAGGAAAGTGTCTCTCTAGATTTCACCTCTGTCTTACCGAAGTCCGAGGGGTTTGGATCTATTCTCGTGGTAGTGGATCGATTTTCGAAGTATGCTACCTTTATACCTGCCCCTACTGACTGCACTGTAGAGGAAGCAGCACGACTATTCTTCAAGAATGTGGTGAAGTACTGGGGATTGCCTAAGAGCATCATTAGTGATCGAGATCCACGCTTCACAGGACGACTATGGACAGAACTGTTCAAACTCCTTGGGTCGGAGCTTCATTTCTCAACAAGCTTTCATCCTCAAACCGATGGGTAGACTGAGAGAGTGAATGCCTTACTTGAGTGTTACTTGAGGCATTTTGTAAGCGCTAATCAGAAGGATTGGACAAAACTCCTAGACATTGCTCAATTCTCATACAATCTGCAAAGGAGTGAGTCTACAGGGAAGAGCCCATTCGTGATTGTGACTGGACAACAGCCGCTTACACCTCACTCTCTTTCTTCCTCTTACTCAGGGAAGAGCCCTGGAGCTTATCATATGATTAAGTCATGGGAAGAACAAGCAGATGTCACTCGTTCTTACCTCGACAAAGCTGCCAAGAGGATGAAGAAATGGGCAGATAAGAAGAGGAGGCATACAAGCTATCAAGTGGGAGACAAGGTAATGATCAAACTTCTTCCACAACAATTCAAAGCCTTTCGCAAGGTTCATAAGGGCTTAATCCGCAAATACGAAGGGCCATTTGAGATCATTGGACGTGTTGGGGAGGTTGCTTACAAAGTACAACTCCCTCCCTCTATGAAGATCCACCCGGTCTTCCATGTGAGTATGCTTAAACCATATCATGGAGACCAAGACGAACCGAATAGAGGTGACTCAAGTCGCGCTCCGCCCGTGGTAATTAGATCCTTTGATAAAGAAATCGAAGAGATCTTAGCTAATCGCATCGTGCGACGAAGAGGGGTGCCACCAAGTATCCAATACTTGATCAAGTGGAAAGGGCTCCCGATAACCGAAGCTAGCTGGGAAACTCGCGAAGATCTGTGGCAATTTCAATAACACCTAGAGCGCTCATGAACAGAACGCGACGAGGACGTCTGCGCATTAGGTGGGGGAGAATGTCACGGTAAATTTTAGAAGATTAGATTTAACAGTGTTTGTATAGTTTTCTGGAGTGTTTGAGAATACTCTAGATGGTTCCAGAACGTTCTAGAATGTCCTAGAAGGTCCCGGAATACCCTAGAAGGTTCTAGAAGACTCTGGAAGGTCATAGAGTATTCTAGAAGAGTGTAGATGTATATAGAAGTATAAAGAGTGATATGGAATAATCTAGAAACATTTAGAGAGTTGTGGTAGGATAAATATTTGTAAAGAAGGTTCTGGATGATTAATCTGGACCGTTGATTAGATTTAATCCTAACCATCCATTGAGGAGGTGGATGGCTATAAATAGGGGTGAGAGTTAGAGTTTGGGTATGTGTGAATCATTTGTAACCACACTTGAGCAATAAAGTGTTCTTCCACCAAAGCTTTCTTTCTCTTGTGTTCTCTTGTATTCTTAGCTTTCTTGTTAAGTATTGAAGGTTAGGCTGACTTGGTCTTAGCTCAAGAGGTTGAGTGAGTCCGAGTGCCGACACGGTAGCGTTGGAGTGTGTCCAAGGCCGTGACAGACGAAATCATTACAAAATGTGTCCCCCTTATAATTACTAATTTCCCTTGTGCTGTGTACTAGCAGATAGAGTCTAACATAAATCTAATAAAACGTCTAACATAAATTAGGAACAACAAAATTAGAGATATATTAAAAAATTTTAGGAAATTAAATACATCAAATACATCACTAATTAAATAAAGATAGAATTATAGTGCAGGGAAGGTACAGATGCTCGCTAGTGGACTGAAATCGGTGGAGCCTGTCGCCATAGCAGAAAAGGTAGAGGGAGGGCATATTTAATTAGGAAAAGGTAGGGTTTTTTTTTAATAAAACATAAATTCACAAATCTTCTTTTCTTTAAAAGAAAAAACGAAAGCTAATGAATTAATGAACTATATCTTAAATGGCATCATCTTCCTATACTCATTTAAGAAGTCGCGGGTTTGAATCTCCCTCTCTTTGGTAAACCAAACGTTAAAATACTATTTGATTTATGCTTAAAATTAGCTGTCATATCCATTTAGTTTTCCTTTTGTGCTTGAATTTCAGGCAGTTCTCAAGTTTTTGCGCAATCCAAAAGCTTAAAAGTTTGCATTGGGGAAGTTATTAGGATAAAACACCTTTAACATGTGAGGTACATTAAAATTGTCTATTTTACTAGATACTCTGCCTCTGAATTATATGCTTTTGATATTCATGTATTTAATCAACAAGTTCACTTTATCCACATTATGTGAAGAATTCAACTCCAACTCTTATGTATTCTTATTATGTTACAGGTTTGGGATTATTAAGTGGTTTAACAAATATTCCCGAAAACACTTGGTGAGAGAAACTTTGGTTGGGCTTTAAAGGCTTAGATCAACGTTGTGCTGATGTATCAATAAATTTTTTGCAGATCCTTTTTGAAGATGGCTGTGTTGAAATTTTTGACATGTCCAAAGAAGATTCGGAACTCACAAGTTTGTGACACAATTACTTTTGAGTGCTGCACTACCACTTACTTCCTTGTTAGTATTTTTTCAGTATTTATCTCTGTGACACTAGTAGTGTTTCTTCCTGATTATGTGCTTGTTATGATAGATTGATGCCTTAGGCGTTGATTACTATGTTTTTTTTTATTTGTCTCCCTTAGCTACTTTTGAAGGATGTTCTTCACATTGAGGGTGGGTTTGATAAAACTTAATGTGTTTGATAATTCAAAAAGATCGTGTACTTGTGTTTTTAGTTTTTAAAAGTAATAGGTGCTTTTGAAAGTACCTATAAAGATATTTTTTAAAGCTAGCTTATTCTTTTCAAAATTAAGAAGTCTAATATAATCTTATTATATATTAATGATTTTCTAGATTTATGCTTACTCTTTATTACATTTACTTTTATGTATATTAATTATTAAAGTCATTTTAAGTTTTAAAAACAATTTTACCAAACATAATTGTTAGTGTGTGCTTAGTGAAAGCTAATTTTACCCAACCCACCTTGAATGCATGCTTTGATGAGCAGTATTTTCCGTTCTAGATGAGGATTCTAAGCTAACAGAATTGCGATTAATGTCATTGTTCCTGCTGCGATAATTTTCTTGTCATTGTAGGATACAAGAAATAGGGCTATAGCTATGCCCTCTGTATTTTCATTTATTTTTATATATATAAATAGGGAAAAGCATGTGAAGGGAATTAAGTTAATTTCAGTTATTCCTTACTTATTTCTGCTAAATTGGGAAAATGAAAACCATTTGAACAGAACACCACACATTTCCTAAGCCAAATTCCTCCTAAGATTGCTATAACTCTGTTTCAGGTGTGTAGGTGAAAACTAGTGAAAATGGAGGCCTTATTCTTTCATTTCATGTACATAATTCTTTGGAGTTGCTGAGGCTCTGAAAATTCATTCTGATAGAAAGCTTAATACCTAGACTAGATCATTGTTTCTGATTGAAGGAATTAATAAGCTGTTTTGGTTTCCATCTGAACAAGATGTATCATGCCAACCTAGAAGATTGTTGTGTTACTACTAGAGATATTTTGTGTCTCTGCAAATCTTGATTGTATGTAACACCCTACCACACTAAGCTTTACGCTTAAGTCGTAAAACGAATGTGGTGTGGTATTACAACCTCTAAAATAAAATGAGTACATATAATAGCAGAAGAATTATAATATGCTAGGAGCCTTGAAGAAAAGGGGAAAATAAAAATTGCACAATAAAGGCGCAACGCTCAAGGAACGAGTTAACTTACGTGCTAAGAAAACCATAACTATCAAACATAAGCTAACAGAAGTGGGAATAGAGTGCCAAAGATACAAAATATCAAGCTCCTAACTCAGCCTGCGAAGTCAAGACTGGCCGGAGAATATTTACACATATATACATACATATCCAAAACCCAAAAGTACATATACACAATCATGCCTCTCCATAAACCTCTAAGAGGATCAAAAAGAATAAGTCATGCGGAGAGAAAACTAAGTACATATATATACATCATAGCATAACAAAATATCCCAGTAACCACTCCGCTTCAAGAGTCCAGACGCCTAACGAGATGCCTCTCGACCTGCATCTGAAAAATAATAACATAGTATGGAATGAGAACCGGAGGTTCTCAGTATGGTAAAGGTGCCACACACATAATATATAAGGTCCTGGGAATGCCAGAGGCAATCCTAGAACACCGACACTCAGATTATAGAGCTTAAAGTATTAAACAGAAGCCATAAAAGGTGGTTTCCTAAAAATATTTAATTATAACTTAACTTAACCAACAATCACCACAATAAATCTACTTCAAATCAACAATTAAACTCATACAATATTCAAATCCAACAACCAAAATTCAACTAAGGATCATAGTTCACTAATCCTAGGCTTCTAACACAAAATATCTCAAATCAATAATTCACCAAATCATTAGTTAATCAACAAGCACCAAACTAACCATATTCATCAACAATAACATTCAAAATCCAAAATTAATAATTAATTATCCAATAAACTTCAACCAAATATATTCATCGACAAATTACTAAATATTAAATATACACCTGCATTCCAACTTATCCTATGGCCGTCTAGCCTAAGTTTTCACAGAACATTATATATTAAATGCAAGAAACCTAAACCATACCTTAGCCGATTTCCACGTAACGACCAAAGCTATTTATTCAAAACCAAGATAACCCCTCAAAACTCAACTAATCCGCTTCCTCTAAGTACCAGTATTCACAATTTCAAGCTCCAATTATTTATTTTCAAACTAATACACATTCATAATACATATATACCCAATTTAATACTCAAAGCTCAAATTTAATGAAAATAAAATAGAATTATCATATCCTCACCTTACCCAAGCTTCACATAAGCAAGAGTGAACGTTTCTCTCAAGCTAATTGGATCCTAAAACATCAGAAATCAAAGAAATTCAATATTCCCACTTAAAATTCGAAAATTGGGGGAAGATGAAGCTGAGAGTGATTAAATAAGTTACCTATGAAATTGTTCCGATAGAAATGTAGAGCTCGACGCGGTGAACGCGTGGCCGTAAACGATGCGGCGATTGGAGCTCGGACGGAGAAGTTACGGGGATCGGAAATTAACGTGAGGGTTACGGGAATGTTTCTCGTTTCTCTTCTCCCTGGAAGCTGAAAGCTTCGTTGCTGCAGTAATGAGGGAGAAGACAAAGCTGGGTTCATTTAATAGGGCTGGTCCGGTTGAACCGACAGCCCAGTTCGGGTCCGGTTCAACCGGTTCAGTCCTTTCGGTCCAATCTTGGACCGTTTTCTTCAAAATTAGTGTCAAAATTCTCGTTTTGATGAGCTCTACCCTATTTTGATATAATATTTACATTTCTAATCCTCCTTATTAAAAACTAATTTATTAACTAATTTAACCGGGGTTTACATCCTACCCACCTAATAAAGAATTTTGCCCTCAAAATTCAAATCTAGTTATCTGAAAAGAGATTTGGATAGTCCTTTCGCATATCTGATTCGAGCTCCCAGGTATGTTCCTCGATACCAGCTCGCCTCCAAGCTATTTTTACCAATGATACTTCCCTTCCTCATAATCGTTTAACACTGGTGTCATCAATTCTTACCGGGGCTACTGGAAGTGTTAGATCTTCTCTCACTTGGATTGGTTCTGGTTCTAGAACATGACTTGCATCAGGAGTATACTTCCGAAGCTGTGATACATGAAATACATCGTGCAAATTCGAAAGGTACGGCGGTAAGGCAATTCTATAAGCCACTGGTCCAATTCTTTTCAGAATCTCAAACGGTCCAATATAACGAGGATTCAGTTTCTTGGTCTTAATAGCTCTTCCCACTCCAGTGGTTGGTGTAACTTTCAGAAAGACATGTTCTCCTTCTTCGAATTCCAAAGGCTTTCGCCTCTGATCAGCATAGCTCTTCTGGAGGCTCTGGGCTATAAGCATTCGACTACGAATCTTCTTTATCTGTTCATTCGTTTCGGCTATCATCTCAGGCCCTAATAAACTCTTTTCTCCAGTCTCATACCAACACAACGGAGACTGACATTTCCTGCCATACAGAGCCTCATATGGAGCCATTCCGATGCTCGCATGATAGCTATTATTATAAGCAAACTCTACTAATGGCATATACCGGTCCCAGCTCGCCGGTTGGTCCAAAACACAAGCTCTTAGCATATCTTCCAAGGTCTGAATAGTTCT